>NC_133773.1:65398849-65465374 GCF_003597395.2 Chelonoidis abingdonii
CATCGAATTAATGTGCCTAGTGTGGACGCGCACAATCGACTTTGTAATATCAGTTTTATAAAACTGATTTTAGCTAATTCGATATTATCCCGTAGTGTAGACGTGGCCTTAGGAGCAGAGGAATTACAATTGTGCCTAGCTGTTTGCACAGGTACAAGGGTGGGGGGTGTCCTTTTTCTGGGAAAAATCTGACTTTAGGGTATGTCTGCACTGCAAAAAAAAAACCCACCAGTGGCAGTGAGTCTCAGAACCTGAGTCCACAGGTTCAGGCTAACGGGACTCACATAACGACACTAAAAATAATAGTGCAGATGTTTCTGCTCAGGCTCTGAAACCTGAGAAGGAGGGTGGGTCTCAGAACCTGAGCTCCAGCTTGAGCAGGAACATTTACACTGCTATTTTTGAGCCATAGCCCAAACCCACATCTGGGCTCTGAAACTGCAACAGGGTTTTTTTTCTTTGCAGTATAGACAAACCCACCATAGAGTTCCTTGAGAAAACCTTCCCCATGATACTTCTTTTACATTGAGATTAGCAATCATTTTTGAGTGCCCAAAAGTGTGAGTCACTTCACAGGAAAGTTCTTGTCCCAAATTATTTATGATCTAAACCCACTGATGTGATGTGACGTATGTGCTGTCCCAGTATATTTATAAATGACAGTCCTCAGGGCCTAGTCAGAAATGACTCAAAATCAACAGAAGTCTTTTGCAAGGGACTGCTCTGTTAGAAGAATTCTGAAGATCTTGGAAAGGTTAAGGGAATATAGTTTCCATTTCGAAATTAGAGAATGTGGGAGTCTGACTGTACAGCCTTGTTTTCTAGTATTACTCACGCCATAGAAATCATTTCTGGGGCTGATGGAAATATTGCATCATTGATTTTTTTAGATGCTCCAGCAAAACTGTTTAGCCATAAATATACTGCTTTGCCCATACTAAAATAATTGCTACAACCATGTAATGCAATGCTAACACCTCTATGCTTTGGAGCAAGGACTTGAAATTTGGCAGGGAATTTTCCCTGGTGTCAAGGATGTTTTTTGCTCTTCCCATGAGAAACTGCCCAAATTTGGTTGTTATAAGTCTAGAAAATTTCAGTTCACACATGCTCAATAGAGACAAGTTATAGTATGGCAGCTAAATTCTCCAAAGATTCCTTCTGGACTGAGTATGCTCCATCCCCTCACAGAGTGTATGTATGTTCCCACAGAGTGACTGAGTATACTCCATACTGGGGATGCAGGAGCTGAGCAGCACTTTCCCTGCAATTCCTACTCCTAATTGCCAGGATTTACTGTGGCCCCAAGAATTGAGAGCGGGGAGACTGTCTACTGTGCTCTCAGCCCGTGATGGAGCCCAGGCAGCATGGAGGATAAGGAGCAAATGGTGTGACTGGAATTTGGAATGCAGAAAGGAGGAAAGGGGAAAAGAAGCAGAGCAGGGAGATGGGTAGGTGCTTGGGGAGACTAGAAGCTAGGGATGGGGAGAAGTTAGGAGCAGGAACAGAGCCAGGAAACTGAGGCCAGGGATGGAAGGGGGCAGAAAATGGGAGAAAGGAACAAAAGGGGGAGAGGCGCAAGAAGTGAAGATGAGCAGAGGGACAGGTAGGACCTGGGAAGAATGGGGATGGGGGCCAGGAGATAGGAAGGGGGAGACAGGAGCAGCAGGGGACACAAAGAGGCTGGCAGAGGACAGGGGCTGTTAGGTCTATAACCAAGAGAGCGCACTCACTTACAGAACCTGAAACAGAACCCATTTTTGACTTTCAATAAAATTTGGGCTCCTAAGTGCCTATGTCATTTTGAAACTGGGACTTAGACATTTTCAAAAATGCTAGTGTAGATCTTATAACTAGATTGTTCTTCACAGCCCAAGCTTAGGACAATCGGATATCAGGAACACTAATATTCATGGGATTTGCAAAGAAGATGGACAGAAATTTTGAAACATATTTTTTTAAAAAATATAAAGTACCTGAAATTAGGGAAATGAAAGCTGACAAATATGCACTGAGTCAATCAATGATATTGTGCTGTATTTATTTATATTTATATTTAAGCTTTTTAGAGAAGTAATTAAAATTTGCTGCTGCGTGATTTTCAGGTAAGTTCTTACTTGTGGAGTGAGCATCAGTTGTATTTTTAGTACTAAAGTTGGCCATAATTATAAATATTTTTGTGAATTTTAATCTTTTTGTATTTCATATTTTATTTTAGGCAACAGGACTATTTAGACGTTCCTTAATCTTATTGACACTCAGTTTTCATTTAAGCCTTTTTCCAGTAATTACATTTGAATTTTGTATTCAGCAAATATCCTGTTTATACCAAAAAAGTGCTTCTCATTCTTATTGCTTTGCAACAAATCAAAAACACCAACCAGGAACTGCAGATTTCCTGAGATTTCACTCTATGAAGAACAAAGCAGCCTACCCCTGATCTGGAAACAAGCAAACCCCTGAGTTTACATAGAAATCCATTAAGTTTATTGTCCACCCATGAAGCGCCAACTGCAGACTGTGTTCTGATCTGTCTTTAATCATCTTTCACTAATGATCTAGTTCAGCAATCTGATGAAACTCACATTTATAAAGGTGGAAACAAAACAGTAAAACATGTAGACGTTAGATGGCAGCAAACATCTGAAAACTTAGCTCTGCCTGCAGTCTGACCCAAATCTTTTATGGGAATCTACAGAATCCTCCAGCTGTGGAGTCTCTTTGGTTCAGCTGTTGGAGAACTATCTTGCCCAAAGAGCTAATATTTTCTCAGACTGCTCCTACAAAGCTTAGAATCTCAGTTTTGCCAACACGGCTAAATAACTCGAAATGACAGCATCCCCTCCTCCAGTGTTCTCCCCCCTCATAATTAGTCCCTGTACTAATAACACACAGTAGAATAGAACAGAACTTGAAGGATTTTTTTAATCGCTTTTACTTGTAAGTCCATGCAGACATTTTTTATGCTATTTGACTATAATTTTAGGAACAGACTTTTACAGTTACTAGTTCAATATCATTATGTTTATTTAGTAACCACTTTTCCTAATGAGGTATGAGTAAAAACAGGTATATTTTTCACTTGACAAAATGTAAATATTATCTTTAAATATATTTTTCCTAATAATGTTTATTGCTTTATTAACATACAACATTTATTTCAAGCTAACAGATTCTTCTGAAGTCATGCAGAGTGAGTTAACCAAGAGCTTCCTGGAAATTCTGGAAAGCCAGATGTTTCCTGAAGATTTGTATGTCCTTTAATTAGATAAAATGGAAAAGACAAGTTTTGTACTCTAATCTTACAGATTGTTCTTTCACTATTTAGAAGTATTGGGCTCAGTTGTCAAAAGTCACTTTTGGACACATACAGTTGTGAATTAGGTAGTCGTGTATGCACAAGGCATATGGTCAAATGAGCCCAGGGCCTGATCCAAGAGCCAGAGAAATGAATGTGAACCTTTTCTTTTGCCTCACTGGGAGCTGAATCAGTGCCTTAGTATGTAAGCAGTTGCACTGAAAATTAGGCTCATAGAGTGTATGCACACAAGCTGCCAAGTTCCCTGGGAAGCTTTTGAGTTCTTTGTGCACACAAATTAACCATAGGGAGGGAGTTGCATAGACCTGGTGGACCTTCTGCAGCCTGCTGTAAATTAAGTCAAAGTATGTTTGTAGACACCGCTCTGGCCCACCTTGCCCAGATCTCATTGATGAACATGAATGTCAATTGGTCAGTCAGCAGACATCTCTTGCAGTAGTCCTCATCATTCTCATTAAGTCCACATTATATCCCATCCATTCTAGAGAGGTGAAGAACTTGAAGCATAGATGCAAAGACCTGAAAAATGACCAGCTGCAGTACCTCTACCATCTTCAGGAACAATTCATGGAAACAAACCTTCAGTGTCCCTTAGCATAAGCTTAGAGGTTTTAGGAGGACAACACATATGCAGCAAACTGAGGCCTTATGTGCAAATAATCAAATTCAGATGTTCACCTAGAACAGTGGTGACAGACTATGGCTGAGTAAAAGTGGCAAGAGTAGTAACCACCGAGCCAGGAGGTTAGATAAATACAATGGCAAACTTGATTTTCCCTCTGCACAAGAAAGAGCTCACTGTCTGCTGACAACTCCAGTGCATCGAAGTCCAGGCTCAGAGAGCATGTGCTGGGATTGACAGATCAGAATGCACCTTCCACAGAGCTGAGCATTCAGACAAGCACTCATTTAATCATCTATAAATAGAAGCAGAGTATCTCTAGCAAATCTATGGAGGGGCTTTACAAAGGCAGCCTTTGTCAGAACATGCAGATAGTCGATGCCAAACATGAGACATCTAGACATTGTACAACAGTAGTAATCATTGTAAGTTTTCTTTTGCAGACCTGCATCCCTCCCCTACTTACTCCATCTTTCAGGAAACTGTGAGCTTTAAACATTGCAGAATCTTCAGTGGAGACACCTTTAAATGACAACAGTGACAACTCAGAGAACAAGAGGACCATTCCTTACCCTTTACCACCCAGGACTAGATCTTCTGATTCCATCCTGCTTCATTGTCCAACCTCTGTTCCTGGATCTGTCCCCCCTTGTCCCCTTTGGTACTTGCCTTTTCTACTTCAGAATTCCTCTGTCCTTCTACTATTGCTCTGCCACTACCTGGACTTAGAGTTTGCTATTTAGATGCAGAACACAGGGAAGCAGCAACAATTAACATCAGGGAAGGCAGAGAGGGTTTGAGAGTACTCCATAAGGGTCTGTCAGTGTTCTCAAACTTTTGTATTGGTGACCCCTTTCACACAGCAAGCCTCTGAGTGTGACCCCATTTATAAATTAAAACACATCATATATTTAATGCTATTATAAATACTGGAAGTAAAGCGGAGATTGGGATGGAGGCTGACAGTTCGCAACCCCTCACATAATAATCTTGCAACCTCCTGAGGGGACATGACCCCCAGTTTGAGAATCCCTGGTCTACGTGAAGAACAAACTAGGAAATCAGGTGCTTTTTAAATTCAGTTTCTTTCTGGGTTACTATATGACTAGCTAATATGATTGTAACATGTTAACCACATCATTAGATGCCAAGGGGGTTTCAAATCATGTTAGGTGACTTGAGGTAGCTAACTTGATTTTTAAAAGTACCATTTCCCTAGCTTATTCCTTGTGCAAACAGACTTCTACAGGGAATAATGGGTTTGGCAACTGGTAAATAAGTATTTATTTCACAGTCTAGATTCAGAAGTGATATTGATCAGTATGATTATTAGTCTTCCAGATCTTTTTGTTTTTCCAGGGTTGTAAGAGTGGTGTTGTGAGTCATTTCTGGAAGAATCACCCATCTTAATGAGCAATTGGAAGAGTTTTGTTTGGCAGTTTTTTTAATTCAGTTCAAATCCATTGGAGCCCAGCATGTTTCTAGAGTAATAACCATCAATTACTTGTATAATTTCTCCTTGGTCAATATCAGAGTGACAATTTTTCTTGTCATTTCAGCACTGAGCTTTTTTTGTGGGGGCTGAGTTAAGGAAAAAGTTGTATTAAGACAAGTTTGGTTCTTTGTGGCATTAAATAAAGAAAGAATTATATAAAACTTTTTTAAAAAAATGCTATTTCTTCTTTATTGATTCTTTATACCATGGATTTGGTTTTTAGCCAACAGAGAGCTCTGCATGAGAGCAGCCTACTCAGTCTGGCCACCATTGCCGAACTCACAAAGAAGCTAGCAATACTGATTTTTGTCATAAGGACAGTGGTAGATTTAAAAAATCTAACCTATTCCATTTTATGTATTTCATAAATACACCTTAAAATCAATCCATGTTCTGAATTTAGTTTATTTCCAAATACTGGTTAGTACAATCGAAAAGAACATTAACCCTATTCTCTTATGAGGAAATAAAGCAAAGGCCACAAAGAGGACTCTAGACTTTTCTCTACAGTGGTGACAAATGAGCAAAATGACCTGAAAGTAACAGGCACTGCCATAGGTCCCTCACATGTCATGAGAGCTATGGACTGGTCATGTGTTCTGCTAAAATGCCTTCTCCTTCCTACTATTCAGCTATAGAACAAGAAGAGGAGACAGTCAACTCATGGCCTAATTCACCCTTTCCAATAATTTAGGTCCAGCAAATTTTAAGGCCAATTTAAGTTCTTCTTTCTGTCATATTGACTTGACATATTGAAATGGTTTTTACCGGCAAAAAATTATGTTACTGTATATGAAACTGGAAGTGCATACAAAAGGAGTTTTGTTATTCCACTGAAAAACAATTTATTATAGCTGGTTTTCTTTTTTTCATTAAAACATTTTTTTAGTGAAAATGACTTTTCAAACAATACAAATTTTTACAGAAAGTTTGCATTTGGTCAAAAAAAGTTCAGTTTTTAAGTAAAAACCTGGAAGCTAAAAACTAAACATTTTTTTTACTGAAAAATGCTATTTAACATTCATTCCACACTTTTCCCCTGACAGCTAAAAAATACTAATGTCCCCTATTTAGAAGGGTCATTTATAACTCCATCACCTTGCTGTACCATCTTGATTTACAGTGAGATCTATCTGACATATTATCATGATATAATAATGTTGGGACAGATGGCAAAACTGTACTGGCTCCTGGATATCACTACTATATCATTCAATTTCTTGAACAGCCCTCAAGAGATACTAGCATCTCTAAAGTGCCTTCTTGTGTATTCAAGACAGAAAATGGAGGATGTCACTTTCAAATGTCCAACTCCCTCTACACGGGAAGAATACTCACTGATGCCAAGGAGAGTTCTATGTGTGGAGGATGAGATGATTTTAGAATCACAGACAAGTTTGCAGAGCTGAGAAGATAACATTGCTTTCCAATATGTCATGTCATGTGGCCAAGCAAAATTATCCTTTCCTAACTAAACATTCTATAAAGTAGATCGCTGAATAGTTAACTGTCAAACTCAAAATGCAATACAGGCTATTATAAATAAGCCACATAATTATTAGTATACACGACATGGGAACTGTTAACAGATATCTGATCCTTTTAGAATGAGAATTTCATATTAGCCATAAAAAGAGTTTAAAGCATGAACAGGAAGATTTTCTTTTTACACTAAGTATTTCATAGGAGAAGTGACTTTTTTACTTATTTCTTACTAGTTCTGCCATAGAGTCCCTACAGATTTTCTTCTCTATTAATCCACATTCAAGTGTAGATGTGAGCTAGCCAAGACAAAAGCTTTGCCAACGGCAAAGAAAACAAGAATAGATGAAAGCTCATTGCATTCCAATGCCAAAGTTTACATTTTAAATGCCTTACTTTATGTGGCAAACGCTCAAGGGGAAAAAGTGACACTGACGCAGACTTTAATTGTCCAAACTATTTTGGGCATAACACTGTTATTACCCACGCTGATGGCAAAGTTTCCTTAGGAGGGATGTGACTCAAGATAGCACTGCTTCCTTTTCCTTAGATTTTGCAGGTTCCATACTAGGCGGTGCAAGCTGTTTATCATGTTAATAGCATAATAATAACTGTTTTCATTAGGAAATGGCCTGCTGGATCAGTGCCTAGTCATTGTGTCACTACACCCCTCCCTCCTCTCCCTCCGCAAGCTGGATCAGAACTGCAGATTGAGAGCCTCACATTTCCTCATTAACTCTGGAAAATTCCCCTAATGAATTCCATAATTTGGGCCTTTTCTTGTTGCTTAACAATTGCTGGAAGAATTTCAGTTTTTTACAGCATTACAAGGATTTCCAAATTAAGACGCAAATAGTGTTTGTTTTGGAAACCATGCCTAAAACTAGATAACCCACAAAGGATAACTATCATCTTGAGAAAAGCATAATATAAAGGACATGGATGTCCACCTTTGATTCTTATTCCGACATTTTTGTTGCACCATAAATCCTCATATTTTCTGACCTCGTGAGTGAACCTCAAACAAGTGTGGTGTTTCCCTTCAGTTCAGACCTTCAAATACAACTATACCATGAAAAATGACTCTACAAGAGGCATCATGGGGTCCAAATGGTTTATTTCCTCTCAATTATTTCCATTCTAAATCTGCTTAGTTTACAGGTAAAAAGATGTCCTTTCCTTTATAATTGACAGGTCTGCAGACTCAGCCTAGCATCGGAAGGTGAGATAAAGGTTCTGCAGTCCAAATTATATCCTTATATCCACCTGTGCAATCCCATTGTCTTCAAATTACACCCTCAATGATACCTATCTCTCTTAATCATCCAAATAACTTGGGCTGGAAATCTCGTGAGAATAGTCCCACTTAGAAAACAGTATTTCTGTCTGGGCCAGAAATATCACAAGAACACTCTTCGTTAGGGTATATTAAGCATGTCATTTTATACTCCCAGCTGCAACTAGGACATGCAGACATGCAAAAGCCATATCCCAATATGGTAACGACTTTAGAGATGAAGCAAATGTATTATGACAGTCATTCAGTGGCCATCCAACACTTCAGTCCATCTTTACTTTAGGCCATATGTACATTTGGTATTACACAGTTACACATTCCAGCTGTAATCTAGAGTTCTCAAAGGGTAACAATTTGAAGCAGTCTGTTACCATATACATATCTACCTCGATATAATGTGACCCGATATAACACGAATTCGGATGTAATGTGGTAAATCAGTGCTCCGGGGCTGGGCTGCACACTCCACTGGATCAAAGCAAGTTCAATATAATGCGGTTTCACCTATAACGCGGTAAGATTTTTTGGCTCCCGAGGACAGCGTTATGTCAAGGTAGAAGTGTTCTCCTAAATCAAGCACCTGTCTACAGTATCTTAGACTTTTATGTGGTATCTAACATTGTACTGTGTAAGCATAGGACAAAATGAAGAACCTGAAAATGTTATTAACATACTGAGATATTACTATTGGAAGGACAGTACTGTATTTTCAACAGCAAATTAACATTTCAAGATCTGTCTGCTTATGGGAGGTACCGTCATCCATTTACAACAGTTAAATAAATGATAAGACAACAATACGTGGCATTCAGTGAGTGATATAGGCAAATGACAATTTTGGGACATTGCTAATCTAAATTTTCTGTCATCTGTGCATGCCTTCAGAAGTTTCCTCAGCCCATTGGGCTAGACAGGTGCAGAGGTTGTGCTCCCTGTTATGACTGTGCTTCCCCCCTGGATTTGGCTGAAAAGAATACCATGCAGCTGGCAGCCATCCTAACCTATCTGTGTCTAAGGGGTGGGGATATGTATCCTGCCCAGTAAAGCTCACGTGTTGAGTTTACAAAAGGAAGATGTTTTATCTGTTAGTCTTTAATATTTAGATAATTGATAATATTGTTACTCAGTTAAATAGATTAGTATAACATGTAAGGCTACTACCTCTCTGAAAGACATTTTGAGAAAGTTTATTTTAAGGTAATTGTTGGGGCAGAAGGTGTCAAATCCTATTCTCACTTAAAACTATAAGAATATTTTCCACTGATTATTCTTAGCATGTTTGTTACTAGAGAAGTACTGAAACCCACATTAATTTACTTTTTCAAAATAATTATCTTGAGGGTAGATCAGGGATGCTTCCACACTGGGAAATTTATCCATCATTTTTCAAGTGGCAAAGTTTGGGGGCACTTTTAGATTTTGGTGTAGTCTTCAAATATCAGATGGAATTTTTGGCCCAGGCTTCTTTTCACCTACTTCAGGTAAAGCATTTTTTTATTATTTTTCACTGATTTGGATGTTTCTACAGTTATCCAAACCTTTGTGACCTCTAGACTAGATTATTGCTAGAATCTGATCATGAAGAAAACTCACATGAACCTGTAGGTTAGTCACAATGAGCTTCTTACACCAGTTCTTAGACAATTTTACTGAATCCCTGTTCATTTCCAGGTAGATGCAATTCAAGCCGTTGACTTTCACTGATGTTATAAAGCCCTACATCAGTGACGGCAAAACTTTATTGTACCACATAAAAGTTACAAAAGAAGTATTCAGAAGGCCAAGATGCAGAGGAAGCTAGGACTTCTGTTCTTCAGGGTTGTTTTTTGGGGGGAAGGGGACTTTTAATTCTAGTCTAGTATTTTGGAGTTTACTTTCTACTCTCATCAGCTAATGTCAGACTTGAGTAAGTTTAGTGTTTAAAATGGTTGTTTACATGGGCACATTGGGCCAAGGGGAATCAACTCAGAGCACCAGCAGGAAGGGGCTACATTGGTATTTATGCCACCTTTACACCTACTATATTATGGGCTGCTGCAGATGGAGTAGCCTCTCACTTAAAGCAGACAGCCCGGAGAGATAATCTAATTTATGGAACCCCTACAGGTTGCTAATGGACTTCCCCACAGCTTCAGCAAATGAGAATCACTGTAGCTGGCATAAATACTAGGATACTCCTCTGGCATCAGCCACCTCCCACATTTGCTTTCCCTCCCTTCTGCCTGCAACATGCTCCTACACCGACACCAGGACTTCTGAGGGGGCTTCTAAGTGCTACTGTAATACAACAGATCAATATTAATAACAACAAAATACACTACTTGATTAGTGATACCTGATGTGTAACACCCTTGGTTTTCACTTTCTATTTTGGAATGTATCAGTTTAACTACAAACATTTTAAAACAGGTGAAAAATCAGTGCAAAAATTAATTTCTCACTTTTCTATGTAAATATCACCACCTTCCTGTGTTTTTTATAAAACTTGTACAAAAGCACGTATATTCTGAAACACGGTCAGATATAGTTTTTCATTTTCAACCCATTTTAGCAGGAGAAGTAGCTCACTATCTTTTATTTGCTTTGAATGGTGCTGATTAATGCTGTTATCTGTAAAAGTTACAGAACCACCATTTCTTCTTCTGGAGCATCCCAGAAGCAGAAGAGGTAGAGGAGGGAACATGATGAGATGGCACCCTCACATCCTCCACCTCATCCAAAATTTGTGTGAAATTTTGTGTGAAAAAAAATTCGTGCCCATCATCGCTGCTCAGACGATGGATGGGAATCAAAGAAAATCTCCAATGACTGATGGTCTTCAAGCTACCCTACAGGGAAGAGTTGTTTTTCCACATGATCTTTCATTGCTTACCTGTCAACCATAATTAGTATTATACTCTCCTAGCTCACTCTCTGTTTATTAGGTCCTGCCCTCCTGCAAAGCTTTCCATCGCTCACTAATCCATCAGTATATTTCCTAGTAGTTGAAGGAGCCATCCTTACAAAATGTAAATCAAAGCTGCTCAGCATCTCAGAATATCATGCTGAGCTTGGCAGTCTTACAGGAAGAAAGTTTCTTGAGGGTCATCCATGCTATGGAAGGAAAACTACATTTTGCTCAGTTTAGATTCTTTTCATAACAAGTACGGTAGAAAGATTCTAAAAAGAGCATTTTTTTTCATTGTAAGGCTTCCAAGTAATTTCCCTTTGATTACAGAATCTAAAAAATTATCATATTTTAGAAGGTTTAGATGGGGGGGAGGTAAATACTTCTGATTCAAGCAATTCTGATTCTAGGTCTCTTTATTTTTATTCAAGTTTTGAAAATACTTTCATAGTGTTTTCCCAGTTCATGGTAGAATGAATGCTAATCTTTCTGTATATCCAAAATAGGCAGTAGTAGCATATTTGGAAAAGTCTAGTTCTCCAAATAATCACATCACTTTCTCTATACTCAGCAGTCAATATACATATGCACAATGGCCTTGATATTAACATCAGTAATAGTCACAGAGTGTGTTTCCTGCCTCTTCTAATGAACCTCAATGGGTAGATAAGCTTAAGAAATATTACTATGGTGCTGGGAAGTAGTACAGTGATTTTTCACACAGAGAAAAGAGAAGTGTTTTTCATCAGATTTATTGGCTGTTAGAGAGTGAGCCCCTACACAGATTTCTGGGTATAAGTTATTTGCAAGTTTATTAATTATATTACAATATATTTTATCTGTCTGTCTTTTTTTTTCTGTCCAACCAGGATTCCCAATTTCTAGTTAATTTTATATTAAATAAAAATGCTTCTACTGAGTTTTTTTTGTAAATAAAGAATGAGGAGTGACTGATATATATTAATTTAAAGACTTTACCAGATTCATTTTAGTGCCCAGTTTTACTGCAATATAGTAAATTATGTAAAGACTCACGACAAAATTGATCAGCAGGATTTCAACCCATGGCTTTCAGGGCCACAGCAGAACCCTCCATCACTTAAGCTAAATGTGTTAGCTGGTAGCTGTAGTAGGTCGCTATCCTCCATGTAGACTAGTTACTAAAAGCGGACATAACACATACTGAAAGTCTGAGTTGCTATTACTTTCTTGCCTGGCATAAGCATACCTAGTAAGTGAAGTTGTTAGAGGTTAAACTATGGGTTCAACTTGAAGGATTCCATGAAAAGTATGTGAATACCAACAAAAAGGGTAAAATTTTTGAAAGCACCTAAGTGAAACAGGCACTTCAGTCCCATTTAAAAAATTGACTTGGGTACTTATGAGCCTGTTTATTTTCACTCAAACCCTCTTTTCTTCATCCCTTCTCTATCACTATTGGCACTACTCCAATCCTCCCTTTCCTATAACCTTGTTGTCAGTTTCTATACCAACTCCAAGCCTTCTGAGGACTCCCTGATATCAGAAGCATTCCCCAGGGGGTAGTCATGTTTTCTTTAGAATGAATCATGTCCTTAGTCTTAAAACTTGTTGGTAAACCATCTTGCACACTTTTGGCACAACATAAGAAATAAACTACAAACAGAAGCCCAAGGTCGGCTCTAGGAATTCTGCTGCGCCAAGCACGGCAGGCAGGCTACCTTCTGCAGCTTGCCTGCGGACTGTCCACTGGTCCCACAGCTTCGGTGCACCCTCCACAGGCATGCCTGCAGGAGATCTGCTGAAGCCGCAGGACCAGCAGACCCTCCGCAGGCACGCCGCTGAGGGCAGCCTTCCTGCCGCCCTCGCGGCGCTGGCAGAGCGCTCCCCGCGGCTTGCTGCCCCAAGCACGCGCTTGGCGTGCTCGGGCCTGGAGCCTCCCCTGCAGAAGCCACATACCGTGTGCACATTTCCTGCTCTTCCGTTTTGAACACAGAGGTTTATTCTCATTATTCAGGGCAACCACTCCTGTGCTCCCCCTCTATGGTATAGAAAGGGCACTAAGCCTTAAGCTGTTGGTTCCCTTGTCTATTGCCTTTCTTGGGTGGAGGCATGGATCTCTCTCGTTTTTGACCAGGATATTTCCATGTTCAACAGGTCCCTGACTTCACTGTGTTATTCCTGTCTTGCCTTCTCTGAAGAGACTAATAGAGTGATTCCCCACCATTATAAGGTAACACACAGCACTTCCTATAAGCCTATTTTATTCTTAAGGTAAAAGCACTACAGAGAAAGCATATTAAAAACAATAAAAGCACCTAGATGCATGCTAATAAGCTTAGCAGAGATCATCCCAACCCTAACATGGGCTCTGGTAGAAGAAGCCCTTCAAAATCACACCCAAAGTTTTCCTTATGGGTTCAAGTTCATCATAGCTTCTGCTCAGAACAAGCCTCAATAGGCCCAGTCCTTCCAACCTTTCCTAAGGATTGGAGGCCCCCATGGACCAGAGGTCCTATCTCTTTGCTGAAAAGAGACTCTGAGCCTGTTTAACACCAGGCTATTTACATGAAAATCTTTTTTTTGTCTAATATCCCTAGAGAACTCCATTTGAACTAGTAAATGGGAACCTCTCCACGGGGTGGCTTCAAAGAGCTGATAACTGGAGGAATTATATTAGCAAATCCACAGTTACATACAATCTCAGAAGAACACAAACAATTGCATTTTTCATACAATTGACCCCAGATGTATTAAGCCTAGTTTAATAAGGTTTAGCTTAACTAATTAAAGTTTATCTTAATTCCATAAAGTTTGTTCAAGATATTGTCAGTCTGTCACAGTTAAAGGCATAATTTTCAAAAACATTCTCTAATTTTGGGTGTACAACTTTAGACACCTACTGTATAGTTTGGTTTTTAAAGTTGCTGAACTCAGACTTAAGATAGTCTCAACAATGGGATCCGCCTAAACATAAACCCCATCTTAAACTTCAACTGTCTTAAACCTAAGATTGTCTATTGACTTCACTATGAAGAGACCCTTCAGGGTTTGCTTGGTCCAGTGCCAGCACTTAGAAATGCATGACGCAGAGGCTGTTCCATATAGCCCATATGAAGCAAACCTTGCAGGATTTAACAAAGCCCAGTTCAACAAAAAATAAGTTGGTCTTGTGCCCTTGTTTATGATGTTTTAAGAAGGAGGCTCTTCTGTTTTAAAAAAAACCCACTAGAAATGCAAGTTTTAGGTACCTAGGCAGGTGGAGGAAGACATTTAGGGGAGTTTAAGAGCAACAGGACTTGATGAGAGCCTGGGGATGTGAAGGAAGAAGGTAAGAGAAGAGAAAAGTAAAAATAACCCAGGATTGCAAGGCTGGATGACAAGGAGGCTCATAGAGTTGTCAAAAAAGATGGAAGAAGCAGGGAGAGAAGATGCAATGAGCTAGAAGATTAGAAGCTTATTTTTAGACCCAATTACTTTGAGAAAGTGAACTATGAGGAAATTATGGAGATTTATCATTACTAATGCCAAATCCTGGCTGTAGCATGAAGTCTGTGTGGCACTGGCACCAGTACATGCATAGATACTCTGGCAGATGTCTTATGTAAGGGCAATTTTATCTCCATAGACCAGAATGCTGTGCTTCAAACCAGCTCTGTGCATAGGCTGAAAGAGTGCATATTTCCACTCCTTTTAGAGACGCTGATCCAAAACTCACGAAATCAGTGGGCATCTTTCTATTAACTCATTGACTGACGGCCTTTGGATCAAGTTCAAAAGAAACAGCATGTGATGTCATCTAGTGCTTGTTGCTGATATTTGTTTTAATGCCTGCTCCATTTGACCATGCAGTTTGCTTTGTCACACTAGAAGGCTGTAGTTGTCAGTGTATGATATGAAATGTGGCAAGAATCTGTTTGCCAGCCACATCATGTGTAACACTGCTTGCATACTACAGAATTACTTCGTATTCCTTTCTTTCTTTATCATCACCTGTGCTAGCAGGGGTAGTATTTACCCTTAAATTTTACTGACTGGCTTAATATTGTCTGCTCTGCTCCACGTTAATATATATTCAATGTTATTGTAGCCTTGCAGATCCCAGGATATTATAGAGACAAAGTGGGAGAAGGTGTGGTAATATCTTTTATTGCACTAACTCCAGTTGGTGATATAGACAAACTTTCAAGCTTAAATATGAATAGTTAGACACCAGAAATAATAACTAAAAAAATGTGCTTACGAAAAGGTCGTACAAGTACTCTCTGAACCTAGAAGAATAAAAAAAAGATTTTTTGTAGCTTTACCTCCGAAACCATCTGGTCAAGATTCTGCCATGCACAAACTCTCTGTCCCTCACTTCTTTACATAGCAGAGCAAAAAAAATAAATATTGCTCTAATGAACAAATGTCAAATACACACTGTTTGCACTATCCAGCTATATTCTTCCAAACATTATTCTTGATAAAAAGAAAAGTGGAAGCAGATAACCATTACAGTAATTTGCCTTTTACAAAAAAATACTCTGCTGCATTATCTCATTTTCAGATCTTCCTGCTGTTTAATATTAACATATGAAAATTACTTCTGCTGTCAATTATTCTGATTGATGTTTTAATAAAATGTGAGTAGCTGTCCTCAGATAGGAAAGTGACTGCATTCAACAAAATACCTCTGTAGGTCTCAGTCTCCCTGCAACATGGATCGCTGCACATGCTGTGACCCTGAGTTTGGGAAATTTACATTTTTCAGAGTATCAAAAGAATATATGTATCTTATGTGAGATCTAGGAATGCTCATTTTTCTGTCTCTTTGAGGATTTATAAGCCCTTGTTACATGTAACAGATGTCTCCAGTTACATCAGGGAAAATAAAGTTGGATAATTTATGGGGAAAAAAGCATTTTTACATAGATTTTTTTTAAATGCACCACACTTCTTTCATATACGGAATGTGACCTCTGTGTGAAAACGGCCCATATTTTATATAAATACAGCTCTCTGACTGGAACTGTCAGCAACATGAACATTACACATATTTCAGTAGAAAACAAGAGCAACAAAAGAATTTCTGAATTTGACACAGACATTTCAATGAGAAAAAATCTTCCATTAAAAAAGGGGAATCAGAGGTGAAGTCACAAATGTTACATTGTTTTCTGTTCTGCCATGTCAGCTATCTGCCCTGTTGACCCAACTGCAGCTTTTTGCCCTCTGACGTTTAGCAAATGGTTGCAAAGCTAACAAATCTCTGGAAGGACTCCAATTAGCCATCTTCATGAGATTCTCAGCACTGTTAAGGAATGAGCTACACTCGGGAAACATGACCCCCCCAAAGTAGAAATAAAATGATTTATAGACAACTTGATTATCAAAACTTTAAAAACCTCATAAATCCAGGAACATATATCTGAACATTTATTTGTTGACATTCAAACACTGTGCCTTGATATAGATATATATTTAACACTTATTTTAAGGTTCAGTCTTGCTCTCCTATGTGTGGTCTTATATTTCTGTGTAACCCTTATAATACCCATGATAGTACAAGATACATGGTACTTTGCATGTAAATGTCCTCACCCAAAAAGTGTAATGGCCCCACTGTGCCTGTAAGTTTACCACAGGACTGTAGAATCACTGATACATGTGCATACTTCAAATATAGAACCCATTTTTCCTCTCAGTTATTTCAAAGCAACTTCAGAATTGACCCTTGTTATCTTCTTAGTTCATGCATGATATCTGTATTCCATATCTGAAACTAAGTGTAAACCCCTCTGCAATTGTGCATACCAGTATTACACTAACAAGGTTACCATACTATATATAAATATGAACTGAATTTCAACATTTTTTAGGCATTTTTCTTGAACTTGGCAGTTTGTCATGTCTATCCAGCAGGAAAAAAATACAGTATTTTTTTCAGTTGCACTGAAATAGCCAAAAATAGGTTCTCATTTCTGTATTGTAGCATAAAGGAAGTGGAGGCTTTGGTAAACTACTAATTTTTGTTAGGATAGCCAGTAGCAATATGTATAGAATTATTCTAGATTCCAATTCTGTTCTTGATGGAAATTGGTGCTGTGTGTGATCAACACTGGGAGAAATATTTTACATACAGGCCCAAGTCCTTTCATCCAGTACATAGCTCGAATACTGTATCTCCAGCCAGGGCAAGGTGGAAAGGGATTCTCTTCCTTTGCTCTGTAGTCCTGAGACTCTAATACTCCCCATGAGGATCTTCATAGCAACTAGAACTGGTCAAAGTTTTTCAAATGAAAATATTCCTCAATGAAACATTGTCTTTTTCCAAAATTTGAAATTGTTGCAATTATTCTGCTGATATTTTTTATTTTTTCAGTGAAATGTGAAAATAAAAATTGTTGCAATTTTCTCAGTTTCCATTTTTGGTTTTCCTTCCTCCCAAAATATGACTCTCCCCAAAATAGTGGTTATCTTCTTGGATAATCAAGTCTTGATTTCTGTCCCATGAGCTCACTTTAAAAATGTACACCCATCATTGAGCTCTCCTGCATGTGTCCTAAATGTGCTGAAGAGTCTATTTTAGGTCACAGGTTTTGTGCTGACCGTACCTCAGGTAATGGTTAACTGAAAAATCAATTGATCAAATAGGATGGAAAAAAGTACAACTCTATTTTTTGTCATGTGACCCTGCCTAAGCTGAATTTGTGCATCTGGTCATGAATTTCCTCACTGTAGTACATTTCCTCAATGGGGGTCATCCAAAGTGTAACGGCCCCATTGGGGCAGTAGGTTTACCACGGCCTCCTAGAACTGCTAATAGAATTACATACTTTGTGGTCCCATATTAACACTCATTTGTAGCAGAATACAATGTAAAATAATAATTTGTGGTGGTTTATTTTAAAGAGTCTGCTAGCATAAGTCACAAGGGAATAACTCAGATTGTTTATCAAACAGTGGCAGAGCTTCAAACATTCATATAGCCCTGTATTTGCCATGAGGCATATACTCATACAGTAATAAGTAGATTTTTTTAATGTTTTTCTTTAAACATACCATAGCTACTGTAGCACAACACGTCACATGACACTGGAACGGAAGATGACATAAGTCATCTCTATACAGTTAAGTCCTAAGAATTTCTACAGCTTTTTCTTTAAACTCAGTTCATTTTTATAGATGAATTAGTATTGTGTAATGATGCTAAAGATCACAGGCAGCACTATCATGGAAACAGTGCTCAAGATCCCCACCCATCAGGGTAGGTTTAGAAGTGAATTGATGTGGGAAACTAACACATTCTGTAGAGAATTAAGTTACAAGTTGAAGGCTGATGGTCCAGCAAACTCAGCATTACATTGGAATATCATTCTGATTAGAATAGATTGCCAGAACTGCATTATAGGACATGTCATTAAATGTAGCACCCGCAGCAGAATTTTTCAGAGAATTAGGGAGAATATTTCCTACATTAATCCTTAACAGTGTGATTCAATAAAATGCAGTAGAGAAAGTTATGCTGAATACCATGTTTTAATGTAACTGAGGAGGTTTAGTCATACTAATCATCTGTTGTGATTTGCAGTCTAGGAACAAGGCTGCAGGGAGACCCACGTCTGTAGAATCGGTTAATAAAAAGATCATGTGATTTCATTCTCCCATGCCATGAGTTCAAGCCTACGTCCACATGTCTCTGAAAGTCGGCTATAAGGAATAATATTAGTCCTCTACAAATACCCTCAACCTACCTTGCAATGAGCCTTCCCAAAGTCAGTGTCTTCAGAGGCAGTTCGACTTTCCTCTTAAATTGACCAGCTAGGGCATGAAAAGGTCCAATCACCAATTTAGGTTCAGGAAGGAAGAAGAAGCAAAAAACTACACTTAAAACATTGTCCTTTCCTCACATCCAGCTGGAAAAGGAAGTGAAAGATGAAGACCAAAATTATCTTCAGGTTCACACTGTACATCATGACTTCGAATCCTCAGCTTTTCCTGTTTATAGGCCACACATTTAATTAACAAGCACAATCCAAACATGCAGGGAGAGCAGACAATCAAATCCAAGAACTACCTCAGAGATTAATTTTACCTCAAGGATTTAATTTTTTAGGAAATATGTTTTCGGTTCAAATACCTGCAAAACCATGTTCAGGAGCTAAAAAATGAGAAACATTTAAACTGGGCTGGTTTTACATTCCACTGCACTTAAGTCACAACACTAGCTGCAACAACAAGGAGCAATACATCAGGATGATACCAGCTTTTAAAAACAAAGCCAGCTTCTAAAATAATAGTGTTCAGCATTTGAGTTCCTTTTCAATGACATTCTAAGGGCTCCTGCCTTTAGCTGAGAGCTGCAAGGACGCAACAAAAAATGGAAGAAAAAAAATCACTTTATTTATCAAGCTTGATAGAGATTCTAAAGATTCTCACGGACTCAATAAAAATAGATCAAAGAATTTAACATTTGTACAGACAAATGTTAAACAAAAAATCAAAAGTGCAACACAGGTAATCTGATGGACACATTCAAAGGAATGAAAAAGTCAGAGAGTAGAGATCAGAGCGGATTGGCAGATGTTGTTTCTTTGATCTTTAGCATCAAGCAATGGTGCAACACATGCTACAGGTATGAAAACTTTCTTTTTCACTCTAATTAAGGCTGACACTGACACTTGTGCTCACAATTTGCAAATGTAGCTGTGTAAAAATTACTTTTACAGAGGGAAATGTCTACAAAAAATGCTAGATGGTAGAAAATCAGGTCCCAACATTACCTATTAACACATAGATAGTGACAAAGTGAAATAAAGAAACATATTAAAATAGAAAATAAGAAAAAATACTATTGGCTCTAATTAGTGTAATGAGTGAAGTATGTGTACTTTCCTTCTATATAACAAGTCACTGTTGGCTAGCTAATCAGCGAGAGAGGGAGAGAAAGAGAGAGACTCTTTAATATTGTGCTAAATTCTACCTTCACTTAAACCCATACAAATCTATTGCTACCCATTGCAGTCAGTGAGGTTTACACAGGCATAAGGGAAACATTTCACCCATATTTTTTATTTCTGTAACTTCCAGAAGTGAAGCAATATAGAGTAAAACCTAATGTCTGTTTTGTGTATAAATCATTCACTTCATACATTGCACCCAGTGCATGTTTTATATAAATACATTTGCTATTATTTTGCTAGTGAATAGTTAGTGAAGTGACATCCAATCTCCTCTGAAAGCACATAATTATTTACTCACTGGTCCCAACTTGTGTCCTCAGAAAGCCCCAGGAGCAACAGCCAGGCTTGTTCTCAAACTGAATTAGCGGTTCCAAATATTTCCTCAAAGTACCTCAAAAGGTTTCATGCGGCTTTTTGGAACTAACCAACAGTAGCTTCATGACAATGATAACAGAAATAGCTAATTGATGGTAAAGTGTACAAGAAGAATAGGAATCACATGGTAAGGATAATATTAGATTCGGAGTATTGGGTTGCTCTAAAAATATTTGTTAATATAAAAAAGCCTCCTCACCACAGCCACCTGATGTCACCTAACACACTACTCCCCATTCTGCAATAGCAGAGCTCATCAATGCAAAATGTGATGATGGGACAGTCTACAATACAGTTGCGAAAATCTGGAGTAATTCCCTTGAAATTAATGGATTTATGGCAGACCTACCACATTTATAATTTAGAGTAGTCCTACTCTAAACGCTGTACCTCTTCAGTGTAGATACTACCTATGCCAGCAGGAGGGGTTTACCCTTATTGCTGGAAGATAATCATCCAGTGATAACTGGACATCTAATCAGAGTTCTAGGTGTGAACATGCATAACACATGGTGGAAATACACCATCAATTGGTGGAGTAGACATAATCTTTGCCCTAGCTCATAGTTGTTTCCCCCAACCTACCAGTATCAGTCCTGTCTTTCCTGGGTTGAGCCTCAGTTACTTCACTGTTTCTCATGCACCAATCTCCACCAGACTCTGGGAAAGGAAGTCAGTTGTACTGCCTGTATCAAAAGAGAGAGAAACATATAACTGGATGTCATCAGCATATTGAAGACATCACAAGCCATATGTAGTGTGTATATATGTTAGAATCTATACACATATGCCAACTGTATAAAATTCTAGCAGTCAGAGTATTTATTCATTCCTATTACCAAGGTGAATAACTTCAAAAATAAGTATCTCAACATCTCAAAAATCTTTGCACTAGAGCTCTTCAAAGGCTTTTGAGTTAAGCAAATTTGACGTTTCTAGGCTAATCCATTTATGTGAGATATACAATCAATCAGTGCTAGAATTCTTTTCAAAAAGTGAAATGCATCTATTACCTTAAGACTGTTTACTCAGTAATAGTTCTATGATTCACCTCAGATTAAGCCAAAAATTATCCCTTAGGCATAGACTACACATGCAAAGTTCAAAGTACATAGAATCAGTTTAAAAGAATGTAGAGGGTGTGCCAAAAATCAGCCTAATAATGATAACCTAGTTACAACTTTAACTATAGTGACACTGCTACATTCACAAACCAATGGTTCTGATGAATGGAAGGGGGTTATGATAGTTTTGGAAGTTCTTCAAAATAGATTGACCAGGCCACTTGATCTCTGGAGAGGAGAAAGTGGGGGTAGAGTGTGTAAATGATTGTTTTAGGTTGAGAAAGGTGGGTGGAAAGGTTGACTGAGTCAGAGTAAGACTGCATGTGGGAATTGGAATCCACTCAAGCAATTGCTAATTATCTCAAAATTTGTAGGACTGGCTTTTTCTTTGCTTTCTACCTTCTTGACATCATAGCTATTGAAAGTGATGGCATCAGGCTGTAGCAGTAGGAGTTGTGAAAGCCTATTAGCTTGCAACAAACCAAAGGTTGTGCTTATGAAAACACAAATATAGGATTTTGTGTTCCCGAATGTGCAAACCATTATGAATTATGGTTTGTGATTTGCACACAAGCCAGACTGGATTTACAGGAAGGTTTGCTGGATGCTGTGTGACCCAAATTCTGGAGGAATAGCAACCACTGCCAGCTAGTGACAAACTATTCCCATTATATTTATCACCAAGGTCTCATCCTTTATTCATCTTTTTTAGGGCTGTGACATGTTGTAAGATTCTCATTTTCTGCCTCAAAGGTTTAAAAATCCAAATCTTTCCACTGTCATAAGGGAGCCCTGTGAACAATAACACTGTTGCTTCTGAGTTAACTGACAATTTCTTGTGGCTTAGTAGGGATTTCAAGCCTGCCCAATCACTGGAAGGAAGGCAGCACTTTCCACTTATTAGAAAGGTCTGTATCAAAATGTAATTTAACTATTTCTGTGTTCAGCTCTGTCCTTTTCACTTTTATCAAAGGCAAACACGTAGTCAAGCCCTCCAAACAGCTCTGCACAGTTCAAACAGAGATTTGCTGTTTTTTAAGACCTGATTTGTATTCACTAATACCTAATTCCTTCAGCTATCAGTCCCTCTATTCTTGTCACCTGCCATTATACCCCCACGTCCATATTTTCTTTGAGGAAACATAGCATACCAAAAATAAAATGTAGGTCACTGCCCATTGGTAGGTGAGGTGTATGTGAAAGAATAATGTTTGTTTCTTCATTTTCCTGATCATCAGGTTTTATCTTTTGGTGTTAGTATGTCTTGGAGCAATCCTACAATATATAAATGTACTGGTAAAATTGATGTTTTAAAGCCATTGTATCTTTATTTTAGAATGATAGCAGCTAGTGACAGCTAATACTAGGATCATTCATCCCATCTGTGATGGAGTTTGAGCTGCCCTGTGATCATTTATGAACACTGTATGTTGCCCTATTATTGATGTGTTTTCTGGATGACTATATTTTTTTAACTCAACGAACATCTGTCTGGAAGAAAATAAGTGGGAAGGAGAAGAATGGCTCAAGATAGCCACCTGTGCAAACTCTTAAGGGTTAAGGAATAAGGCCAGAACTATCCATTTCTGTAGGTTGTCTCCAGCCAAGCTACAAAACTGGTTTGAACCAGGATAGGAAAAGGCCAGCAAACACAGGAGATCAAAAGAACTCTGATTAAAAGGGGGCAGTAATTGTTTGGAAAAAACTTGCTGAGGCACAGGAACCAGAATGGATGCATCTGAAGAACTTAGCCCTGCCTAGGTTACCAATGGGGGGATGGCAAAACTTTAGGCATGACAGACATGCACGTAAAATACTCATTGTAAAATCATTTTTCTCTAAATGCTTTGTTCCTTTGCCAAAACAAACAACATCTTGGTCTTCAGAAAGCGGCTTTGTCACTGTATTCCACTGGTCACAGATTCCTGAAGGGAAGAACTACACATGCCCAAACTCTGCCAGATCAGATTGGTAAGAACGGTGGATATACAGGGTAATATCACCCAGAGCATGGGCTAAGAGTCAGAGCACTGCAAAATTCCACTCCAGGATAGGTAAAAGCACAAGGCCTGACACCTGAGGGTGTGCACTCAGAGAGACCAGGAAGGGGACAGAGGTGGTTAGCCCTGAAAACATGACACCATCCATCTACCAATAAAAGATTGTTCCCTTCATGTTTTAGTGTATTGTGCAGCTTAGTTTTATTGTGCCAAGTACTGGGATCTACCACTTTCCTTGGGAAACTTTTCTATAGCCTATTACATTGTCTAACTGTGACATGTATCCCAATATTCAGCTTAATTTTCCCCTCTTAGTTTCATCCTAGTTTTCGCCTATTTATATCCTGTAACAGGGTGCTGGCCTAAGAAGCACTTGAACCAGCCCATCTTAGCTCAGCTCCCAAAAAGGGGAAGTAATTGGAGCTGGCAGGGTGTGGCTCATTAAAAGGCTGCAAGGTAATTACCTGTGAGCTTTATGGAGCAGAGGCCTATAAAGCTAGCAGGAAGGAACAGGAAAAGGGGGGGGGGGAGGGAGGGAGGGATTGATTGATTGATTGATTGATTGCTGTTCCCACTTAGCTACAGGAACTAGCTGTTCTGCAGGTGGCTGCCTGAGTGCTATTGAAGTGTACAGAACTGTATATAGATGGTGGTGGAAATGCATGCGGGGAAATAAAAGACACTGAGGTTTGCAAAACACTGGTCTCTGCTTTGTACCACAAGCAAGGAAGGGCACATCTACTATCCCCATATTCCATATGAAATAGTGTATTCTTCTCCTTTCATGTTTACACCCTTTAGATGTTTGTAGATAGTTATAGCTCCCTTAATCTCACACTTAAACAGCACTTGGCCATGTAGTATATATTATTTAACTCTTTTAATCTTCATGGTTTTCTCTGAATTCTTTTCAGTTTGTCTATATCTCTAAGCTAATCAAATGTACAGAACTCAATGCAATATTCAAGGTATAGTTGAATCAGATTCATAAAGAGCGAGACAATTACCTACCATTTTCATGATACGATGCATTTACATCCAAAAAATTCATGTTGGCCTTTTTCAGAAGCCAGATCATATTGCAAATGTATGTGTACTATGGTCTGCTCCATCACAGTTAGGTCTATTTCAGCATTACTGATTGATATATTTTCCCTCCCATTGAATTAATGGAGGAAATCCTAGCTCCACTGAATAGCAACAGTCCCTTTGACTTTCATGGAGCCAGGATTTGACCCTCTGTGCTTCAGATTATTTTTTCTAAATCCATTAGTCTGCATTTTTTCGACATTGAAGCATTTTTTAATGTCCCAGCCATGTTTCTAGCCTGTCTAGGTCCTTTTGTATTTCTTCCTTGCCCCCACAAGTATTTGTTTCCTCCCAATTTAGTGTCATTTTAAAGTTTAATTAGTGTTATTTTTATGCTTATCCACATCAATAATGAACATGTTAAATAAAACTGCAATATTAAGGATTACAATAATTATTTAATATCAAAGCACTATGAAGGCATTAGTATTCATACATGCTATCTTCCTTATTTGTATCAGGATCTATGAGAGTGCAAAATTCAGGCAAGCTAGACATTTACTTGACTAGCTAGACATCAATTAAAAAGAATCTTAAGAATGTTACTGCATTTTACCTACAATTTATAAAGCACCCATTAAAATGGAAAAGGAGCTGTATCTGGTGTTACATGGCTTAGAGTCTGTTAAAAAAAATGCAAAAAGAACAAAATTCCAGTCCTCATAACAACTGCTCCTTCATCAAGATCAGTTTTGTACAAATAATAATTGTAATTTTTCTAGGTTGGCTTGAATCATTACTGTGACTAACATAGTATAAAGTGAAGTTGGATGTTCAGTAAGGTCAGCAGCTCGCATGGGGATGAGAGACAGAAAGGAAGATTTTTATTTTAGGCATCATATCTCCAAATGAATATTGGCAGGAGGAAATGAGGAGGGAGTAGATTAGAGTTCTTGTTTATTGTGTCTTCTGGTTCAAAGTGCACCCAGAGAGTGGGAAAATGCAGCTGGGAAAGAAGCAAAAGGAGAACGGTATATTTAGAGTTGACATTGCTCTCCAACCCAGCAACAAGATGGCAAAGCATAATCAAGACTGAAGTGAGCACACTGTGAAGTACTGGAAATTATTTTAAATGGAGGTTTTTAAGTAAGCTTTGACAGGTTTTCTTTTAATTAAAACAGGGAGAGAACTGGCTACCCAAGCCAAGTTTTTCATTACTTAAATAGAGAGGTTCCCAAACAATAACTCTAAGTCATGTTAATAGATTAAACATAAACAACAGCAGCTGCTTTTTCATCATGTTGCAACTAATGTCAATATTTCTCCCTGCCTCTGTTTTTTAATGTCAACAATGTCTGGACAAATGGAACATTAAAGTAAATAGTAACCTTGTCTATGTTTTTCAGTGTAACCAATATAGTTATACCAGCATAACCCCCTCTAATTCTGGTATAAAAGCACCATTTTTTTTGGTTTAGCTCATGTCACTTGGGAAGGGGTTTTGCCTGTATAACTGTATTAATATAACTGGTAAAACATTCCCATGCAGACAAAATCTTAGATTTCCTGGGTTGTTTTTTGCACATGCAGTAGTTATGGCTTCAAGAAGGTAGTAAATAAAGTGATCACTGACAAAAGTTGCCCAGATAACATTTTAAGTTTTCTGCAGAGACATCTTAAATTGTCATTTGGATGCACACTTTAATCAAATCACAATAAAGACAGTTAATGAAAGCAATTAAATTATTAATATTGGCATACTGCCCTCTCAATATGCCAGGATCACTGCTGATGCCGACAGCTATAACTCCACAGACTTCAAAGGAATATAGCACCTGCTTAGCCAACAGTGAATTTGTGCCAGTGAGAGGGAACCATCAGTATGCTAATAAATCCCTGTGAGCTGAGTACAGTATAAACTAGTCTCCCAATACTTTACTAAATTAACTTCTCTATAGTCCATTTTTTAATTGAATGTATTCCCAGTTTGCTCAAAATTAGGCTTCTTTTTAGGAAAGCTTCCCCTTCCCCCCTACCCCCCCCCCCACTTGTCTAGGGGCAATGGGATTTTCCAGTGTGATATATAATACCAAGATAGCTCTCCAGTATGACCAAATTCTGATCATAAAGGAATTCATGAGTCTTAATTTCCTTACATTTTCCATCCTTGTGAGCAAGCCATTACAGTGTTTCTATACATTAGAAATAAGAAACAAACATTTCCTTTCTGTAAGTACAGGAAATGTTTGGAGAAGAATCAAATCAATTCTCAATGGAAAAAAACAGTAGGAAAAAGACTTGTACTTTTTCCAGTTACTGTAAAACTTCTTTGCCCTCCCCTCAACCCATTACACAGGAGAAAAATGAAGTTACCTCCTCTGGCCTCTTTTCTAAAGATTTATTCAGTCATACAGTACATTGTGTAAATGAAATGAAACCAAAACACCAGAGGCTTTGGAATAAAACATTTTACTGTCTTATTGTGAAGTTCTTTTTTTTATATGTTTGTCTGGCATCATAAAACTAGGTTTTCATCTGAGCATAAAAAAACACAGCATATCCTATGAGAGGCCAGTCCCCATGCTGTACGTACACACTTAGCCAGAGAAGGGCTGATCACTGCCACCTGCTCACAGCTGTAATATTATGGGGAACTTTTGTTGGGAAATAGCCTTAGCAGCATCAAAATGACACTTCCCACCATAGCCCAGCTGTACCTTCCAGACGACAACATTTCTGTCCTCTTCTTCCTTGGTTATTATTGTTGTTTGTTTCAGACTGTATAACATGACAGAAAAACTGTGTTAGTAGAGGATTGATTGATATATTGTTTTGTTTCTCTTCATGTGCCACAATTGGAAGCTGCATGAGTGTAGATATATTATTGTAGCAATGCGACAACTCACTGACATGGCGCTTCATGCTGGTTGTCCTGGGAATTAGCTTTTCCAGCCTTGGAGCACCCTTTGACAGCCAGTATCCCACATGCGTCAGGCCCCCGTGTCCCTCCCAGACCCCAGTGCCCCTTTACCTTGGGTGCTGCTCCCTGGCAGTACCCCCCCGCTCTCTGGGTTTCCCCTTCCAGGGGAACCCCCAACCCTCTACCCCAACCTTGCCTCAGTGGCTATTGCCAGTCACCATCTAGCCCCCACTCACTGGGGCAGACTGCAGTTTATCAGCCACACATCATCGGCAAGGGGTGGGGTTGGACCTGCTGCCTTTGCCTACCATGGGCTGCACTCTACAACCCCAGTACCCTTTCCAGCCTTGGTCTGCAGCCTGGGGTTTTCCAGGCTGGTGCTCCCCAGCTCCTTTGGCTTTTCCCTGGCCCTCTCTAGAGAGAGACTGCCTGAGCTCCTGGCCCACAGGCTTTTATAGGGCCAGCTGTGGCCTGATTGGGGTATGTGGCCCCAGTTGTGGCTGCCTTCCCCATCAGTGTAATCTTTGACTCACAGCCCCAGCCCTCTCCCAGGCCAGACTGTTCACAATTTGGTTGCTGGTTTCCTCCTTGCTCTAAGGGAGATGTAATCTGCGCCAGACTTTACTTGGTGCACAATATTAATACTTCCCTCTCTTTGCCAGCTCAGCCATGTGACCTGAACATTGGATGGATGGAGACAAGGCTATACATACTTCTCATCTTTGCGCACCTACTCCCTGACCACTTGTATGGAGGAGAAGCTCTGTGGAGGTTCCTCTCCTCCTTGCACTGCACCTCATGATATTGGGATCTCCTGTTGCCCTTAACTTCTATTAAAATTAGTGGGTCATATCTTCCTCTTCTAGATAAGAGCAAATGAAAAGAGAGTACTCACATCTCAACACACTCAGCTTCTGATGAAACAGTTCTAACTGCATCATCTTTTTGAATGTGTAGCCCCAGCAGTGGTTCACAGCAGGTATAGGGTGCGATATCCACACATGGACTGGAGATCTCTGTGAAAATACGCTAGCAACTCTGCACACTTCCAGCCATCTGCAGCTCCTCCACAAAGCTCCCAGACTCTCTCCTCACCTAATATGGGCAGCATGGCTGGTATTGTCATCCTGCCCACAAAACAATTAGTAGAAATAGAAAAGGTCCAGGGACAGGCAACAAGAATGGACATCACAGAAAGAGAAATTGAAACCGTCAGAACTTTAGTTTAGGGTGAAGAAGAAAAAGGGACATTATAGAAGAAGCATATCTGACATAATGGGTGGTGACGTGAAAGTGAGTTGCTATTTACCCTTTCACATAATATAAGAATAAGGAAACTCTAAATTAAGTTAAGTAACAACATATTTAAAAATGGTTAAAAGTAATGCTTTATAAGGCCTGATCCTGAAAACATTTAAGCAGATGAAAAACTTGAACCCCTGAATAACTTGATTTTAAAGTGTGTAGGACTAGGCCATTACATAGCATATAGTTAACCTAGGAAACTCACAACCATGAAATTGAGGCAAACACCTTAATGTTATTCAAAAAATGGATTAGATACCCATACTCAATGGTGGCTCCAGGCACCAGCTCTCCAAGTGTGTGCCTGGGACAGCATGCCGCGGGGAGCGCTCTGCTGATCCTTGAGAGGGCAGCAATTCAGCAGCGGGTACGCTGAAGCCACGAGACTGGCAGACCTCCCACAGACATGCCGCCGAATCCGTAGAACCGGGGACCTCCCACAGGTGCACCGCCAAAGGCAGCCTGCCTGCCATGCTTTGGGCAGCAAAAAAGCTAGAGCCGCCCCTGCTCATACTGAATATTAACACTATCACCTCCACTAAAAAATATAAAAATATATAGGTGATATGGCCCATGAATTTGGCACAGTACGCATGAAAACACAAAATCAATACCATCATTAGGTAAAGGTTACTTTTATTCTCAGAAGATACAGCACTGTAGTTGCTTGCAAAAACACACGACCTTCATCAAGAGTCAAGGCAAGATCTGGCCGGTTAACATGTGTAAGATATATATTAATATGTGTCAAACATTACAAAATATGTGTTTTATTAATTATTTAGCATCTGTAGCTTTTTTGGTTTGGTTTGTTTTTTTCATACAGCTATAGAGCTGGGTAGATTATCCGTCAAAAGAATGCAACAATAATTGATTTGGGTGAATGCTATTATATATTCTGAATCCAAAGGCTATTTTTTTATTACTTCTCTGGATCTAGTCAAGACTATGCCATATGGATGTTGTTGACTGCATTTGCAAATCCTCCTATACACACACATTCAGGGTAAGATGTATCAAGCCATCGTCAGAATAAGTTAATTTAAAAAATACTCCACAGTTTCAAACAATGTTGCAATTGTATTATTTCCAAATTCTTCCCAGACCACATTGCTCTATAGAAATTACATTTTAATGATGATTTATCAGATTTGTTACCCTGCAAATCTAAATTTTACAGTTTGCTTTTGACATAATTGCACTTCTGGCAATCAAGCTTAACAGGCATGTCCTGGGATGTTTTATTTGTCAAGAAAGCAACCATTTGTATAGTTTGGACTAATAAAAACACAAATTATGTCCTCTGTTACACTGGTGTAAACCCAGAGGGAAAACTGCAAATTAATACAGTGCTTTCCCTATATTTTAAATGAATTGTGTTTGCACCACTTCAGCATTCTCTATCTCTGAGTACTCTAGCAAACAAATTTTCTAGAATGAACATATAGGGCTTTTTTATAAAGAATTAATATAGATTAACTACGTAGATTGCTCAACTTCTCTTTTTCCATTCCATCTAACTTTTAATACACAGCACACATGCATCATAGAATGGACTCTGTCTGCCCTTGTGGGTGTTTTCTGTTTTACCTTCTTCTATTTGCAAGATTATACTTAAAAAACAAAGCACAAATTGGCACTTGTGCTCCCTTCACAGTATACATAATTGCGTAACTGTACCAAGGAAATTACATACTACTGAAAAGTTTAGCTCGCTTTTCCACTGGAAAAACATTTCCAACGTCTCCTTAGAGGAAAAAAAAATATCACCAAGTTCATTCTATCGCACAGTGAGAAGATTTTACCACTAGATCGTCTAATCCTTGCTAATACAGTAGGATACTGAATCCAGTTATTAATCACTTTTTCAATATGCTGCACTGTTGAATAGAATTAACAATTATTTTTTTCTTTTGTATATAGTGTATAATTACAGTTATAAGTACCCCTCTACATTATTCAACATGGGTGAAATCCTGGCCCCACTGAGGTCTATAGCAAAAAGACTATTGACTTCAGTGGAGTCTGAACTTCACCCCATAGATTCTCTCATAAAAATATTAAACTAAACTAAAAAGAGTCAGTTCTGTTGAGATTTACTATATTATGTAGGAACTGGTAAACAGTTTCATTAATAAGAATATTGTGGTTTGCTATTATGATGATTAAATCCCTTTTATTATGTATGCAAATAATGTTTATCATCACCAAATTCTTTTCTGGAAGATATAAGTAAATCTGTCAGTATTTTAGGGCTTAGCGGTTTAAATTGACTCCCTCAAAACTTAAGCCTAGCTTTGTCCACTCCCACAACCCTCCCATCCCTTTAATTAACAAATGGTTTGGTTTAACAGATTGGGTTGAAAAAATCTTATACATAGGCTCTGAGATACAGGCTACTTTTAATAATGATAGAGATATTAGCATTATTCATAATAAGTGTTTATTTATTTTGCTAAGAGAAGCCAACAGATGATTCATTAAACAAACTGACTTATATAGTGAAGTAATAGCATTTCACTGCCTGAACTATAAACTAGACCCTGATACCCAGCCAGAGTCTCTCTCTCTCTCATATCATACCCTAGGTAACTCTCTCTCATTAGGCTTCAGTCAACCGGCAATCAGTGTGTCCCCATCACCCTAGTCTTGCCTGAAAGCCCTAGCCAGCCCCAGGGACCTGAGAGGAAAGACAACAGCAGCACCTCCATGCACACCCTGTCCCCACATCTCCTGATGATACGCTAAGGTCTGCACCAAAGGAAAACCTCTGTGGAAAGATCTTTGAAAGCATAACTTCCCTACTGGAGGGAGAAGGGGAGAGAGAGAAAGAAAGGGAGAGACACACACACACGCAAAAAAATACCCAAACAAAACACTTGAGTACCTTAGGTTATGGTAAAGTATATTTTCCATCAACATCACCATCAAAATTAAACACAATTAGGAATTAAGGCAATTCCACTCTTTACCCTAGTCCCTTACTTATTCAAAATATTGTACATACCATTACATAAATTGCCAAAACAAACCTAGATAATCTTCTTAATAATACATTATTAGAAGTGAGTAGAGCTGGTTGGGAACTTTTGGACAAAATGTTTTTTTCAATCAGAAAATGCCAGTTTCTCAAAACTGAAACATTTCCCAGAAACCTTTTGGTGTCAGTGAAGCTTTTTTGGGGCAGGTTTCTTAGGCCCAAGGTGGAATTTCTAGTCAAAATCATTGAGAGAGAAAGAAACAAAGGAAGGATTTGAATGTAGAGAGTCATCTCTCTCTCTCTCTTTTAAAAAAAAAAACAATGGACATTCTTTTTATACCAGTGCAGAACAAAAATAAATTTTAAACTTGCTAAATATTTTGCAAAAATGATTTTTTTTCAGCCAGCCCTATAAGTGAGTGTACTTATATATTTTATTTACAGGTGGTGAAATGAAAATTTGATTTACATAATATAAGATCATTTATATACACATTTTTTCCTTGTACTTAGTGTGATGGGTTATTACAGCACTAAAAGTGGTGTTTTACTGGAAGGAGGGAACATACATAGCTTTATACTTTTCTGAATATCTTGTACAATGCTTTTCAACTTTCCAAGAAGCACCAACTCTGGAGATGGGGGCTTGATTTATCATTGGGTTCCTTCAATTTTACCACAGCACAACACCACTGAAATCTCAGTGCCTTCACATAGCTTCTCTAGAATTTTGTGGGCAAAAAATATAGGGGAGGGATGACAGCATGTAATATGAATTTTCAGCTTTGCAAGCAGACCAGTTCATGTCTTGCTCAGTTGTCTGTCTGTCACAGGTCTCACTTAGCTACTGACAGACACTTTTAAACTCACACTAAAATATCTCCACTAAAAAAAGAATTGATGCATTTCAGTGAAGTCTAGCTAACGCCTCTCCCTTGCAAAATGAACGCCCACACTTCGACAAAAATTCTACAGATTTAACACACATACACACGCACACGTAATAAAAAGCCTTGAATGGAACAGCTGGGGGATCCATTCAGGTTTCCATGTCTACATAATCTGTCATTGCTCTTTATTGTCCAACTCAGTTCCCAACCTGGATCTTTGTCTCCATTTCACATGCTTCCTGCACCCCCTCTATCTTTCTCTTCTTGACTTACCAGTTTATTGTCCCTTTCCATGAACTTCCTCTTGCAGTCTCTTCAAAGCCCTCCATTCTGAGATGGGGGAGTACAGATCCATATACTCCCCAGACATCTATCCCCAGTCCAAGTCCTCCCTGGCTCCCATCCCACTGTTCTATTTCCCCAAAGACCCCCCCACCAAAGGATTCCTGCTTGTAGTCCTTCAGTAATTCACCCCAGTCTCAAATCTCCCCATTTCCACTCCCCACACATCTGCAATACACACAAATCCCATTGACTCATCTCAGCAGCCCCCCTGGACTGGAGGAAAACGTGGAATCAGGAGTAGGGTGATACTGTATTATAAATATTTATCTATATGAACACATTTATATTATCTATATTTTAAACTTTGCCCTGTATACATATAACCAGCTCTTTATATCCTTCTCAGCAAGCCAAAACAAACAGTAAATTTGGTGCCTGATGAGCTTAAAATGGCAGGAATACTTTAAAAACCTGAACAATGAGAAAAATTTTGAAACCCCATATCTTTCTCTCTGATTTTTCCCAAACTTCCCAGAAAAACTCTTATGGTGACACATTGCATATAAAATATTTGAGTGTCTGTTTGCATAATTTAGAGTGGTTGAAATTTGCTCATATCTGACATTATTTTCAAAATTAACCATGGATTGGCTACAGCTGATCCATTAAAAAAAATGGGAGTTTGTATTGTGTAGATGTTCTGCTTTACCCTAGTTAGTTGTCAGACTCCAAAGAGCATAGAAGGCCTTCCTCCTCCACACAAAAAGTACAACTAGTAAATCTTGACCTTCATTATTATTACTATGTCCCCTCTGTGGTATGATGATACTAAAGATAGTGTGAGCATCCTTCTCCTTCTCAACAAGGCTTTTGTTTAGTAAATACTGAAGATATTTTTTGTTCTGCAGCATAACTGATGATAGAACTATACATCTCCTGTATTTATACAAAATTGTTCAGTGCTATGGACAGTTTTCTCACTGCTTTTACAAGATCTCACAATCTTAGTTGATTGTGGGCGCCTGCCTATAATGTTTATTGAATAGAATCTTTGTTGATCAATTCTGATAAAGCAAGAACCAAGATTGCAAGGAGGTTCTTTATTGGATTCATTCTGCAGTGGCTGATTTGACTCACCATACACCATTACAAGAGCTCTGTGTCCTAAGCAAGCTTGAGAAATGGAAAATGAAGTCTTACAGTTATTTAGACAAATAGGTTCATTCCTACAGGACATGCATTGGCACAGCTCCAAACAGCTGGGTTTGCACAAAGACGTCTCTTTTTCTGTAAGAGATTCTGGTGTAATTTTGTCTCACCCCATAAAAATTGCTGCTTTTTTTTTTTTTTTTTACACACACAAAAAGAAAAGTTCATCGGCTGAGCTTTGCATGAACTGATCGAGAAAAGAGATTAAAAAATAATTGTGTTAAAAACTTTATTAATTTAATTAGTTCTAAAAATTCAATGGACTAAGACTGATTTACAATTGTTTAGGAAGGCAAAAGACATAGATATGCACCATAAACTTGTTCTATTACTTACCCTAGATCTTGCATTTATTGCACATTCAGAATTTATATGGAGGCCATTGGGAATTTTAAGTGTGCAAAAATTGCAGAATAGTGCCCTACATATATACAAGTTTTCCTAACAGTATCCCATGTTATGTAAGTAGAAGTACCAAGAGGAACAATTTAGACAGACTTTCTGGGGCTGCCGGGCTTGGGTCACTGCATCACAGAAGTGTTTTAATTGTCTGGGAAACAGAAGCTGCACCACTCCATGAAATCAACCAGAGATTTAGAATGGTTTTGTTTAGCAGAATGACTTAGTTACACTTTTTTTTTTTTTTTCTCGGACTAAGGATCTCCAGGGCAGGTTCAAGGAAGTTTCGCACCGTAGGCGAAACTTTCACCTTGCGCCCTCCCAGCCCTGCAGTAGCCCCCTGCCACCGTGGCGGCTTCCCGCACCCCGCGGCAGCTTCCCACCCCCTGGCCCGAGGAGCCCTGCGGTACCTCCCCACCCCAGCTCACCTCTGCTCCGCATCCTCCCCGAGCACGTCGTCCTGCTCTAATTCTCCTTGTTCAAACAACTGATTGGCACTGCAAGCCTGGGAGGCGGGAGAAGTGAAGCAGCGACTGCGCAGTAGAAACCCTGGGCTGCCGGCTGCCGGCAGCAGCACACTGACCCAGGGGAACCCATGGGCTGGCGGCTGCCGGCAGTGATGCACTGACCCAGGGGAACCCATGGGCTGCCAGCTGCCATGGCAGCGCACTGACCCAGGGGAACCCCTGAGCTGTTGGCTGCCGCGGCGGTACACTGACCCAGGGGACCCCCTGGGCTGCCCGCTGCTGCTGCTGCCGGCAGCTCAGACTCCCTCTCCATCCCAGCAGCAGCGGGTCACTCAACCACTTAAAAAAAATTGGGGGGCGCTGCTTTTTGGCACCCCCAAATCTTGGCGCCCTAGGCAACCGCCTAGTCCACCTAAAAGGTTGCACCGGCCCTGAGGGTCTCACTAAGGTTTTCCTTTACAAAATAATTCCCCTTCTACTAAGAAATCAAACAATTCCGATGCATTATTTAATTTTAGTTAAGGCTTGATCTTTGTTTCTTTGAAATCAGTGACAAAGTTTTCCTTGACTTTAGTGGGACCAAAAACCAGACCTATACGCACACACCACGCACACTGCAGGGATGAATTTGGCCAGTATTTTCTAATGGTTGAGCTGGATGTATTTTAGGAATTTGGTCACTCATAGAATCTTAGAACCACAGAAGATTAGGGTTGGAAGAGACCTCAGAGGTCCACCCCAATTAAATACTCCCAGCCAGGGCTTTGTCATTCCAGGCCTTAAATACTCTAGGGATGGAGATTCTACCACCTCCCTAGGTAACCCATTCCAGTACTTCACCGCCCTCCTAGTGAAATAGCTTTTCCTAATATACAACCTGGACCTCTCCCACTGCAACTTGAGACCATTGCTCCTTGTTCTGTCATCTGCCACCACTGAGAACAGCCTAGATACATCCTCTTTGGAACCCCACTTCAGGTAGTTGAAGGCTGCTATCAAATCCCCCCCTCACTCTTCTCTTCTGCAGAATAAATAAGACCATTTGCCTCAGCCTCTCCTCATAAGTCAGGTGCCCCAGCCCTCTACCCATTTTCATTGCCCTCTGCTGGATTCTCTCCAATTTATCCACATCCTTTCTGTAGTGGGGGGATCCAAGACTGGACGCAATACTCCAGATGTGGCCTCACAAGTGCCAAATACAGGGGAATAATCACTTCCCTCAATCCGATGGCAATGCTCCTACTATATGCCATAGTAGGAGCATTGGCAACAAGGGCACACTGTTGACTCACATCCAGTTTCTCATCCACTGTAATCCCCAGGTCCTTTTCTGCAGAACTGCCATTTAGCCAGTCAGTCCCCAGCCTGTAGAAGTGCATGGGATTCTTCCATCCTAAGTGCAGGACTCTGTACTTGTCCTTGTTGAACCTCATCAGATTTCTTTTGGCCCAATCCTCCAATTTGTCCAGGTCACTCTGGACCCTCCAACATATCTACCTCTCCCTCCTGCTTAATGTCATCCACGAACTTGCTGAGGGTGCAAGCCATCCCATCATCCAGATTACTAATGCACTCCTCAAAGTATTTTGTCACACTCATGTTTGGCAGTATTAGATTTCATCCCAATTTGCATAATAGTAGAGAGTGAATATATATTTACTACTGTAGTTGATTGCTGTTCTCCACTTTAAAGTATTTAAAATTAGCCAAGAAAGGACACACAAATTACTTAGGGGTCAAATTAAAACACACCTGTCTAATCTAATGTGAGAGCTACATACCTGTCTTCAGTTTTCTATGGTGCCTATCACTACTTGTTTTTTACCTGCCTCTTTTGGAGCAAAATTGATTGCACTTTTTAGAAACCAACTTTAAAGCATATTTGTCAAAGATTCTTCATGTCAAAGCATATCATTCATTTTATTCTCAAAGTTATCTAAGAACCACACGTGTTCCCTCACCTGCTGAAATGTATTCACGTCAGGAATAATGAATCATGAAACAGCCAGACTGAAGGCAGAAACCTACTGATATGCCCCCCATTGCCATAGTTTCTGAGCACAACACAACTTTCAATGTATTTATCCTCATGACAACCCTTGTGAGGTAGGGAAGCGCTATTAATCCCATTTTACAGATGGTGAACTGAGGCACAGAAAGACTATGTGACTTGTTCAAAGTCACACTGGAAGCATGTAATGTAGCAGAGAAGGATCTGGGTGTCCCAAGTCCCTGGTTAGTGCCCTAACCACTGACTTATCCTTCCCCCAGTCCTGCAGCATTTTAAATTCTGTCCATAAATACTTTTTTTGTGGTTTGGGATTATTTTCACACCCTGTGCCTCAAATTTAGGCTTTGGCAGGTTGAAAGGTCTTAGGTAAAGCAAAAAGTAAATTTAATTAAACAACCATGTGATAATTGGATATAGATCTCAGTTAAAGTCCAAATTCAAATCCAGACTTTAATTTGAAAACCTCAAAGTTTGTGGGGGTTCAGATCAGTGATATGAATTTGGTCAATTTTGAAGATGGTGACCATCTGCAAAATTCCGATCCAAATCTAGCTAAATTAAGATTTTGGAATGATCAGATTGAAGGTTTTGTTTCAGACCTGTCTCAGGTCTAACCTTGCAAAATCCTCTAATTTTATTAATACCCCTTTATTTTGTGAAGCCTCCAGTAGTGCTTGAGAAATTGCATAAAAATTTAAAGTTTATGACTGTCTAAACCTCAAGAAACTATCCCAGAAAAGAGACTAGATCTGGTGTATAACTTAGCAAACCCATCAGAAAAACAAAATGTGCACAGCTCTGACCTTTGGGCAGAAGCCTGGGCATCACTGACTACCAATGCAGATGTTTTTCCACCCTTTTAGCTACAATGAAAAAACACTATGGGAAGCAGGTGCCCAAAAAGATATAACAAAAGACCAAAGCCTTCAGAAAAGCAGGAGATGAAAGGAAAAATTTTGTTGGCAAGAGCCAACAGTCTTGGACATGTTTCCCTTTTAAATATTTTGGGCCAGTGTAGGCCTTCACTTACACAATCCAACCCACTGAAGACAATGAGTTTGTATGGGTGTAACTGTGCCCAGAATCTAGCTCCCTATTTATCAAAAATGATCAGATTGAAGATTAACTTTCTTTGCTGAATATTTATTAGAGTTTCACTTCACTTGAAATATGAACTGCAAGTCCTTTCATAAATAAATTAAAGCTGTCTAGTTTAAATGTGGTGTCAGTAAATCTTTGAAGCTTGTTATAAGTCTGATCCAAAGCCTGTTGTAGTCAGCGGGAGTTTTTCCATTGATTTCAAGGGCTTTGGATAAGGTCCTAAGTGCAGTGAGCTGGTATAATAAGTTATAAATAAAATTTTAGCTTTGCTATAGCAACAATACTGCTGGAGTGTACTTTTCTCAATCACGTGACAGAACAAGTGTCACAATATTAGAGCTGAAAGGGGGTCTGAGCACACTCATTTCAGTATGTTATGCAGTTAAAATAATGCAGACCTAAAATGGTAATGTTCCTAATGCTTATAACAATGACCTTTCTCATTGTTGTTCTTTTCAAACTTATGTCATTTGATGTTACATATAAGACTGCCATGTCTCTAGGAAAACAATACATGTAGACTCTATACCATAGTTCCCAAAAGTGACTTTACCAGGAAACAGTAAGTCAGGGTCAGTGGTCATCCCCCTCCACCCCACCCCTGCAGGATATTTGCTTTTCATTGTGTCAAGACAAAATAATTGGCATATTTTATTATTAACAGTAATTCAGCACTAGAGATGGGCTGCCCATCTAATGGTCATGTCTACTTCACTAATCATGTGGGGCTCACTTCTGCTCTCTGTGTGAAAAAAGCGCACTGACAAAAGTTGCTAAATTTGTTTTATTGTATAAGAAGCTCAGCTGTGAGAATTGTCTGTGCTTTCTTCTGCAAAATCTAGTTCTCTCACTTCTATATACTATTATTATATCTAGGCTTATTTTGCTACATATATTATTTTAAACCTTTTTTGGGCAACTTAACTGCAATGAGATTTCTATAGTCCCATTTTTATCATTTTACCTGACTGTAATTATTAACTAAATAATTGTGATCAGTATTAGGAACAGGATCCAAAGCCCAGTGAAATCATTCAGAGGCTTTCCATTAACTTCAGTGGGCTTTGGAACAGGCCTTGAATGAAGAATAACCTTTGGCTGAAATGGCAGCAGCCAAACAGTTTAGGCGACATATGTTTGAGCAGGAAGGAAAACAAACAGAGCCAAATTCTCTCCAGGATACATATAACCTTTTCCAGACACAGATGTAAATTTATAAAGATTTTAATGGCGAGCATATACCTGAGCCATATGCATTTGTCTTTTGATTTGTAGCATTTGGTAACTTATGGCATATACTTTTCAGCAAAGTGACAAGCCAGCTGTGAAATCCCACAGACTAGAGGTAGTATTCCTCCATCAAAAAATCATAGCACTACATGCTTTTCACTACACTGAGAGGCGAACGACCTCTGAGAAAGTGATGAAGTCCTTTCATGCTGACTGTATATGCAAGTAACAATTTTGTTTTGAAACAATTAAGTAAAATGAAAAATAATTCTAAATTATATTAGTAACATCTGTGGAATAATACTTGGATTACTTGTTAAATAAAGAGTATTACCACTGTAACATCAACCGCAGGTGGAAAACTGTATGTAAGGGTGATGATGATGACTGTACTCCACTCAGATGTTTATGCTCTCCAAGTCCCTGAGTGTATACATGACCTCTGAGGGATGGATTTTGCATCAGATATTAGCTGAGAGATGTATAACACCACATCTGATCTAGCAGTTCCCTATTATCAACTATGCTTCAGAAGGGACATTGCTTATTTCAGCACATGTACAGAATGTACTATGCTCATGAAATGTGCCTTGAAGACTTTCGGGCCTCAGGGTCATTTATGCTCCATTGACACCATTTATATTTACATCAACTTTAAGGCCCCTTTACTCTGCTCCGCCATAGCAGTGTAAAGAAACCTTAGTGGTAATGATAACCAGAGCCATTCGTTTTAGGCAGGAATATGTAAATAGATAGTGTGAAAGGCTCAAACTGTCTTTTAATCAAACCACACCCTGGGGCAAGACAACTCCCCTACCTCCCCCAAGAGGAGGAGAATTTATGTATTCGCAGCTTTTAGGGAGGAGCAGGTGCCACAGTAAGTTTATTAATATGCTTAAATTATCTTAATCTTACCTTCACAGTCAAGCTTAGAGATGCCTATGGACTGAATTCTTCTCTTCTGATTTTCCTAATTCCTCCTTTCCTTCTTAGTTTACTCCTATATTCTCCGTCATCTCGTAACACACTTTTTCTTTACTTATCCTTATTCCACTGTAGCAGCCAAAAGTCTATCAACAAGCAGAAAAGACAGCACTCCTAATACAGAGACATTCTCCCAGAGGTTCACTTCTACATCTAAAAGGTAGGAAGCTTTTCCAAATCTTGTTTGTAGATCCTGAGTCTTCAAAACTGATTTAGAAATCTGTCTGTGGAAGCAGACTCTCTTGTAAGATTTCTGACTTTTTCTGGTTAGGACAGAAATTCAGCAAAAATCAGGTTCAGCAGATGCCAAAATGCTTATCCATTCAGCAGTAACTTAATCAGTTTGGCAATACAAAACCCCACATTCCATCTTTTCCTAAGGTGGATTGAGGGGCAATAGTTGGTGAAGAAGTTCTGAACAGGGGACAGGAGGAGGCTGTAGGTTACTAGTGCTGTGGCATTGAAGCTCTGGGCAGACAGCCCTTTGCCTTTGCATATCCTACAAAATGTACATGGATCTGCTATTTCTGTGGGGTTGGAGGAATTCTTGGCTGTCTCCCCAATGGAAGGATGTGAAGTCAACTCCATTAGTGCAAACCATGAAAGTTATACAGATTTGTATCCTGAAAGAAACCAAACTTCTTATTTCATTATTTCACACTATACCTTAATCCTTAAACTACCAAATATATACACTATTAGGAACCCATGTTGATTTTAAGGACATCTTAATTGTTCTCTGAAAGTGTGGTTCTCTGTAATAACATATCGAGGAAAAGGACACTCACTCCCACTGGATTTTAGCCATTGCTTTGATGTACAGACCAAAGAGTTAGTCTTAGAGCTTTCCCCCACAAAAATTCTGAACAAAAAAAATTCTCTTTTGAATATTTTCCTTTGACATTTTAACATTTTTCATTGGAAAATTTGAAAATTTTCATTTCAGTTCAAAATAAATATTACTTGAAAATGTGCTTGAATGGAGCAGACATATACTTCTGTGTAAACAGAAGAACAGAGAAAACCAACCTTGGGAATGTGTCTTCAAACCAGGACTATTGCTCAGACCCATATTTTTTTAACCAGCAAAAGTACAACTGATGGATGAAGATCAGGAGAGCTAGACTGAGACAAAAAGGCTCCCATTTATGTCATCAGGAATTTTGCCACTTATGGTCAGAATCAGGGCCAAGGTTTGGCAGATCAAATCTGAATTGTGATGCCAAACCATGATAAATGCAGTCTGGTTCCAATACCAGTAGAGTAAAGTCCACGCTCCAGGAGTGGAGTGCAAGCAGCAGGAGACTGGAGCTGGCCTTATGGGAAAGCATAGCTTCTCTTTATCCATGCACTCCAATGAAAGTCTCCCAGTATGCAGGACTTTTCCAGGCTGCAATCACATTGTGAGGGTGCATGTGTCATACCTAAACCTGTGATGTTTCAGTTCAGCAGATTCTGACAGAGTTTATTCAGAGGGCCTCTATTTTTGTAACCACTCATCCTTCTTAAATATATAACTATGGCATTGACCTCATTTACTATACTTATGAGTGAATATCACAGATTCAATTCTGTACATGAAAATGGAAAGCACATTTCACTTTGGTGACTCCTAAACAAGAAACTTAATTAAAGGAACTGACTGGCTTAAAGAGTAATTCAATGGAGTCCATCAAAACCCCAAGAAATTACACGTATTTTGCAAAAATGCCATACCTCAAGAAGGAATGCCATGTTAAAAAGCTTGGAAAGCAACAGCTAAGGAATCCTGCCAGCTTCTAGTGCCATAATATTCTTCACTTTTCAATATTATGACTTACATCATTCACCAACCTCTGGGTTGAGCCACTAGCCACAACCAAGCTATGTATGTTCTCCACTCCCTGCCTTTAGGGTGGAGGGTGGGATTCTGTTATTCCTCCTAATCCAGCACTTCATAGTTCCACCAAACAAGGCTTTTTTAGTCAGAATTTGGTGGAATTTTACCGATCCACAGGAAGTAAATGGATTTATGTTTCCTGACTATAACTATACTTTAAAAAACAGAGAAATGAGGCATTTGTGCTGAAATATGGCTCTAAATTGAGTGGAAGGTGGGGTTGCCAAAAAGCACTGAAACAGATGTACCAAAAAGCACTGAAACAGATGTACCAAAGCAGCCGTTGTGAAAGCTGAAGGACATCACCAATGGGTGGTAAAGCTGACAGCAGAAAATCAAAGAAACCTTAGCACTAAGGCAACAGTGTAACATAAAAAAATGTGTCAGCTCTCCATGGCCACGCAGATTATCACTCACATCATGATGTAAGGTAAGAATTGTTTCACAGCGTGGTGTTGACACTGTATGAGCTTTAATCTGTTGTTCTTTGCCTTTCAGATCTCTTGCTTCAGAACACAAACACTAACAAGATGACAAAAGCTGTATTTGAGCATTACATCTACTTGCAAACTAGCATTTCAAGTTCAAGTTTAGACATACTAGCGCACAAAGCAAAATGAAGAGGAAGGCTGTGATTTTAATGAGGCTTTAACCTCTTTTGTTCTTTGACCTTTTGTAGCTCTCAGAATATATCAACACTTCTGTCGCATGAATTACCTTATCAGCTTAGTCGATGCTGATATAGCCATTTATGCATCCAGTTACAGCTTGAAGCATAGATTTTGGTGGCTTTTCGCCCATTTCCAGCTGCAGGTATCCCAAAGCACTAAGCAGTAAGGCCCAAATCCTGTTAGTCAGCACACAACTCCAGCACTGGGCTAATGCTAGTGATCACTGCAAAGGAGAAATGGAGAGAGGTAGCATCATGCCCTGACTGCAGAGTGACTCTTCAGCAGCTACTACTGCCATGAATCTGTCAAAACCCCCATGTCTCCCTTATCTCTGCTTTGTGGTGGGTCAAGGCAGGTTGGGAGAGTCAGAGAAAAATGTATTTTATTGAAATACAGCATTTCATATTATATTTTTTAAACTCTAAGTTTGAATATAATAAGACTTATCTTCAACATTCTCTTTTTCTCCCTTTTATAACTAATTCAGTCCTTTGATAGCTGTTGGACAGACAGCTCCAGAACTGAAAGTTTTTTTTCATAGCATAGGTGACAACATGCAAGCTTACGATTGCCCAGGAAACGTCTCTCAATGGAACACTCACTAGGAGTAAGAGGGTAGTTCAATCTCTCTGCCCAGTCACTTCCTGGTCTTTCTACACAACTGGTCAATCAGGATCTAGCTAATGGTAATATGTGGGCTGGTTTGTAATGGGATTATAATGCAGAGGATAGACTTGATGAATGAGAGATAATAGGTAGGGTGGAGATAGGCCATGAAGGGCCTTGAAAGTAAACCAAGTAGCTTACCTTTGACAAAATCGAGAAAGAGCCAGTAGATGGCTGCAAACGGAGGGGTGACATGGATCAATGACAGGCTAGGAAAATGATTGTTGCAGCAGTATTCTGAATGCATATGAACAGGGCAAGGCTGCATTTGTAAAGGCCAGAGAGAAGGATGTTGCAGTAAATCATGCCACAAGACAAGGGCCTGGATGAGTGTTTTAGCAGAGTAGAGAGGTAGGAAAGATTGTGTCTTAGAAATAGAATTTTAAGAAAGAATTGGCAAGATTTAGCTAGATCCTGGAGGTGGGGACTTAGAGAAAGGTCTGAGTTATAGATGATGCCCAGGATATAGTCCTGAGTGACAAGCAGGGTAGTGGCATTGGCCACAGTGACTGAGAAAAGTAGGAGGGTAGGCTTGAGGGGGAAGGTTAAGACTTCTGTTTTTACCCACTTTGCGTCTAGCCATCAGCTCAAGCATTTGCAGGGAGATGTCAGAGAGACCCCAAGGTTTTCAGAACTAGAGCTTGTTCTGTTTCAAATAGTTAATTCCTTTATCTTCCCTGAACACAATGCTTTTATAATAAAAAATTAGCTGCTGTTTGGGTATCAGCAGTCTCCTGTGTTTAGGTTTACCACAATTGCACCACAGCTATCTTGTTAGTGCCCTTTAGCTCTCTAACATTTTATCAATATGAGTGTGCATTTCCTTTTCTGGAGAGACTGGAGGCAGGAAATTCAGTCCATTTTTATCTCTGATAGGTCATGTATTATAGAGAATTAAGAAGTATGACCTGTTGTTTTTTTAAATTCCCAAACCAAAAAGGCTTATCGAAGCCCCAGCTTTTACCATCTGCCAGACATAGTTCTCACACTTCATAAAACTGTCTGACATTGGTACCATTTTCTGTAACAGTTTGTTATTAAATTCCATCCAAATCTTGAAGTGTTTCACATGACAAGCTGAAGAATATCACTGATAAAGCATGCTTGCGCTGCTTAGCAGCCCTCCAGGGACTGCCAGGTTAATGTTTTTGTGAAATGAGACAGAGACAACATTCCTTAGCAGAGAATGCCAAACCTACATAATTAAATGACAAGCATAGAGCAAACGGCTAACAAGGAAAAGTCCTGATAATCTGAGACAAACAATTTTTAGAGAAAGTTAGATTCCCCTATTTCAAGATCAGTTTTAGTTTATTAGACCATACTGATATGACAAGTGCTAAATTCAGTCCAATTTAATGTCTGCCAAGAATAGGAGTCCATAGTGAAAGAAGGTTTTTATACTATGTATCCATTTAAATACTGTCCATTCTCGTCCTTTGGCAGACTGCTATACATTAGGAGGCATTTTTTGCCATCTCTTATCCACCTCACAATATCACACAGTCTATCTTCTTTACTTTTTTATGACTGATTTCTTATCTTCCCTATATTGCTCTATATTTTGTGCCAGGCCCTCAGCTGGTATAAATCAACTTAGCGCCACATGCCAATTACCAGAGTTGCACATCATAAGAACCTGGATGCAATGAACAGGATACTATCTCCTGAAAGATCTTCAGATCAAGTTGCTCCAAGCTGACCAGTCATTCTCTGTGCATTAAACTATAGAGTTCACATAAAGTGACTGTACCTATCATACAGCGATCACCAGGGAAGAGAAGGATGAACTAAACTTCACAGAAACATCACTAAGAGGACTAATGACACTGTTTTCATCATTCTCTGGGACACATCCACACAGTTGATCTATGCTATACACATACATTAGGAAGGAAGAAGATATCTAAATTTTTAATGTACAAAATTTCATTAAGATTTTCAATGAAAATATCATTGGTACAATATGTGATCAATCACATCTTGTTCCAAAAAATAGAATTCATAGGAAGTACTTTGTAAAATTGTTATGAAGCTCCCTATAAACCTGAAATGATAATGCATAAGTTGGAAAAAGCTTGTCTTTTGGACTCTTTCAAGTGGGCATGGAGTCCAAACTGCTTCACAAAACTGAATCTTATCCATCTTTGGAAGAACAGAAGTAATTTCTCATATTCCTGTAGCAAAAGAAAATGTTGGCACATCTTGAAAAATTACAGCTTCCTTCATCTCACTGAGTACTAGTCTTACTCTGCATTTGCATCATAACATATGGCAAGAGATGCAGATGTCAAGCCATTATGAATTTCATTTTAATTACTTATTTCAAATGTTCAAATTCTAAGCTGGATCATCCAAATTCTTCTATGAGATTTGGGGGTGGATCTGACTCTGAAGCCAGCTTAAAAATCTTGCAGTTCCAGGAGACCTGTCTGGAGCCCAGAGTATCAGCAGGAGTTGAGTGTCACCTGACTGGAGGCCCTGTCCTCTGCTCCAGCTCATATCCTAGACAGCTCCCCTGCCCACTTCATTAGAGTCATGCTGCCAGGACTTCTCCAGCCTCGGTCCTTTAAAGTAGGTTCCTTGTCATGGAAGATTCCCTGGGGTTGCAGGGTATATTACCTTTTCAACCTAATCTCTACAGTGCCAGATGACATGATTTGTGTTCCCCACCCAACCCAGTCCCCACCCCCTCTCCCATACAGAGCAAAACATCAATATGTCCTGGGAAGGGATGGGACGGTGCTGTGGAGGCAACTGACAGGACCCATCTGCATGACAGATTTGACATCAGCAAGTGGAATTTCCCCTTCATGAACAGAATTAGGGTCACAATCTGGCCCTCTGCTCTTGAGTATGCTACTATAAATCTGAAATAACCTCATTCAGTTAAAATCTTGTTCTTATTGACAATGTAATTAATGCAGTACTGTGGATTTATAGCAGTATAGGTGAGGGGAAAATTTGATCTAAAATATAGAAAAGTGTTAAGGCAATCAAATACAAAATGATAATTAATTATAAGAACTTCAGAACATAAGAATGACAATACTGGGTCAGACCAACAGTCCATCTATCCCAGTATCCTCTCTTCTGACAGTGGCCAATACCAGACACTTCAGAGGGAATGAACAGAACAGGGCAATTATCTGATCCACTCCTGTCATCCAGTCCCAGCATCTGGAAGTCAGAGGCTTACAGACACCCAGAGCATGGGGTTGCAAATACAAAAATATGAATGATAAAACTATACAGATTACTTGTTGCATGGGGAGGGAAGAATGCATAAAAATTTTAGTGCTGCCCATTAACATATTTTTGACTTCTGAAGAAATGTACACTCCAGAGACTTTAAAAATAAAAACTTTTGGGCTACTTTATCCACTTAGCTGCTGTGGGACAGGGATTTTGGCTCTTTGTTCCCAAACCCATTCATTCTTTTACCACTAGAAACTATCCCTTTAACCACTAGAAACTATCCCTTTCTGACATCAGAATGTCACCCACAAATGGATGTGGGTTTTTCTTTTCAAATTAAGAAAAAAATATTCAAACAAAAATGCTTGAGTAAGACTAGGCTACAGTAACACCACAGTACTCACAGGCTTCATTGCTAGTCAACCTCATTTACTAAGAAAGAATTATAAGTCTCATGAGTAAATGGCTAGAAAATGTTTCCACAGGAAAAGCGTCGTAATCTCATCTGGATTGTTTCTTGAAAGAGGCATCTTCAAGGCTATAACTCTTTTAAAAAGACCATCTCATCAATACTATCCTGTAAGAGCCATAATTAGAGCAGATCTTGGTACTATTGCAAATTACAGGGATCCCAACAAAATATCCCAGTGAACATACTCATTTTATTCTTTATAGTCCAGGACACACACACACACACACACCAGAAATAATTGCCTAAATGAGTCATTGCTTATGGCAATTTTTTTAGTGTTAATTAAAAAAAAGACACCACAATGACATTTTTAAAATATTCAGAGTGTGATAAGGTTCCTCCTCTGCCTTGGTGGGTCCTGCACTTATTGGCAGATTTTGCTAGCCTCAGATATCTTCCTGTGCTGGATCAGGAGTTGGGAGGTTTTGGGGGGAACCCAGGCATGCCCTCTCCCCCAGGTTCTAGCCCAAGGCCCTGTGGACTGCAGCTGTCTAGAGTGTCTTCTGGAACAGCTACAATTCCCTGGGCTACTTCCCCATGGCCTCCTCCCACACCTTTTGTCCTCACCCACTGGATCTTCCTCCTGATGTCTGCTAACGCTTGTACTGTTCAGTCCTCCAGCAGCATGTCCTCTCACGCCCAGCTCCTTATGCACACCTCACTAACTGGAATGAGAGCCTTTTTATACCAGGTGTCCTGATTAGCCTTAATTAATTCTAGTAACGTCCCAATTGGCTACAGGTGTCCTAATTATCTTGCCTGCCTTAATTAGTTCTAGAAAGTTCCTAAGTGTTCTGGAATAGTCCCTGTTATCTTACCCAGGGAAAAGGGACCTGCTTAACCTAGAGCTAATGTATCTACCTTTGACCACTCTCGTAGCCATCTGGGCTGACCCTGTCACAAGAGTCAAAGAGAAAAGAGATTCTGTGCTGGATGTAACACTAAATATAAAGCTTTACAGTGCTAGGCAACCATCTCAGAACTAATATTCTACAGTTAACTAAGAACATAAGAATGGCCATACTGGGTCAGACCAAAGGTCCATCTAGCCCAGTATCCGGTCTTCCGACAGTGGCCAATGCCTAGTGCCCCAGAGGGAATGAACAGAACAGGTAATCACCAAGTGATCCATCCCCTGTTGCCCATTCCCAGCTTCTGTCAATTCACACTCAGATAACAAGCATTTTGTCATTTTTTCTTTATTTATAACTAGAAGATTTCTTATACAGAAACAATTATCAGATGAAGATACTGTACTTTTTAGAGGAAAATTTTCAATTTGTCAGCCCACACATGCGTATACAAATTGGCATTAGTACACAAATCAGGCAATTGTACATGTAAACACCAAACTGTACACACAAATCAGTATGTGTGTGCACAGCTGACTACTATTTAGAAACAAGCTAAGGTATTTACATATATTTAAAGAGGCATTCCCAGAATGTACAGGTAAAAGCCAACTGGAAATGTATCCCTTAATTTAGTCTCTCTATATATACATATATACACACTGTTTTGAAATCATGTAGTTTATGGACAGTTTTTGAGCAATAGCCTGTATTTTAGATAACATGGAAAAGAAGGAGGAATATTGCTCCCACTATGATGAGCAAAAATTCTCATCTTCTGTACTTCTGAAAAGAATCAAGATTATTAAACATACTGGCACACTGTTGAGGAGATTCAAGGCATCTGTGCTTGTTTTGTACTCTGTCTTTCAATACTATTAAATCTGTGATGGTCTCCTTAGGTTTTTTTTATAATTCCATTTTATGTGGTTCTGCTTTTCAGACAGATTCAAGAATGACACAATCGCCTTCCTCCACCCACAGACCTTGGATCCCTGCCATTGGCTACACCCCTCCAACTAATGTGGAACATGAAGCTATGTCTGGTCCCATATGTCCATAAATGGAAGGAAGGCCAGCACAGATGATGTAGGAATGAACGAATGAAGCAAGTGTTCACAGTTTTTTAGCTGAATGTGGATCCCTAATACAGGCACAGCAAGGCTTATTTTTAATGGATTCATTTTATTCTGTTTTTCAGACAGGAGTGTCATTTCATTGTCAGGTTGCTGTTTTAAAAATGAAGTAAATTAATCTAACTATAAGCTTTATTCCAGCTGTTGAGGTGAGAGCAGATCTCTTCTGTCTGAGCATATTAGCAGCAAATAAACTATGCAGAATGTTTGTTTGGCTGAAACCAATGCATAAGTAGTTATATAAGTGCACTTGAAATGTTCGGAATTCTTTTGTTTATTGAGAAATCTTTCACCTTTTGTAAATTAAAACCTCAAAGTTATTCTTACTTCAGCTATTCCGTATTCCTATGCCCTGTATCAATCATTAGTCATTGGATTTGTACTCAGCATCATGTTAAACAATGATAGGACAAATAATACCAAAGATGACAATTGCTTTCCAGGGTTTGTATTTATCATCACCTGTATTAGTAACAGTTCAAGGCCTGATCTTATGTCCTATTCTCATATCAGTACTCCTTAAAGTCAATGGGAGCATTTGCATGAGTAATGGGTATGCACTTCAATATGGGGTGCAAGATGAAGCCCTTAAGCTGAAGGAAGGACTATATATAGAAACATTAAGGCACAGTGATGTTGGGAAACAATGTGCAGATACACCGCAGATAAACGCTAGAAAGAATTATTGCTGAAGTAGACACAGTATTTGAATCCCTGCATCTCAGAGAGTGCTGTTGATCACCCTTGGAAAGAGTAATGTCTTTTCCCTTGTGTGGCTAGCCATGGTTCTACTCACTCTCTATCCTCCCTCACCCAGTTTGGAGAAGTTAGCACTGGCAGTGTCATTAGCCTCACAGACCTTACACCCTGTGGAAGCTGCTTAGGGTATTGGGACTGCATTTGGCAAAATATACAAAATGTGTAACTGTCATAAACAGATAGTTAAGGGTTAATGCCTCTTTTACCTTTAAAGGGTTAAGAAGCTCAGTATACCTGGCTGACACCTGACCAGAGGACCAATAAGGGGATAAGATACTTTCAAATCTTGGGGGAGGGAAGTCTTTGTTTGTGCTCTTTGTTTTGGGTGTTGTTCACTCTTGGGACTAAGAGGGACCAGACATCAATCCAGGCTCTCCAAATCTTTCTAAACCAGTCTCTCATGTTTCAAAATTGTAAGTAACAGCCAGGCAAGGAGGATTAGTTTTATTTTTGTTTTCTCAACTTGTAAATGTCCCTTTTTTGCTGAGAGGATTTTACCTTTGTTTGCTGTGACTTTGAACCTAAGGCTAGAGGGGGTTCCTCTGGGCTATATGAATTTGATTACCCTGTAAAGTATTTTCCATTCTGATTTTACAGAGATGATTTTTACCTTTCTTCTTTAATTAAAAGCTTTCTTTTTAAGAACCTGATTGATTTTTCCTAGTTTTAAGATCCAAGGGGATTGGATCTGGACTCACCAGGGACTGGTGGGGGAAAGGAGTGGGGATGGTTAATTTCTCCTTTTTTTAAGATCCAAGGGGTTTGGATCTGTGTTCACCAGGGAATTGATGAAGTCCCTCAAGGCCACCCAGGGAGGGGAGAGTTTTGGGAGGACAGGAAGTGCTCCAGACACTGACTTCTGGATGGTGGCAGTGTACCAGATCTAAGCTAGTAATTAAACTTAGAACTGTCCATGCAGGTCCCCACTTTTGTACCCTAAAGTTCCGAGTGGGGAAGGAATCTTGACAGTAACATATACATGTGCACACGCATGCACACACACGCACAAAAGCATTGAATAGTATCCAGGGAAAGAGAGAACCATACAGAGAGTAATAGCAAAAAACACGATGAGTTTATTCAGGGATGCTGGAAAATTTGTATAGTGGGGGTGCGGAGAGCCATCGAACCAAACTGTAAACCTTGTATATGATCACAACCACTTCAAGCTGGGGTGTGTGGCCATAGGTGCTGGAATTAGGAGTGCTGGGGGTGCTGCTACACCCCCTGGCTTGAAATTGTTTCCATTATATACAGGGTTTACAGTCTGGTTTCCTGGCTCTCAGCTTCCCCCCATACACATTTTTCCAGCACCCTTGGTTCCAGCACCCCCGGCACCCCTTGTTCCAGCACCTATGAGTCCATTAAAAAAAAAAAATCAAAATCCTTGCTGAATTCCATTTATTTCTCCTCTTGATCACTACCTTTCCCTAGGCTTTGGCTCATCTGGTCCAGAAGTTAATGCATTGAGGATGTGATTTTCCTCTCATGCCAACAGAACTCCACTGGCATTACTTCTGATTTACACTTTGTTAAATGAGAGCAGCATCAGCTGTAAGTGATGGAATTCAACTCATTTGAAATTTTTAATTAAAAAACTGTACAACTGTATTTAAATTTCTCACAATGGAAAAATACTATTGTACATACATTGTCAGAGATAGGTATGCATGGAAACATGTAACATGACCACTACCTTCAAAAAAATTTCTTGAATGTCTATTGAGTACTAGGAGACAGTTATATTTTTATGGTATTCAACACTGATTTATGTTTTATTTCTGGAAGTACATTAAGACCTAGGAAAAGTCTTATTCAAGACGAATAGTGGCTAATGTCTCAATTTCCTAATACCCCTCTATTCAGAAATACTTCTCACAGATCTTCAGCTGGTGTGAGTTGTCATAGCTTTTTGAAGTCAACACAGTTACAACAATTTAAACCAGTCGAGGATATGCGCCATTGATGTTTTATGATTCGTCCTATCTCTAACGACAAAGTATCTTCTTGAAGAAGAGTGGACATTCTTAATGGAACACCAGAGGCTACATTTAGAGCTAAGAGAATACTAGAAGCAAGTTTTCTGTTCTTATTTTAACATTCATTCCCCTTCTCTGTTTGCTTTCTGTCAGAATTCTAGAAAATAGACAGGAACATTTGCAGAAACAAAAACATTACTCTAATATAGCAGAATATACAAAAAGTTAATATTGAATTTATAATCACCATTAGCTGTACTGGAAATCTGATTCTTGGAGTTGGATTCAGGCCAACAGGGAACAGAAACCTATCACGTGATCCATAAGTACCAAACAATTCAAATGGCAAATACATATTACACTCTAAAAACAGCACATAAAACAATCTGCAGATCAATTTGGACAAACTGGGGACAAAAAAAAGTCAGATTTGGTCCAAATAAGTCATTAGGGAGGAAGTATTTGTCCTTCCCAAGTGCTAGCATAAGCAGGCTATTGATAATTTGTTATTGATCAATTATTAATTGATTACCAGTAACTGATAAAAATGTTAATTGTGATTATATATTTATGTCTATATGTTTAATGAGACGGGTTCTTTCAAGTCTGGATTAGTTTAATAAATAACAAACCTCCAATAAATCAGTTTTGATTGGATTTACTGATTTAACAGTTAGTAAAAACAGCACACACAGATTACTACAGAAGACCTTCCCCAATGCTTGTAGTTCTCTGACAGCCTGCATTCAGTCTCCAGATGGTCTTACTTTCTCTTGATTTCCTAGGGTAATTATATCCTTATTATTCCATTGTTTATCATTCCAACCCTTATCTATTCATTTCTTTTGGTACACTCTTCTTATCTTAGGTTATTTTCTAAGTTCCCTGCTCCCTTGTAACGTTCCAACTTCCTCAACATTTTATGATTAGTTATTATTTATTTCCTTTGTTGGAGTAATAATATTTCTTATACCTCTTGCACACTTTTGTGTTTAATGTTACTTTTGTGTTTAATATCTGTTGCAGCAATTTCAAAATATGCTAAAGATTACTGCTTAGTAAAATTTCACTCCTTAAAGTTAATTTAACTGCAAAGTGTCATGGGACTCTTGTTTTCAGGTAAAACTTAGATTCTTTCTTTGACCTGTTTTAAGTGTCAACTTAATTTGGTCCCTAGATTTCACAATATAACATACACAATAAAAAAAATACCAGCCATAGGAGACACGGGACGTTTGTGTGTTCTAAAGAAACAAAAAAGAAAGAATGCAACTCCCTGAATTAATGTTCTCTATTAGAGGTGTGATTATACTTTGAGATTGGGACTTTCAATCAAAAGTGCTCAGCATTGGCTTATGTTTGCTCCCATTTAAATCAATGTTACAACTTCCATTGACTTCGATAAAAGCAGCTGTCCAAGGCTGAGTGCTTTTGACAATCCCACTCTTAATTATGAAATACCCGGTGAAAGTATACAATGGAGACAGATCTGGCCTTAATTGAGAGAATAAAAGAAAGTTTAGAAGATTGAGAATCCAATATTTGTACTAAATTATTGCATTGTTTATTACACTGTTTAGACATCTTTGTTAGAAGAACACAGCAATAAATGCATTTAAGAATGATGTTAGAGAAAGTTGGAGAACTGGCACTTTTATACTATATAACTTTTATTTCAAATGTCTAAACAAACCCAAGCTTACCTGGCTACTGTTATGTTTTGTAAATTAAATGAATTTTAAAAGAAAAAGCAATTTTGCCATCAGTTCTTGCCTTATATAACTGTAATTCTTCGAGTTAGGGGAAAAAAAGACTTTCATTCACTCATGGGTGATACTTTGGCTCCATGGGCATTTATATAGGTGAGAAGAATTTTGGCACGCCTTTCTACCACATCAATAAGTTTTTCAATTCCTCGGCGACCTCCTTGGCTCTCCCAATATACTTTGTCAAGGAAGAGAGACTGAAGAAGCTTCTCTCGCAAGCGCTGACTTTTCAGCACTGAAACTGCATATTCAGGGAACCTGAAAAAGTGTAAAGGAGTTTATCAGCCTTGGCATCACTCTGAACTACAATATTTATGTTGTGGTTTAACAACCAATTCCATGGATTCATCAAGGTATTTCAGTGCATGCCTATCTATATGTACACATCCCATTTATTTCCTACTGACATGCTTAAAGTTAGACACCGCATTTTAGGGCCCTTGTTTATAATGGGTTTTTTCCTCCATTTTTTTTTTTTTTTTTTAAAGCAGCATGAACTCCAGGTGTAAATGCATGACAATCTATATAAATGGGGCTTGCACTGATGCAATTTATTCCAGTAACTGACAGCATGTGGTGTTTCTGCAGTAACTTGCCTATCTGCAAAGTGCCTCCATTAGAGGTTTCCACCATGTAATGACACCAGTGAAGTTACATTGGTGCAGATTTTCCTAGTCTAGATAGGCTTATTGATCTCACACCTAGATCCTCCTTTCTCCTTCACCTCCCTTTTGTCAGTCATGCCTTTGGTGGCAAGGATCTTGCTGTAACTGTCCTATAAAGCACCTAGTATACGTGTGATGCTCCAAGTAATAATAATATCTGCCTAGACACAAAAGTATGTATACCCATACCTTAGTTTAGTCAAATTTCCATATGGAGGAGACATAAAAGAGACACAGGGGCTACTGCAACAATGTCTTCTTTTTGGGTGGGGAAAGAAAAGAAAGCTTCCTCATGCCATTCACAATCTCCTAATCCCTGGGGACATCCTCAGAGCACAGCCCTTTCACTCAGGCTATGTGTTGAGGAGCAAGAGAGGAGAGACTTTGATCCTAAATGAAGAGCTAGGAAAAGCCTATTGAACCCTGTGCAGATTTGTAGGGATATCCTAAAACTTACTCTTTGATTCCTTGTAATATTTTGAAATCCAGATTGTCTTCGCTTCTGTCAAAGAAACCTTTATTATCTATAAAGATCAAGTGCCTAGGGTCATGCCTTCTCTGAATAATGTGTGTCAAGTCAACAGAATCTTGATCTTCGCATTTCAGCTTCAGTCCTTTCTGGACACAGGAATCCTCCTTGCGAGGTTTGAACCCACAGCAATTTCTGTCCAGTCGATTGTAGATCTGGAAATGAACACAATATATGACCAAAATGAAACTCAACAGGATGCAAAGTTTGACTCTTAGCTATACCAGCCTGGATGCACAAAAGGAGCCCAAGTCCCAGTTTTAGGTTCCACTGTGGTGACCAAAATGCCCACTGAACCTTGTAGGCACCTAAACTTTTGCAATAGAAGGTCCTCAGAAGCCTACATTTCTGCCTCTGAGCACGCACACTGCTGTTTTCTTCTAGGCATCCAGGTGCCTATCTCTCACCTTAGCCCCACAGCAATTCAAAAACCAGGAGAAGCCAGGTGTTCAATAAACTGAATCACATGAAGGTGACTCTGAGCACACATACAAGATTGGACCCCTTAGGCAAGTTCACACAATACAAATGGAGGGAGGAGAGAGAAGCAAGATCTCCCTCAGAACTTTTAGCCCTGGTTATGACACTCGCCTGGGATGTGGGAGACCACCAATCAGAGTCTGCCAGCCACATGACGGGGAAAAGGGATTTGAACAGCAATCTGCCACCTGTTAAATGAGTGGTCTAACCACTGGGCTATGCTGAGGAGGTGCACCCTCAGTAAGTCTCCCTGTGGAAGCTGTTCCATTGTGACTAAATAAAGAATCACTGAAGCAGGGGGACTGGATCCCCCAAATCCTGGGTGAGCACTCTAACCACCAAGCTAGTGAGTCACTCACATTTCTGCTCTTCTTCTCTGTCCCAATTGACTCTTTAATTATTTAATCTAGAATGCAACAGCATCACAGGAGAGACAAAGGGAGCCTCACATCAGAATATCGCACAGCCAATGTCAGAGCACTCACCTGTGAGGTGGCACATCCACAGGTGTGGGAGAAGGGGGATTTGAATCAGAAGCCTTCCACATCCCAGATAAGTATCCTAAGCATTAAGCTAAGAGTTATGAGGGAAGGAAGTGGTTGGCCTCCTTTCCCCTGCCCCCTACCCCACCTTCTTGCAAAAATAACTTAGGCACCTACTTCCAAAGAGGTTCCCCAGCTGTGAAATGCTAGTAGCGATAGGTGCCTCCCTGTAGCCTAGACTTAGACACCTATCTCATGGGAGAGGGAATGCTTACCACACACCCCTCTTGTCAGCATATCCCATTGGCTAGTTTAGGTGTCTCCTTACCTAAATGTGATGTTTTTTATGAATCACATAAAGCACCTATCTCTCCCCATTCATTATATAGGAGCTTAGGTAACAAATTCAGACTCTGTGAATCACATTTAGGCATCTAGAAAATCAAAGTTATGCACTGTGATGCTCAGCATCACCACGCCTAACTCCTCTTGTGGATCCAGGCCATCTATTCCTTAGACTTGTCGGAGTCTGGAAAAAACTATCATTCCTTACTAGACAGCATTCCAAGTTCATGAATTCAGAGCAAACTTAATTAAAATCAGTGGGGGGGAGGGGAGAAGGGAAGAACTCAGTATTGATCCTCCACAATTCATCTATTATTAAAACCTATTCCTAGGCTCCACGTTGTACCCATAGGTCCTGATTCACACCTCTGTTATTCCAGTCTTACACCAGTGTAACTCTATTTAAAAAAAAATCAGTGGAGTGACAGCAGAGTCAAACCTGAGTAACACAATGGGGAAATCAAACACAAGATTTTTCAGAACGCAGCATCTTCTTTAATTCTCTGAGCTGGAATACAATAGAACTGATACAGACTTAAGTACACTAAGGAAAGGATTGCATCATATAGTGTGTTATAGGCAAAGTGATGTACTCAACAGTTAAGAAATGCCAGAATGAAGGTTGCCAGTGCATCTTTAATTCAGCCTTGTTTTGTGAATGCATTACGATACAGTCTTCTTCTACATGCTATTTTTTCCACAAGATCTCTGTCTCATTCACTGCACAGGACAGATGGTGATCAATTAAATGAGTAGCTATTCAATATTTAGTTTTATCATCGTTGTTCAAGTTGCGGCCTTCAGCCTGATTTGCTGCACAGTAGTCAAACCCTGCTGTGAATACAGAATTATCAATTTCCTCATGGACATGGTGCTTTACAAAACATTCATTTATTTTCATAACATGCCAGTGAGGTAAGGTGATATTATTATCCTGATTTTACAGAGGGGGAACTGAAGTATAGACTAAAAAATGTCCATTTATTTTTTAATATTTTTATGTAATTACAGACTGTATCAAAATGCATATGCACAAGGGGTCTGAATTAAGATTCAGACAACCCAAAATCTGGCATGTCCAAACTTTTGAGTGCTTGACTTTGCAACTTTAATGTTTTAGTGCACCTGATGTATTTTTATATCTTCTGTATTTAATATATTTCTCTAGTTTTAAATAACTCACATGGTGGAGATTTTACTTGAAAAAACTATTCCATGGTCTAGCAGATTGCACTCTTACCACACTTTTCTTTGTATGCAGACTATTTTTCTCTTTAATCAAGTATCAGAGGGGTAGCCGTGTTAGTCTGGATCTGTAAAAGCAGCAGAGAATCCTGTGGCACCTTATAGACTAACAGACATTTTGGAGCGTGAGCTTTCGTGGGTGAATACCCACTTCGTCAGACGCAGGTAGTGGAAATTTCCAGGGGCAGGTATATATATGCTAGCAAGCAAGCTAGAGATAACGAGGTTAGTTCAGTCAGGGAGGGTGAGGCCCTGTTCTAGCAGTAGAGGTGTGAAAACCAAGGGAGGAGAAACTGGTTCTGTAATTGGCAAGCCATTCACAGTCTTTGTTTAGTCCAGAGCTGATGGTGTCAAATTTGCAGATGAACTGAAGCTCAGCAGTTTCTCTTTGAAGTCTGGTCCTGAAGTTTTTTTGCTGCAGGATGGCCACCTTAAGGTCTGCTATAGTGTGGCCAGGGAGGTTGAAGTGCTCTCCTACAGGTTTTTGTATATTGCCATTCCTGATATCTGATTTGTGTCCATTTATCCTTTTCCGTAGTGACTGTCCAGTTTGGCCGATGTACATAGCAGAGGGGCATTGCTGGCATATGATGGCGTATATTACATTGGTGGACGTGCAAGTGAATGAACCAGTGATGGTATGGCTGATCTGGTTAGGTCCTGTGATGGTGTCGCTGGTGTAGATATGTGGGCAGAGTTGGCATCGAGGTTTGTTGCATGGATTGGTTCCTGAGCTAGAGTTACTATGGTACGGTGTGCAGTTGCTGGTGAGAATACGTTTCAGGTTGGCAGGTTGTCTGTGGGCAAGGATTGGCCTGCCACCCAAGATCCGTGAAAGTGTGGGATCATTGTCCAGGATGGGTTGTAGATCCCTGATGATGCGTTGGAGGGGTTTTAGCTGGGGGCTGTAAGTGATGGCCAGTGGAGTCCTGTTGGTTTCTTTCTTGGGTTTGTCTTGCAGTAGGAGGCTTCTGGGTACACGTCTGGCTCTGTTGATCTGTTTCCTAATTTCCTCGTGGGGTATCCTGGACAATGATCCCAAACTTTCACAGGTCTTGGGTGGCAGGCCAATCCTTGCCCACAGACAACTTGCCAACCTGAAACGTATTCTCACCAGCAACTACACACTGTACCATAGTAAGAAGATTTCCAACTTTAGAGAGAACAAGGACAAGCTAGCTGGCAATGGCTAGGATCAGGAAAACCTCAGAGTGAATGAAGGGTAGCCAGTCACCATCTCTTGCACAACTAGAAAAAATGAGTATCAACATGTCTGAAGTTATTCAGGCAAACCAATCTGCTTACTAGTACTGGAATAGCTCAGAGGTTAATACTCAAATGCAATACTTGCCAAGTGGTTAGAGAAGTACTAGCCAGCTGAAGGCTTCTCAGTCCATTTATGTGCAATACATTGATCACTTTTATTAGTGATGAATGCAATCCATTATGTTGGTCATGTCACCTCAGGTTCCCTTGTTCATCTGTCCCTTTTTATGGATTTTTCATGTATCCATGTTCTCCTGTTGAAATGTCTTTAAAGATAGCTGTATGTTCAAGTACATCCTGAGAAAGCATGAATTGTGGAGAATGAGCATATTCAGCTGCTTGGCATACACTTCTGATAAGCAGCAGGGCATTTGTTGGAAGTGTAGGATACCCCAGATTTGTAGTCTGCTTTGTAAAAGTGATCTGCTTCCTTTTTATTTTATGAAAGGCTCAAGCCTGTTGTATCTCATCTAATAGTTAACATTTATTTCTGGATAACAGCAGAGGTAACATAATATTCATTGCTAAATTGCTTTACTCTAGAAGATACTAAAATTAAAAATTAATAGATACTTCTGTGCATCAACACAGGAACCATGCTATCTTTTACACCATTAAATGCGAACACATTAGCACTTTTAGATTAACAAATCAAAATCCATTTAAAATGCTCTGACACACACTGTGCTATTCCTATAGGGTTATTGCTATGTTTAGGATCAATATAATCCACATATGACTTTGCATCAGATTACGAGCATTACTCACTCACAGTAGGACTGAGGATGGAGTCATTACACAAATGACAACCTATTTTAGGCAGAAAATTCACATTCTATGATTAGCACAAGCAGTGTTGCATAAATATAACTCAAAAAGTGAAACATCCATTCGTCCTGGTCAAAAACAAAAACTTGTGAAGGACAGAGATAGACTGTGTCTAATCAAATGCAATGATTTTTACATTTTAAAAAACATGACTTTCTAGAATGTTGAATTGTATGAGAGATGAAATTCTGCATATAAACAGGGGTTATTGTAGCTTCTAGATGCAGGTGCCTGGTGGGGGCAGTGCAGATATACACTAAACTAACAGGCCTTCCTGGAGAAACAGTGTACACACATCTCCATATTATGTAGGAGAAAATGAAAGATGTGCCAGCTCATAAGAGGGTGTATCATGAGGTTCCCTCCACATCCAAGCAGGTTTGTTGGCCAATGTAAGGAATGGGTGGGAAAGTATAGCCTTGAGGTGTATAGTGCTGCTATCCCTAATTCTCACTGTGCTCAACTGGTTACAAGGGCTCAGATTATGACCGAACCCTAAAATGGAGAAACATAAGCAGGGGTAAGTCTCATTGAGCCCTCCTACTCCTTGCACACCTGCTCAGTGGTCAATTATAGTCTAGTCCATGAAATTATATTTGGTCAAAGTATGAATTTAAAATATAGTTGACCAGTATTCCCTTAGTTACACCTGTTCGATGAATTACATGGGTTGCATACTGAGGACGGAAGAATGATGGAGAGCAGCCTGTTCTACATAGCGAAAAAAGAATCATGGAAATCAGAGATGGAAAACATTTATTATGTGATCTAATGCAAGGATTGATCCCTACAGTATATATATAAGAAAATCTTTTCAAAATGGTTGTGGAGGTAATGGCTACACATACCTTTAGTACTATTTTGCACTGGTGTACTTGTATGGATCAGAACTTTAGTCTTTTGTGGGATTAGGATGTTGCCCTAATTCCTAGTTTAAGTTGCTCTAAATCCCTGTTATAACTGCCAGTGGCTGTCCTGTTTCTTCACACAAGCCCAAATCTTCATTCACCCATCAAGGTCTTAAGTGAACTTCTCACACTGGGAAAATCTACTATCATCCGTACTTCAGTCAGTATGGAACAAACTGCCAGCCCCTTTTGATCCATCAAGTTACATGACAGAGGGACCAGGCTTAAGGGAAGGAAATAGTAGCCCTGCTACAAAGATGAAGTCAATGGACTAAATCAAGACATGGATTGCTGTGAATGGACTGGTTGATCTGTGAAGTGTTCCTATCATCTATTCTTTTTGTATTTGTGCCTGTCTGTGTTAAGGACTAAGGTTATGATTATACAGTCCTTAGTCATGTAATGTAATTTGCCTGATCTCCATTGACAAGCCATGGCTTACCTAATGCTTATGTTTTTGTTATCAGGTGCCTTATCTCCAGTTTACCTTTGAGCTGTGTGTGAAGAGTTGGAAATCAGGTTTGTAAATTTGGTTCATGTCCACTCTTAGCTACTTCCTGCTTTGCTAAGAGCAGAATTTGGTGCTAGGTGTTTGAAACAAACCTCAGTCTCCTATTTTTAACTTCAAATCACTTCTGAGAAGGAACACTCTATTAATGAAAGGGAGAGAGCTGTTGGGAGTACATGTATTTCTGATTATGAAAATAGTCAGTCACTTGTTAGAATAGGCTTGAAATCTTTGAGACTGAAGTTTTGAACCAAAGCCCATTAAATCAATGAGAGTCTTTCCACTGATTTCAAACTAACTCATGGGATTAAGTCCCTTACTCTACAAGTAGCTCAGTGCAAAATGAGTAGGAGCAGTAGTAAACACTTTTGGTGCCTGTAGAAATTACTCAAGTTTCACTTTTCTGGTTACCATGTAATAAGAACTGGGTCTAGCTCACAGCAATAGCAAAATAATGGGGACAATTCTAGAATCAGGGAAATGTAGTACTAGAAGTACTAGAAATAGAAGTACTAGTTATCTAGTCCAGTCCCCTACACTAAGGTAGGACTCAGAATAATCTAGACCAGCCCTGACAGATGTTTGTCTAACATGTTCTTAGAAACCTCCAATGACAGCGATTCCTCAGTCTCCCTAAGGAATCTGCTTCAGTTCTTAACTCCCCTTCCAGCTAAGAAGTTTTTCCTAATGTCTAACCTAAGTCTCCCTTACTGCAACATAAGCCCATTACTTCTTGTCCTGTCCTCAGTGGATAAGGAGAACAATTTATCATTCTCCTTTTTATAACAAACGTTTATGTACTTGAAGACTTCTCAGGTCCCCTGCCATCCCAGTCGTCTCTTCTCCAGACTAAACAAACCTGATTTTTTTCAATCTTTCCTTGTAGGTCACGTTTTCTAGACATTTAATCATTTTTGTTGCTGCCCTTTGGACTTCCTCAAATTTGTCCACATCTTTCCTGAAGTGACAAGGAGTCTGATGGCACCTTAAAGACTAACAGATTTATTTGGGCTTAAGCTTTCATGGGTAAAAAACCACTTCTTCAGTTGCAAATAACCAGGCTCCTTGTTATTTTTGTGGATACAGACTAACATGACTACCCCCGATACTTTCCTGAAGTGTGGTGCCCACAACTGGACATAATGCTCCAGCTGAGGCCTAATCAGTCCTGAGTACAATGGAATATTGTTTCTCTTGTCTTGTTTACAACACTCCTACTAATACATCCCAGAATGAAGTTCACTCTTTTAGAACAATGTTACATTGTTGATTCGTATTTAGTTTGTGATCCACTATAACCTCCAGATCCTTTCCTGCAGTGCTCCTTCATAGCCAGCTTCCCATTTTGTATTTGCGCACTTGATTGTGAAATCCTAGGGATGTGTGAAAAGTGCATACACACTTCATAGATTACAAAGCAAGAAGGGATGACTGTGATCCTCTAGTCTGACCTCCTGTATAACACTGGCCATAAAACATCCCTACATTAATTCCTGCTTGAACAGAGCATCTCTTTTAGAAAAAATATCTGATCTTGGTTTAAAATTTTCCATTGATGGAGAACCCCCACAATCCTTGGTAAATTGTTCCAGTGGTTACTCACCCTTACTATTAAAAATGTGAGTCTTATTACTAGTCTAAATTTGTCTTGCTTCAACTTCCAGCTATTCAACTCTCATCATCTCTCTGTTATATCTTGTTATACCTTTGCCTGCTACAAAGAGCCCTACCAAATTTTAGTTTTGTGCATAGAGATATTTATATGTCAGGATTAAATTGTCCCTCAATTGTCCCTCTTTGATAAACTAAATAAATTGAGCTCATTGCGTCTATCAATGTAAGGTATGTTTTCAATTTTTTAAATCATTCTTGTTGCTCTTCTCTGAGCCCCCTACAATTTTTCAACATCCTTCCTAACTTGTTGACACCTGAAACAGACACAGTAGTCCAGCCGTGGTTGCACCATTGCCAAATACCAGGGTAAAATATCTTTACTCTACTCAATATGCCCCTGTTTATACATCCAAAGACCACATTAGCCATTTTGGTCACCCCTTCACACTGGAGGCTCATGTTATAGCACTTGATTTCCTCTTGGCAAGAAGAGTGCTGATGAAGGAATATCATTTATTTTTTAAAAAACATTAATAAGAAGGAAGATATAAGATCAATGAGATCCTCACATCTATGGCAGAGTAACAGCAGCCTTTTGCTGGAGAAGGGGAAATGAAGAAAACTGTTGTCACTGCAAGTGATTCTCTGCCTTTTCCAAGAGCATGTGAGACTGGAACTGCAAAATAACTTAGGGCCAGGTCCTCAGCAGATGAGTTCTATTAAATGGAATGAAAATGAGACACATCAGTGAAGGATCTGTCTCCATGACTTAATCATAGTGGTCCTGACTCTCCAGTGCCTCACATCTTGTATATTCATTTACACCTGTACAAAGTGGGTGTAAAATGCTACCAGAATGGCAGCAGTTTACATTCACTTTCCACAAGTGTAAATGAATACACAGAGTGCAAAGCAGAGCAGAACACAACCTATTGTCCTTTATCTTTTGGGGTTGTACAGTGTATCAGAAACAAGCCAAAGAAGCACAAGCACATACCTTTCTCATTAAAGACAAAAACTAAAACCATCTTTTTAAACACTCTCCTTCTGCAAAATGCAACCCACAGTGAATTTTATCATTGGACATATCTGTGAAAATGGTTTATCCTTAACCAGACTGGTGCTCAAATAAATCTTGCAAAGGTTGGTGTTCTTTGTATACAGTAAACACTTTACATTGCTCCCTTACCTGCAGAAGAAAATCAAAGAGTGCCATCTTGGACCATTCATGGTGATGGATCTCAGTACAGCCCCACTCAGCTTTGGGCACTTTGCCGTTCTGCCAGCACTTCTGTTTCAATAGCTGCTGATAGGCCCCCCAATTTAGCCTCACTGAAGAATGGGTCCTATTATTTGTCGGAGCCAAAGAGGAATCCCAGAGAATAACAGGACATGGCAGACCATCTGAGAAGAGGCAAAATAGAATCAGTACCATATATTAATAATTCTTTTATATTGGAAACTAAAAGAACTTGATCATTCTTTAGACATTGTCTAGGGCATCACTAATTACAGCATTTGTTTTTAAAGAAGACATTTCAGATGTGGCAGGAAAAAGCTACCAAGCCCCAATAATTTCACATCCTTTGGTTTATGTAGTCATATTCCACATCTGAAAACAGCCACCACAGAAAAGGAAAAACCCTGGACATTACAGTTCTCTTCAATGTCTGAGAAGAAATGCTTCCTGCTTGGAACAAGAGCTGGCTGCTTAAAAGTCACTCTACTTGTGGAGGCTATCTATTAAATCAATTTTAAAAGTTTGGCATCCGATCCACAGCTGGGGTAAATTAATGCAGCAATGTTGATTTTCACCAGCTGAGGATCTAGCCCAGTGGTTCTTCATTTCTAAGGCAAATATGAAAAGAGAGCAAATCCTGGAGTCCAGCCAAAAAGTGGAATTATTTTGTCATCTTTAGAGTTTTAGTCCTACAGAAATAATATTTCACAGCTGTAAATAGAAAGTTCATAGATAGACTATATGAGAGTGTGGCATGACTTTGGTTTTATCATTCATGAACAATATGTCCTTGCCAATGAGTCATACAGCTCACCCTAGAGTAGTGGTGATAAGACCTTTATTCCATCCCACAGTGTCATATGGTCTTCATATACGATATATATGTTACAGACAATCCATTTTACAAATGTTTTAGTCAGTTTTTAAAATGTATATAAATAATATTTGTCTTATCCCTCTGGATGTAAAACCAGGTGCCTTAGGTATGATGAATCCATCTGTACAGGGCTCAGAGAGAGAGAGAAATTATAATCATCATGCTATATTCATTGAATACACACAGAGAAGCTAGATGAAAAAAATAAATACTTTTGTTGGAAGGTTTAAGGTAACACTACTTTAATTCTTAGAATTCCGAGTGATAACATACGAGAGAGAGAAGACAGGCTCATCCCTAAGGCAGTGAGGCAAAATTGTCACTACTTTGTTTTTAAGCTGTCTCTTTCCAGATTGACCGGATAGGATGCTTTGTTACAGAGCACCCTAATGCACAAGTAGGACCGAGAAGCCTCCACCTATGCTCTTAAAATGGTAGCTTGCAATTCCAACACAGTCCTCAATCCACCACATTTTAGAAACCTCTAAAAATTACCCAGAATTGCCATTTACTATATAATAATGTCACTGTATTTCAGTCATATATCTCAAAACATACAGTACCAGGGCTATAAGTAAGTGGTGTGTATCCTATTGGGAAAAATGGGATTATTTTCTTTCCAATGATACAAAAGTTCTTGTTGCTAACTCTGATGTCCTGTCTGATGCTTAAACCTGTCACTGAACCAGGCCTGAATACTGCTGTTGCACTTCAGAGCAAAGTAATTTTTTCGAGGAGGGGCAGGGAGGAGGGCAGGGAATTTACACGTCTGTATGCAAAGAAGGAAACATTTATATGGCAAGTTATTATATGGCGGTTACTGGAATATGATAAAGGTTCTGGAATTTTTGTATGTTAGTCCTGATCAGTGAGCAAAAAAGTGCAGGCAAAGTGGTTAAATTTTATGCTACAGCCAAATGACCACATTGCTACCACCCTGACGTGTTACATTGCAGAGCAAATCATCTCACTGTTTCCTTCATGTATATATTGAACAGGAGAGGTAGCAAAAGAGATTTGCAGCACCCCACATGACAGTACTCTCAGAACAATGAGTCCAATAGCACTCTCAGCATCTCTCTGGGAGCAAAGAATAGAACTACTTAAGAATGAGTTTATCCAGTCCTGCCAAAATCCACAACTGAGTCAGTAAAACGTCAGAAGATGCTGATTGACCTAAAATAATCAACAAGGACAACATATCAGCAAGGACAACTGATGTTCGCCTATTATTAGCAAAGGATCATCTGCCAACAAGGTCAGTGCACTTTTCATACTACTGAATTCTCCCAGGACAGAATGACCTTGAGCAAACCTAGACTGAATAAAGACTTGCTCAACTGGATTCGCAAATCTGAGGTGCAGAACAATGGGCTGTACCATGAAGATCAGATATATTTCTAACTTTGCCAAATCCTGGCACACACACACACAAACAAGGTGATCACACTCAAATGAATCCAGTGTACAGCTCCAACCACCTCTGGAACCGTCCTCCTGTTTGCCTGTTTTCTTAAACTAGGCATCTCCAACCCAGAACACATTTTTCCTCTTATGCCATCCCATGTTCTTCCTTTCACTACCATCACTGATAACTACATCATCTCCCTGCTGTTCTTTACTGTGGCAAATTGCCGGTACTGTTCTGCTGGGTCTCGCGCTTTCTCTTCTCTGGGGCAGGTTCAGGGCGCTATTGCTTGCCTCTGAACCAGTTCTTAATCACTCCCCTAGTGTCCTTGGAGGAGGAGAGTGGAGAGGGAGGGACCTGGGCCCGCCCTCTACTCCAGGTCCCAACCCAGGGGCCCTGGGGTTGTGGTGAACCACTTGACTAGCGGTTTCTTCCCCTGGGTTACTTCCCTCTCATACCCGTCAGCTTGTGAAGGGCT
>NC_133773.1:65836048-65838651 GCF_003597395.2 Chelonoidis abingdonii
GGTCACAGTGGTGCACTGTGGGATACCGCCCGGAGGCCAATACCGTCGATTTGCAGCCACACTAACCATAATCTGATATGGTAATACCGATTTTAGTGCTACTCCTCTCATCAGGGAGGAGTACAGAAACCGATTTAAAGAGCCCTTTATATCGATATAAAGGGCCTCGTAGTGTGGACGGGTACAGCGTTGAATTGGTTTAACGCTGCTAAAATCGGTTTAAACGCATAGTGTAGACCAGGCCTAAATTTGTTAGTCACTAAGGTGCCACAAGTACTCCTGTTCTTTTTGCGGATACAGACTAACACGGCTGCTACTCTGAAACCAGTTAAGGTAGTTAGGCTAATGCAGGCGCCTGACTCCAAGTAACCGATAAAGGGTCAGTTAAGGCTGTTAGGCTAATGGAGACAGCTGGAACTGTCCTGCTCACAGTGCTTAAAAGCTCTCCTTCCAGAGAGCCCAGGTTAAAGGAGCTGGAGGAGAGGAAGCATTGCTGAATCCTAAGGTAAGGGTGCAGCTAGGAAAAGGGGACCAAGGAGAAGTGGCCCAGGGAATCAAAGCAGCACCAGTGGTGAAGGGGAAACTGCCAACAGCTGCTGCTTTTAGGGTCCCTGGGCTGTAACTGGGAGTAGAGGGTGGGGCTGGGTTCCCCCCACCCCCTTGCTCTACAGCAACCCCCAGAGAGGGGAAGCAGGCCTGGGTCTAGGCAGGAGGCAGGACTGCACCTACTGAGCTCTAAGGAACAACAAAGACTGTGGGGTATTCCCCCTTCCTACCTCCCACACTGGCCTGTGATGAAAGTAGTTTAATAAAGCTGTGACCTTTGCCACTACACAAAGAAAGGGAGGTCACATTGAGGGCCTTAGTGAGCTTCTGAGGCCACGGATCTGCCAGGAAGCATGGGACCCACGGATACAGGCTCAGAACTTTGTCACACTGGGTTTTCAGGCTTATTCATGTTTTTACTGTTAATTTCCTTTTGGTGCTGGTGGCATAGTTTTCAGCGCTCAGGTTTTTTTAATACCACAGGGAACATTATTGCCTTGAAAGAACTTCCCTCTTTTTAGAGTCTTCCTCTAATATATGAGGATAACTCAGCTCTGACAATAGGTAAATAGCACAGCAGTCAATAAAGAGGGATTTTAAAAATCATAGCAGGGAAGACTGTGCTGTTTCCACTATAACTGCACTGCCTCACCACATGTACTTGGTTGTAACATGGCTTTTTCATTATCAAAACATGGGTGCTCACTCAGCATTTCCATGAAATCCTCTTCAGATGCTGTTGAAATTTCAATGTGGTTCCTGCCACCATTGTGCAAAAGACCCAACTGATGGTACATACTTCCTTCACTTATTCAAGTCCGTTAGCTCTCTGGTGAGATAACATAACTTCTGACTGTATTTGCCATCTGCAGCTGGTCCTGTTCGGAGTTTGACTTGAATGAAATCCGCCTGATAGTTTACCAGGATTGTGAGAGAAGAGGCAGACAGGTCTTGTTTGATTCCAAAGCAGTGCGCAAAGTTGATGAGGCAGCAGCTCAGGTATGAAAATTAATATGCTTCTGTCCTTTGATTCTTTTTTGTTCTCTGGCCCCAAATGGAAATAATTTAAAGAGACAATGCTCATTTCTGCATTTTCTGTTGGAAGTTTTTGCTGCATTTGTTGTGGGTGCAAACTTTTTTGAAATATGCAGGACATGCCTGTTACAGCTACCTCCGAAAAGCCTAAAATAACATATTCCAGCTTACTGCCATTTAAAAAAAATATGGTGACTGATATAAAACAAAGTAGGCCCTCCTCATAGGCATTGCTGAATGGACTTGATCCTTTTTTACTTGAGTATTTTTCTGACATCAACAAGCTGATCATTTTTCATTTCTTAGGCCCAATCCTTGCACAAGTTGCACAGAGATATCTGCTTATTTCACTGGGAGTTGGCACATGTTCTGATGCACTTGGCTTCCCTTTGGACCTCTTCAGTTAAACCAATAAAGTCACTGGTTTTTTTGGTTTTTTTTTTTTTTGTTACCACTCCATGTTTCTTACTTTTTGTAGAGTAGAGTGTGTGCCCGTGACTGAGACAATAGCAAACAATACATGAATTTGAATGTTGTGAGACAAACCAGCAAAAACAAGGAAATGTACAGTTAAGGTATGGCTTGATCTCTGCCAGTATCTGGATCTACAAGGCTACACTTAAACAGTACACCTCTACCCCAATATAACGCTGTCCTCGGGAACCAAAAAATCTTACTGCATCGTAGGTGAAACTGCATTATATCGAACTTGCTTTGATCTGCCAGAGTGCGCAGCCCCGCCCCTCCGGAGCACTGTTTTACCGCGTTATATCCGAATTCATGTTATATAGGGTCACGTTATATCAGAGTAGAGGTGTACAGGTCTGTCGCATCTTAGGCAGGGGTTCCGTTCTGCGGTTATTGTGTAAAGCAAAAACTGTGTATAGTCAAAACCCCAACCCCTTTAAATCCTGCCCGCAGCTCCGGCGGCGGGGCTGTGGGGAGGAGGGCATTTAAAGGGCCGGTGGAGCCCATTAAATGCGCCCCCCCCGGTCCCACCGCCGGAGCTGCGGGCAGGATTT
>NC_133773.1:65839407-66051402 GCF_003597395.2 Chelonoidis abingdonii
CAGGTATGAAAATTAATATGCTTCTGTCCTTTGATTCTTTTTTGTTCTCTGGCCCCAAATGGAAATAATTTAAAGAGACAATGCTCATTTCTGCATTTTCTGTTGGAAGTTTTTGCTGCATTTGTTGTGGGTGCAAACTTTTTTGAAATATGCAGGACATGCCTGTTACAGCTACCTCCGAAAAGCCTAAAATAACATATTCCAGCTTACTGCCATTTAAAAAAAATATGGTGACTGATATAAAACAAAGTAGGCCCTCCTCATAGGCATTGCTGAATGGACTTGATCCTTTTTTACTTGAGTATTTTTCTGACATCAACAAGCTGATCATTTTTCATTTCTTAGGCCCAATCCTTGCACAAGTTGCACAGAGATATCTGCTTATTTCACTGGGAGTTGGCACATGTTCTGATGCACTTGGCTTCCCTTTGGACCTCTTCAGTTAAACCAATAAAGTCACTGGTTTTTTTGGTTTTTTTTTTTTTTGTTACCACTCCATGTTTCTTACTTTTTGTAGAGTAGAGTGTGTGCCCGTGACTGAGACAATAGCAAACAATACATGAATTTGAATGTTGTGAGACAAACCAGCAAAAACAAGGAAATGTACAGTTAAGGTATGGCTTGATCTCTGCCAGTATCTGGATCTACAAGGCTACACTTAAACAGTACACCTCTACCCCAATATAACGCTGTCCTCGGGAACCAAAAAATCTTACTGCATCGTAGGTGAAACTGCATTATATCGAACTTGCTTTGATCTGCCAGAGTGCGCAGCCCCGCCCCTCCGGAGCACTGTTTTACCGCGTTATATCCGAATTCATGTTATATAGGGTCACGTTATATCAGAGTAGAGGTGTACAGGTCTGTCGCATCTTAGGCAGGGGTTCCGTTCTGCGGTTATTGTGTAAAGCAAAAACTGTGTATAGTCAAAACCCCAACCCCTTTAAATCCTGCCCGCAGCTCCGGCGGCGGGGCTGTGGGGAGGAGGGCATTTAAAGGGCCGGTGGAGCCCATTAAATGCGCCCCCCCCGGTCCCACCGCCGGAGCTGCGGGCAGGATTTAAAGGGCTCCGCCAGGCTTCCCGCTGCGGTGGGGAGCCCAGTGGAGCCCTTTAAATGCCCCCCAGTCCTGCCGCCAGAGCTGCGGGCTGGATTTAAAGGGCTCCGCCGGGCTTCCTGTCACGGCGGGGAACCCAGTGGAGCCCTTTAAATGCCCCCCGGTCCCGCTGCCAGAGCTGCGGGCTGGATTTAAAGGGCTCTGCCGGGCTTCCCGCCGCGGCGGGGAGCCCAGTGGAGCCGTTTAAATCCCTCCTGCAGCTTTGGCAGCCGGGCTGGGGCTGGCATTTAAAGTATCCGAAGCTCCACAGTGGCTACCAGCCACCTCTGCTGCTGGGAGTCCCCTGGGTGATTTAAAGGCCCTGGGACTCTCAGCCACAGCTGGTGCCCTAGGACCTTTAAATCTTGAGGCCCTCCTCTTCTACTTGAGGCCACGCCCCCTCCTGGACTCCAGGCCTTTCAGCATAAAGCTGAAATCGCGCATGTTAAATGTGCATAAGTTGCGAGAGACCTGTGTTTAAATATGTCCAGTTGATATTTAGAAGACAAAAATGATACAGTATGTCTTCCTTGTTAGCTGTACTTTTCTTCTACTCAGTTACAGTTCTGAGGCGAGGCCTACATTGTAAATTTACATCTGTGTAACTATATCACTCAGGGGGTTGAAAAACCCACACTCCTGAACAACACAGTTTCACCGACCTAATCCGCAGTGTAGACAGTGCTATGTCGATGTGAGGGCTTCTCATGGAAGTGGATTAACTACACCAACGGGAGAAGCTGCAGCGGTTTAAGCATAGACCTACCCTGAAACTCCATTTTGTTATAAAACAGTTTCATTGGATGGATTTCAAATTATGGCTAATACTGTTGACTGGAATGTGTTGACTAGTACAGTCAATGTGTAATTACTAGCTATAATGTACACTTTAAATAGCAGTGCTTTGTGGAAATGGCTCATGGAAAAGTTTAAAGACAGCCATCTGAAACTGTATTTAAATTAAGCTGCACGAGTATCACATGTTGACTTAACCCACATTAGTAAGGCACACATGATGAGCATGACTGATCATCTACTTATGAGGGTAAATAGGTCAGAGTGGCCTATATTAATCCCCTTTTTTCTATTATGAGCCCCAATACCAAGGTCAGTACTATATATCCAAGGGGTTGATTACACAGTGTTGCATTTGCTTTGGAAGAATGGGAAGGTGTATTTACAATTATATACAAACGTTTTGCTCCTCTTAAAGACAAACATTTTAAACAAAAAGGTTAATTTATAAAGTATAAATCTCCATTTAAAATATTGTCCTTAGAGAGAGATTCTCTGTTGTGTTTTCAAAGTATCCTATAACAAATAGAACGTATGACCTTATTTTCATACCAGACACTGAAATAGCCAATTAAAGCTAAATATTCAGAACTGCAAGTCAGAAACTCTGTATGTCTTTGAAGTGCTGTAGTTAACACTTGGTGCACTGGCATTTTCCAGACTTCCAGGCTAGGGCCCAAACCTGCAGCTATTTGTCTATGACAGACTTCTTTTGACTTCAGTTTGGAACAGGATCAAGCCCCGAATGAGCAAAGAATTAGGGAGCTTCTCCCCTTCATATAAACAAATAGGATAGATTTAAGACAGTTTTACCTTTAAATCTGCTTATCTGGGGAACTAGGCAGATTATCTTCTATTTAACAAGGGTATTGAAGAGTATGGTTAATCATGCTGTAGTATAGTTAATGTGTTTCATTCTAGCTATTCCTGTGGGTGGCATAGAGCAGAACACTTTTTTTTATATTAAGAGCTGTTTTTGTCAATAGCTTGTGTCGAGCACATGACTATTAACATTTGTGCACTTATAACCACCTAATGACAGTCACATTGGGAATTAGATAAGCAGCAGTTACATAAATGCAGTGCCAAGCAAAAGCTGCACAAAAGGAATGCAAATTTGTGGTAAAATATGAAAGACCAGTCAGCCCCATGTAAAAAAAAAACAACAAAATCCTCTACATGTGTCTGGTTAGTTTTATAATTGATAGTAAGAGGGCTTGCTTGTGCCACTGCTATAGTGAAACCTATTTCTGTTCTCTAGAATTATGAGAGCGCTACTGAATTGTCTTTGCCATCTCTCTCCGAACCCCACCCAAGAGCATGTCTTAAGCAGGGCCGGTGCAAGGAATTTTCCCGCCCTAGGCGAAACTTCCACCTTGCACCCCCCCCCAGCAGCTAACCCCGCCCCACTGCGACAGCTAACCCCTCTCCCCTCCATGGCAACTAACCCTGCCTGGGAAGACTCCCTCCCCTCATGGCAACTAACCCTGCCTGGGAAGACTCCCCCCCCCCCCCCCCTCATGGCAACTAACCCTGCCTGGGGAGACTTCCCCCCCCCTCCCCTCATGGCAACTAACCTGCCTGGGGAGACTTCCCCCCCACACTCCCCCTATGGCAACTAACCCTGCCTGGGAGACTTCCCCCCCCTCCCCTCATGGCAACTAACCCTGCCTGGGGAGACTTCCCCCCACACTCCCCCTATGGCAACTAACCTTGCCTCGGAGACTCCCCCCATGGCAACTAACCCTGGAGACTTCCCCCCCCCCCACTCCCCCCATGGCAACTAACCCTGCTGGAGAGACTTCCCCCCCTCTCCCCTCCCGGCCCCCCCCCCCGGCAGCTAACCCTACCTGGGTAGCCCTCCCCATCTCACCTCAGCTCCGCCTCCTCCACTGAGCATGTCGGCACTGCTCTATTCTCCTCCCCGCTCAGGCTTGCGGCGCTGATTGGAGGAGACTTAAGAGCTGGACTGTGTGCTCAGCTGAGGAGGCAGAGCGGAGGTGAGCTGTGGCGGGGAGCTGTTCCCCTGTGCGGCCCCCACCCCCTCGTTATTGCGGACAACCCTCTCCACGCCCTCCCCCCACCTAGCTCACCTCCACCTCCTCGCCTGAGTGGGCTTTTAGGCATCCTCAACCACTAGGTGCCCTAGACGGCCACCTAGTTTGCCTAAATGGTTGCACCAGCCCTGGTCTTAAGTTCCCATTTTCTTGGTTTTATAACTATTTCAGTGCAAACTCCTAATGTATCAGTGTAAAGCAAAGTTAACACAGATGCAACTTAATCCAGTAAACCCTGCTTTGCACCAGTGAAGCATGTGTGCATTGATGTAGTTACAACACTCAGCATTTTTTTTAATGTATGCCATGCCAAAGATTGTTGTTTCATTAGTATTTGTGTATAGTGCCCAATACAGTGAGGTCCAGATTGAGACTTTATGTCATTATTGCAATGCTAATAGTTTAAGAGAATGAAAAAAAATCAGAGTATGTCTACACTTGGAGTTGGGGGTCTGACTACCAGCTCGTGTAGACATCCTCACTCTAGCTGTCATCAAACTAGCCCTCTAAAAGTAGTTGTGTAGTTGGGGCAGCATAGGTGGCAGCAAACAGCAACATGGTCTAGCCATCCTGAGCACAAACCTGCCTGAATCTCAGGGGTATGGACTTCAGGTGGTTAGTCCATGCTGCTGCTCATGCTACACTACTGTTCTTAGCATGTTAGCTTGATGAGAGCTACCGCAGATATTTCTACAAGAGCACAATACTTCACATCCCCTGCTCCTAGCATAGATGTAGCCAGACACATGCTTTGCTAGCATTTATTCTAGGCAAACTAGCCTTTTTGATGGGTGGCTAAAAAGGGTTTGTATGAATGTTTGTTTTTTTAAACAAAAAATATTGTTTTTAAATTGGGAACTCTGCATGCAAGAACTTCTATTTTTAATTTTATTCAAAAAGTTAAATGCTTTTCTTGGATAACATTTACCACAGTGTTACTATGTAAACAGCATGCAATTGTTGAAAGGTTAAGAGTCTTCCTGTAGTACAAACTGCCTAGGTAGGTAGAGCAAGTCAAATAATACAAACAGTGATTTGAGAGCAGGGGCGATTCTATGTATTTTGCCACCCCAAGCACGGCAGGCAGGCGGCTTTCAGCGGCACACCTGCAGGAGGTCCACTGGTAACGCGGATTCGACGGCGCTCCTGCGGGAGGTCTGCCGGTCCTGTGCCTTCGGCGTACCTGCCGCCAAATTGGGCATACATACACGGCAACCAGCAGGCCACCCCCCACAACTTGCCGCCCCAGGCACACGCTTGGTGCGCTGGTGCCTGGAGCCGCCCCTGTTTGAGATTTAACTTGGGGAATTGCCAGTGCAGTTATTGACAGGTGAATATTATACTAAATATTCAGACAGGCAGTGGTTTATTCTTAAACTTCTATGCAAATGATTATTCATTCTAATATTCCTGCCAATTATTCTCTATTTGTGTTTTTCTGGCTGTTCTTCTGTTGAAGAAATCTGCTGTTAATTTTGTGAAGCGGAAACAATACCATGCAGTTTAAGAGATTGACCGCTCGCTATCCATAGAAAGCGGCTCATAAAGTGAGATTTATTTGCATAAATGTTAGCAAATTATCTTATAGATTGCAGCTCACTCCTGATTTCTATAAAATATATGCTAACAGGAAAAAAAAAATTTGCTATAGATAGATTTGTAACAAATTACTTTGACCAGGATCACAATGGTTGAAGAAGCAGAGTATTTATATACTGTGTGTGACATGTATTTCTATAACAAAAACTTAATTCATTGGTAGACTAAGTTCAAGAATAATTCTACACTTCTGTTCTCCTGGGCATCACATTCCCTTCTCTTGAAAAGCCAAAGTTACTAACATGACTTGGATTGATTTTTTTTTTAACACACAAATAAAAACTTTCAAAATTATTCTTTTGCTCCAGTATGTTCTTAATGAAACTCTTCTGAGATCACAGGGGTGCAGCTAGAAACAGAAATCTTCATGTTTATTAAACTTACTTTCATCATCAACCTTTTCTGACACAGAAAATAGATGATGCTTCAGGAAAGGCTTCTGCCAAGTGCTGCCAAGCAAGCAATGGGACCAATAGTATTTCTTCCCGTAGTCCATCAGTGAGCTGTACACAGCATGTCAAGGACCAGCTTCCAAAGTACCAGGTAATGTTAACACATTGATGCAAATCTATATATAAATTTTCACTGAATGACTAAAGATGATAACTTTGTGTTAAATTCACAAATGTCTGTTGAAATAGGATTTGTAGTATGTCAAATATGAAACTGATGCTGGGGATCTGAACTGTATTTCTTTCCTTCCACATGCTGAGGAGGAGGGGTATTTTGTTTTATTTTTCAAGTGTTATGTAAGTTTAGAGGTTCCTATGTTCAGTTTTTTAAATTTCACTATTCTTCAGTTTTTCTGAACTTTTTCATAAAATAGTTATAATCTAAACTTAGACATACTTCAAAAGTATGTAAGTGCTTTATGGTGCTCCACATTCTTGGTCTAGAAAAATATAATGTTTTTTTTCTCAATCCTCCATTGCAGGAGCCAATGCTCATAACTTCTGCAGGAGCTGTTGAACCCAGCTGATTATGGGAAAGATTGTAAACAGACCGTGTCAATATGAAATCGAGTCAGCTTCTAAAAAATGGCTAAATACTTTCAGATCCCTTGTACAACCACAAAAAATGGCAATCACATCTTCCTGGTTTATTTAAAAAAGCTTTTTTCCTCTGTTTTGATCTCTGAAAGTCTCACATAAACAGGAGAAACTGAGTTCCTGTAAAGACTTAAAGCATATGATTAGTCATACCACATAGTGTGACTACTTCCATATAAAAAGTTAGGCCCTTATCCTACACTCAGTTACGCACATGCTGAACTTCCCATGTTGAGGAAATTATGAAATTAACTACACAAAATACTGTCAAATACACAAAGAGAATTAGGGCTTAGATAAAACTTGTTTGTTTATACATGTAACTAGAAACTTTTTTAATTACTTTAGTTGGTGCTAGTGTTTGTGTGTAGGTGAGGTCCTTTTCTTCAGTTTTTCAATTCTAGTACTCTTAGGGTACATTTATGCAGCAAAAAAACCCCAAACAAAACAGCAGCAGTAGGGAGTCTCAGAACCCTGGTCTGCTGACTGAGACCCCTGCTGTTTGCTATGAGGCTAAAAATAGCAGTGTAGACACTCTGGGCTCCAGCTGGAGCTGGTGGGCTCTGAAAACTGATGAGAAAGGAGGGTCTCAGAGCCCAGGCTCCGACCCAAACAGGATCTCCACACTGCTATTTATAGATATAGTGCAAATCTGAGTAAGATGACTCAGGCTCTGAGACTTGGTGCTTTGGAAGGGTTTTTTTTGCCGCATAGGCTTACTCTCAGGTGTTACCTTAACATTAGTCTTAGAAAAAAGCTTTCAGTCGGAAGTGACTTTTTAAAGTTAAATTTCTCTTTAAAAAGTGCATACCCTGTTTTTTGCCCCCCCCCCCCTCCCCCTGAAAAATCCCTAGAAGCCTGCCACGGAGGCTGTCTATCCTACTGCTTATGTTGGCATAACTTATGTTACTCGGGGTGGGAGAGGAATAAATCACTCCCGAGCGACATAAGTTACACCCACATAAGCGCTGGTGTGGACAGTACTGTGTCGGCGGGAGAGCTTCTCCCACCAACATAACTTTCTGCTGCTTTTTGGGGCTGGAGTAGTTAATGGGAGATTCTCTCCTGTTTGCTTAGAGCAGCTACATTAGACAGTTTACAGCGACACGGCTGCACCTGTAAGCTCTCTAGAGTGGCTGTGTCTCTAGTAACTGAATTTTTTTAAATTTAGTCAGAGCAATGCAACTAATTCCACAGGGCAAGGTCTCTTGCTTTTATGCACTTTTCCAGTCTCCTAAAGCCCACGTGAGTTTTTTGGGTGCTGATTTTAAAAAAGGACATTCAAGACTCAGAAAAATTAGTTTTCTACTTTTTAAAATTCCTGTGTGCTTCTGTAAAATCACTTGTGTGAATCTCCTCAAAAAAGGCAAACTTTTGTCCTGTGCTAAGAGACACATGAGAGACTTCATGTGGATTGGGTTTGTTTTAAGAAATTGTATCCTTGTGTTGAAATGCATGTTACTACCTTAACTGTGGTGAGAACTTATACAAAGGAGTTTATCCTCTTACTAGTAGTAGTTCTTTGGAATGTAGTAAGAAATAGGACTTACTTTGTTTCCTTTTTTAAAATTGTCATTCCAAGTATATCTTGCCATCTAAATGAGTTAATTTAGACTGGGAATGATTTTTAAATTTAAAAGTAACAACATTAAGAGTCCAGACTCTTCAGACCTGCAATGGTTGCAGTCTTTTTCAAGCAACATCCTACAATAAAAAAAATGTGGCTGGGAGATATAAAATTACTTGTGTCTGGTTCAGCTGCAGAGACTGTGCATGAGTGTCTTCATTGCAGACCTTTGGGAGAGTCCATGAAAATTTGAACTAGTAGGCCTCTCTAATGAACTAAATATAGTATGTACTGTGACAAAGTTCCTTCTCTGCCTTGGTGGATCCTGCACTTACTGGTGGATTTGCTCGCATCAGAGATTCATGGCAGCCCTCAGTTTAGTCACTTTTGCTGTTGGTTTTTTTTATTTGTTTGTTTTTTGCAAAAATGGCTTAACTGGCTCAAACTTGCTGTTCACTCAGCTAATCTCATCACTGGCCAGCATGGGGAAAAGGAAGGAGAACAATCCCTGCAGTCTCTGCTGATCCACCTCGTGGGTCAGGAGACAGGCCAGGGACCTTCCCCTCTGGTGGGACCCACAATTCCTCTTGTATCTAATAGGGAGTTGAGGGGATGGGGGGAACCTGGGCCTGCCCTTTATTCCAGATTCCAGCCCAGGGCCCTGTCAATCACAGCTGTCTACAGTGTTTTGTGTAACACTGTGTGACAGCTACAGCTCCCATGGCCTCCTCCCAACACCACCTTTATCCTGATGCCAGATAGTGTTTGTATTCCTTAGTCCTCCAGCAGCATGCCCTCCCACTCTCAGCTCCTTGTCCGGCCCTCACTGACTGAAGCGAGGTCCTTTTTAAACCAGGTGCCCTGATTAGCCTGCCTGCCTTAATTGGTTCGAGCAAGTTCCTGATTGTTCTAAAACCACTCCTGTTACCTAACCCAGGGAAAAGGGACCTGCTTAATCTGAGGCTAATATATCTGCATTCTATCACTTTCCTCTAGCCATCTGGTCCAACCCTGTCACGGTACGCATTGCACAAACACCACTTGGTATATGCTGCTCTTCACTGGGAAGCAGAGATTACTTGTACTTCATGTTCAAAATTTAATACTGCTGAGCACCGTGCTAAAATAATGCAATGGTTATGATTGGCTTTTTTCCCCTTACTTATCTATAGTACACTAGACCAGCCTCTGATGTCAACATGCTTGGAGAAATGATGTTTGGCTCAGTGGCAATGAGTTACAAAGGTTCTACCTTGAAAATCCACTACATACGGTAAGTGAGTTTCTTTTTCTAGGATTATCCATATGGCCAAATGCTTGGAATTGGAACTGTTGAGTCACTGAGATGATGATTATTTATCCTTTCAGCTCTCCTCCGCAGCTTATGATAAGTAAAGTGTTCTCAGCCAGAGTGGGAAGCTTCAGTGGAAGCACAAATAAGTAAGTTTGGTTGTTTCCTGTCATTTCTCACTCTCATTTTAGATTTCTTCTGTCACTGCTCTTAAGGTTGGTCTGTATAAAACTGGAAAGCTCATAAAACCAAATGTTGGCTGGCAGTGAGTGAAAGGGAGAGAGAGATTGAGACTGTTTATGAGCAGTATTCACATGCTGAGCTCTAGCTGTCCCACGAAGGCTAGAGGGGAGTGGGATCGTTCAGGGTCCATCTACACTGGAATAAATGACTTGCAGCATGGCAGCAGCCGGCCCAGGTCAGCAGACTTGGGCTCATGAGGCTTGGGCTGCAGGGTTAAAAATTGCAGTGTAGATGATTAGGCTGGAACCCAGGTTATGGGACCCTCCCCCCTTGTGGGGTTCTAGAGCTTGGGCTCCAAGACAAGCCTGAACATCTTCACAGCAATTTTACAATCCCACAGCCCAAGCCCAATGAACCAGAGTCAGATGGCCCAGGCCAGCAGTGGGTGTTTAATTGCTGTGTAGATGTACCCTTGGACTCTTTAAGTGTGCTCTCGTTGAGCAATGGGTGAAACTCAAAGTTTAGAGGCCTGTATAAACATTCAAAGGTTTTTAGTCTCTATCTTCAGTGACCAGTTCCCACTGCCAGCAAGATTGCCTTTTTAATATAATGAAGGTGTGCATATATTTTTCAACCCCCACTCCACTCTGTCTCCTCCTCTCCTTCAAAAATGGCTAAGATTTTGCTCAGTTCCCCTCTACCGCTCAAAATCACTGTGAGCAGAGACCAAACATGAAAAGTTAGTTAATTCCGAAAAGTACAGTCTTAAAGTCTACAGTCCTCCATGATCTATTTTCCATTATAAATATCTGTTATAATATAGGAGTATCTCCTAATCTTTAAGCTTGGTGCTGAAGTTAGATTTTTATAACAAAGCAAACAAAACAGAGTGTAGTTCGATGTTAGTGGAAGCCATTCTATCCCCCTTCTTAGAAATTTTGATATTTCTCCCTTTTTAGCTTGCAAGATAGCTTTGAATACATCAACCAAGATCCCAATCTGGGAAAATTGAGCTCTAATCAAAATGGTTTGGGCACCTGTCGTAGTGGAAGTAATCTAGGTAAATATTTTTTATTCTGTTTAAAAAAAAAAAAAAAAAAAAAAGGTTTCCTGATGATGCCATCTGTTTTTTGTTTTTTTAATTATTTTCCCCTGCATTGTCTTTTATTGTTTGTTGTTTGTTCGTTTTTTGTCTTGCGCTCTCTCTGCGTTAATGTTTTTAGGTGTGTTACAGCTGTGTAGCAGCAAAGTGCTGCAGGGTGTATCTGAAGGAGTTCCCCTCCCGCTCATCCGGAGTGCTTCTTTCTTTGCAGGTTTGTGTGGAATGCTGAGCACAGTGTGGCCCGCCCACCCACAGTAACCCAGCTTCTTCTGAATCTTGTCAGGAGGTCCATAATTACACTCTAGAAACAAAGGGCTAAAGTGATGAAGATGATGATAGGCACATATTGGCTTTATATTTTGACTCAAGATTTCTTGAAATACCAGGCTGCATTAAATTGTTTCCTGTTCTTTCCTCCCACCTCTACCACAAATGTTCACATTAAGGAAACTTCCTAATGTAATGTATATTCAATAATAAATGAGCCCTTATGTTTCTAAGAGGATTTATGTTTCCTGGTCTACATTTGATCTCTTGCTGGTGTGCAGTTCCCTTTTGCTTCTTTCCCTCTTTGCTTTCCTCCCATATCTTTTGATCTGTGGATTTTTTTTCACTTGATGGCAACGCTTTTAAGACATTATTGAACTGAGTCTGGGAGTGGTTAAGTTTCGATTTTCCAATATTAAAGGCTTTTTCTTAAATTTGAAAGTAGCATTTAGTCTACTTTACATATGAAAAGATCCTTTTACAGGCATGACAATTACTCATGCTGTTGGGGAAACCTCGGATCTAACTGATCCTGTTGACTGCAAAAATGAAAAATTACTTCACTTCCCTCACAAATCTTGCATGCTTCATAAGTTAAGTGAATATGTGCTACTAACACTTACTGGTGATCTACTCTGGATTGAATTTTTGCTTCATGCTATAAAGCAAGCATAGTGGTTAATTTAAAAACAACTGAAACTGATACTCCATATAAAGTATTATTAGCTTGTTCAATGCCAGTGATGCTACAAAAATAAACGAAATCAGGATTTTCTAATGTGGCTGGAGATTTTGGGTGCTCTCATTTTTGGATACTTCACCTGAGGCACTTTTTCATGGGGCTGGTTCTCAGCTGTATGACTTTTTCAGTGTATATAAATTAATGTTCAGGTTCCTAGAGGTACTTAGAAGGTATTTTAGTCTAAAATAAAAAACGCAATCTCACTAGTAGTTTTCAATATTGAAGTATTGCTTGCTATTACCTCTTCAAACACTGAATATTTTTTATCTGCCCACACACTGTGGACATAGCTATTGCTTAAATTAACTGCACTGGATGTGACTTTGCTGTTGCGTGCCCTTTAAACATAAACTTTGCGTAACACTAACAAACAATATGAGGCAACATGTAATGTTTTCTGTTGATCTGATCTGTTTACTTTAGCACATAGCACCCCGGTTGATATGCCTAGCAGAGGGCAAAATGAGGACAGAGACAGCGGCATTGCTCGGTCAGGTATTTGTGTTTCTTTTTCTCCCATTTGATGAAAGCAAAGCTTTTTAGCACAGTGATTGAACAGATTCAGGTTTTGCCCAACCAGTGGGGTGGAGTTTGGATATCGCTGCTTATAGCACGTCCATGCGAACTTGTGGATCTGTTGAGCAGTTAGTTGCCTTCCCTATAAACTCAGTAAGAAAGGGGATACTCTTTTTATATGTCTTGTGATACTTTGCCTTTATGACATTAACTCATTTGGTTCTCATCTATGTAGTACTTCAGTAATATAAATGTATAAGCTAGGGAAGAAATCAACAGTACCACTTCCACTAAAGAAAAGAGGGGAGAGGATTTTTGGTCAGTGGGAGGAAAAGCAGTGGGTAGAGGTTGGCCGGCCTGTTGTGACTGGCAACATCTCTTAGGACAGACAGATTGCTTCAGCGGAGTACAGCCAGCACAGAGGAGAGAGACGCCATCAGTCTAGTCTCCAGTACATACAACGTTCTGGTGCTGTTAAGAAAAAAGGCTGCTTCTATGTTAAGGCAGCAAGAATAATTCAAATAATTATGGTTTTACCTGCTGGGAATGAGTCAGACTGAAAGGAAAGCTACTGTTTGTTTGTTTTTTTAAAAAATGAGAAAATCAATAGGCAAAAATTATATTCATGTTCACCTGGCCAAAGGGAATAGTTTTTTGTTTAATCAGCACCCTACAAAATGTCCACGTGTGTGTTTTCTTGACAGCATCTCTGAGTAGTCTCTTGATTACACCTTTCCCATCACCAAGCTCCTCATCCTCCTCTTCCAGTAGCTACCAGCGCCGCTGGCTCCGAAGTCAAACAACAAGTTTAGAAAATGGAATTATTCAAAGGTGGTGAGTGTTGCTAGCTTCTCCCTGCTAGAATACAATAACAGTTGCGCTGCAGTTGCTGAAATTGGCCAAGCCTCTGTTCTTAATTGGCAAGTCAATTAAAAAAAAAATTCCTAGTAACAATCTGATCTCTCCTACATACTAGTGTTAAGTGTTGCTTAAGATTATTACAAATGAATGACTACAAAATGAGGTTGATAATGAACACATTTCAAATGAAGGATTATCATTTATTTTTGATGCACCCATTCAAATAAGAAAATTAAACTCTCAGCTGTTACTAGAAAAACGAATGGCACTACCTACTGACATGCGGGAGAATGTAACACCATCAGTGGCACAATTATATTCTATTATAACAAACTGATTAGTGACTAGTTAACAGAACTTTGGTGCAATAGACCATGACAACTCTCTTGACATGTACAGGATGCCTCAAGCAGTGATTTTTTGGCACAGCTTGAAAAAAGAGAGCCATGACCCAAAAACAAAAGCCAAAAGCTTGGCTATAATAACTTCAATATGTTTGCCACTGGTCTGACAAAAACGTTATGGGGTGCATCAAGACTTGGCTTATAGATAGTCTTGCTTTTTCATAGCAAGATAAGGAATGCCTCTCAGCTACCTCCCTCGCTTACAAATGGACCTGCATATATGCATGCATACTCATAGGCCTGAAGCCAGTGGATCCCTCTCTGTGCAGATTAGGAACAGTACGGAGTTGATGCAGCTGTTGGGAATTGGCTGTCATTCTCTCCCCTTGCCCTCCAGTGTGGTGGAAGTTACGTGGAAAAGGTCATCCAACTTAATGCTGTATTATATTTTCAGGGCAGCTGGAGTCAGCCACTGCCAAGGAGCTGGAGGTGCTAGGGTCTGATAACCCTGTCCTCTTGTGGATTCTGAGGGTTTTCCAGGCTTGTGCAAATGCTTCTGTAGCCTTTACCAAGGAGATGTAAAGCCCACTTCTCCCCAATGAGATGACATAATTGATTCTCTTACAGAGATTCCATGTATAGATTTCCCACATGAAAAGCCCCCTCTGTGGCTTCGAAGGGATACTTAGCCAATGGATCACAAGTTGTCTTAATAAATATACAAGTTAAACAGGCTAAGTGCCCTACAAACACCTTGGAAGAACCATTTCCATGCCCCATATCTCTGTTCCATTAATCATTGCTAAAGACAGATATTTTGGCTTTCTTTTGGTCTGTGGGCCAAAGAAATTATCATGAAATCCACCATATGAAAAAGCAACCTCAAGTTCTAAAACTAATGGAATAGCTTTTAGACAAAGAACAAGGCATTGGTTAGTTAATTAACTTGTGTTCAATTTAGATCATCTTACAGTGATCAGTTAAGTTAGTGTAAAAAATCCTTTGATTAAAATCTCATTTGAAGAGGCATTTTTTTAAAAAAAAGTTCATTCTGAAATATATTTCAGTATTTTTGTAACTTATTATCCCTAAAGACAAAATTTAAGCCTGCTTGCTGAACGTTATTTTCTCTGTTTTTGGTGTAGTATTTGCAATATGCAGCATCAAATCTTTCTCCAGAGGTAAATGACTTCTGTGCATTTGCTTTCATCACAGCCATAGTAGAGAAGGAAATTGCACAAAGGTATTTTAGATCCAATACTTAGGCTGTCAGGCATTACATGTGTTGCTGTGTTCAAACATTCATTTGGTCAAACAATCAAGTACTATTGAAACAACGGATTTTAGCTATTGTTCTCGATAGGAGCTAAATCTGTGCTTTAATTCATACAGCAAAAACTGCACAGCATCTGACCAATCTTTAGACCAACATCCCAAAGAAAACAGAACTTCTATCTGCAGCTTGAGATGGTTACTTGTCAGTCAAGCACAATTAGCAGCTTTGTTGAAAAGGGTTCTCACAGTCAGACTTCTTTCAGAGCAGTAGCCGTGTTAGTACTCCTCGTTGTTTTAGTCAGACTTCTGTTTCTCAATCTCAAACTATGGGAAACTATACAAGAACTCAATTTGCGATGTTTCTTATGTTGATTTACAAAATTCATGGGAATTTCTATCTTTGCACTAAAGTTACTAAGGAGTTCAAAGGAGTTATGTTGTCATCTTGAGCTCTTGTTTCTCACAAGCTCAGTCTTCTCTTTAGAGCCTCTGTTGTGACAAATTTAGTATATTCAACTCATCAAAGAGATCTGCCAGAAAACAGTTTCTGCTTAGAATGAGTTTTCAAAAATGCACAAACCTTAGTTCAAATAGCCAGCTTCTTTGCTCGCCTTTTTGCTTGCTTCAACTGAAGTGCAGTCTGTAGAGATTGAACATCTATCTAATGCTTTGCTTTTTTAAAAAAAAAATGAAAATGCTATGAATTTACTAGTAGTATTTTTAGAGATTGGCACAATAATATACTCTCTGAAACATTTTTAGTTCAGTTAATTGCAATAACTTCTCTAAAGCCAGCAACATCAGTAGACTCTGAATTGTATTGCAGATATCTTTATTTTCTGATCTGGTTTTTTGATAGTCCTTTGGCATTTGACAGCACTATTGGAGATCGGGTGCATTTAAACTATGCAAGATTACTCTCTCCTTGCCACGATGAAGCATGACTTCAGTGATATTCATAATGGGTGGTAGGATAAATTCTTTGCCAGTTACATGATGCTGTGTTGTAATAGTCTGTTTTTAAACAAACAAAAAAGCCATAAAGGCATTCTATGCTGCATTTCTGAGACAGAAGTAGCTTTTTGAAAAGCACTGTTTTGGTTTATGGTAGTTAATAGCCTCCAAAAACTCTACTGGCTTCCTGGCATGTTCATTATGAGGTATTTGTGTGTCTTATTGCAGGGTAGACATAGTCACAATGCCTTAGAAATTCATTGTGGTCAGTAAATGTAGGGATCAGACTGGCCTGCAAAGGAGCAGCTACCAATGGTTGCTTATTTCATCTATTCTTGGCATCTCCATCTTGTGATGTAGAATCAAAATTTCCCCTTAAATAGGTTCTCTAGTCTATATGGCTGAGACGATAACCATCAAAATGTAAACAGAGTTCAACTGTCTGCCTGTATCTTCCATATGTCTGGCACTTGTGAACTTTCTCATCGTGATAGGACGTTAACCCTAAAAACTTAATGTCAGCATGGTTAACTATTCTACTGCTGATCCTAGCTCATAGGAAATTAAACAATTTTATGAAGGTCTATACACTGTATTGTAAGCATTGTCTCATTTTGGTGTTGAGTAGCCGAGCATCAGAGATAACCACTACTTAGTTTTTCCAGTCAGACCCCTAAGTATATGTGTCATAAATAGATAGCTAAGGGTTAATGTTTCTTTTACCTGTAAAGGGTTAACAAAGGGAACCAAACACCTGACCAGAGGACCAATCAGGAAACTGGATTTTTCAAGTCAGGAGGGAATTTTTGGGGTCTGAGTCTTTTTTCTGTCTCTTCAGCTCATGAGAAGCTGTTTCTTTTACTATCTTCTATCTTCTGTTTCCAAATTGTAAGTACAGGAGAAAAAACCATATACTTTTATGTTGTTTGGTTGTAATTTACATGTGTGCAGCTTGCTGGGAATGTTTCAAATTTGGATATCTTTTGAATCTCAGACTTTTTATTTCATATTTTTTCTTATAAGCAATAAGCCCTGTAATTAGTCACTTGATGCATTTTCCTTATGTCTTTTGTTCTCCTTTCTATACAAAGTTTTCTTTTTAGACTTGTTTGAGTTTTTTCTTCTCTGAGGTTAGCTTAAGCAACGAAAGGGAGGGAATTCTCTTTGTGGTTAAGATCTACGGAGGGGTGAAACCTCTGCAGCACCAGGGAATTGGGGGAGGAGGTGGGAAGAATAGGATCATCTCTGTTTTTCCTTGTATTTTTGGTTGTCTCCTTTGTGGAATAGAGGAGGAACATGCTTCTTGGTATTGTTTGATGTAAAGAGAGCATCAGTTACTCTCAGGTTAGCCCAGAGAGGAAACTGGATGGGGGAGATGAAGGAAGGTGGGTGATTTCCTTTTTGTGACTCAGGAGTCTCTGAGTCTTTCAGTGTGTGGTCATCTCCAGGGAAGGTTTTGGGGAGACCAGAGGGGGCCAAAACCCTGGAATTTTTGGATGGTGGCAGCGAGATCAAAGCTAAGCTGGTAATTAAGCTTAGAAGGGTTCATGCTAGCTTCTCAGGTTATGAACGCTAAGGTTCAAATCGGAGTAGGAAAGCTACGACAATATGTAAAGCTAGATGATTTTCATCATGGACCATCAGTTTCTTGATCTCTGGCTCCAAACACTTTCTGATGACTTGTCTTTCTCACTCTTGATCGAATGCCTGGTGCTGCATTCACAAATCACTGCATACTGTACTCACTGACACCATGGACCTGCCAGTGCTAGAGAGATGGTGCCTAGAAGCTAAGGATATCGCAACCCAATCAGGAGGGGACAACCCATGACTGGCTTCTGGTTCATACCTTACAGGCTGAGAGATCCTGTCCTATCCACCATGTATTTCTGTGGTTTCTATTGAGATTACTTTTTGCAGTTGCCATGGCTTAGTTTTTGGCTGATTGAAGCAATAAGCAAAGCTCTTAAGTGATTTAAAATTACTCCTTGAAACTTGGGGATGCTGCCATAGTTAGAATCTCTTGCTGACATACAGCACTATGCATCATATACAAATGTAGGAAACACACAGGGTAACTGGCTTACCATTTATCTCATTGCAGGTCCACCGAAGAGACTTTTAGCATGGCTGATGAAAGCTGTAGTTCCAATCCTGCAATGATTCGGAGGAAAAAAATTGCTATCAGTGTAATTTTCTCCCTGCCTGAAAGAGAAGATGCACAGAGGAACTTCCAGGACTTCTTTTTTTCTCACTTCCCTTTATTTGAATCCCATATGAATAAGTTAAAGAGTGCAATTGAAAAGGTACAGAATGCTATTTAGTGGAGTCTGAACAATAAGCACTAAGCAAGGATGGAATACTCTAGAGCCTGGAAAGGCATAAATAATCGGGGTGAAGTCAACTAGCAGACTGAGCCCTGCATGGGGGTAGCACATAGCTTCTCTGCCTTTCTAACTGCATTGGAAAAAGTTGTGCCTTGGGACCACAGTCCCTCCCTGGGTTCTCTTCTTGCACTGGAAGGAGGATTTGGGGGTGCTGGTGATTTTCTTCTCCCATTTAGATGGTTTTTCAACTGGTTGATGCATTATGGGGGAGAGAGTGCATGCTTGCTTTGAAAGGGCTGGCAGGGAGAAGAGTATCTGGTTTACAGCCCTTGCTCTCCTCCCCCCATGCACCTGGTCACATCTCCTAGATTGGTCCTACACAGTCACGCATGGGGATGTGAGCAGCTCTTGCTATCCTAAGTGGCCACATAGCATTGGGGCTAGAGCCACAGTATCTGTTCATCAGTTCAGACATATTGATGAGCCTATAAAGATGGTATAAACGATTTTGCATTCTTTAAGATGTCACTTTTTATTGTTGAAGGCCATGATCCTCTGTAGAAAAATTGCAGAATCCAGCCTAAGAGTTCAGGTTTATATCAGCCGTGTCACGGATGCCCTGGGAGAATTCAGGTGAGCTGTTATTACGCCCGTATTATAGGAGGAAGTTAAGATCACCTGGCATTTCCTATTAAGACCCTGTTTTTTCAGTAACTTTGCCAAACTGTAATCATTTGGGCTAAATTTTTCCAAGTTAAGTGTCTGCCTCAGACTGAAATTTTTTGGAAAACTTCAACAAAAATGGTTCCGCCATTTCTGAGAATGACTGACAGTAGGGGAAAATGCATTGTATTCCTATATTTAAAAAATTCTTACAGCTGTTGTGCTGAGAAACTTGAATGCTTCCCTGTTTTGACTCAGGTACTTGAAATTTGGCAGGGGGCTGATGCCTTTTGCCATCCCTGTGAACATCCACCTAAATATGGCCCTGCTATAAGTCTCTGAAAAAATCTCAGTTCACACATTCTCAAAGAGACTTACTAGTCTAGTAGCTAATCTCTCCTCATGGCTTGTACCTGCCCACTGGACTGCATGTGCACCATCCCCACAGAGCAAAGGAGCATGCTTCAGCCCACAGACTGAATAAGACTTTCCCTGCAATTGCTCCCCCAGGCTGCGAAAGGCAGCTGTGGTGTCAGATAGCAGGAGACTGTTTCCTGTGCTCTCAATGCCCCTCCCTTGGTCCCCCCACTTCAGTCCTTCAGCAACCAGGTGAAGAAGAGGTGGGGAGAACACCTAACTGGAATGCAGAGGTGGAAGGAGGGAGATAGGCAGGAGCTGGAGGGTGGGAGTTGAGGTAATAAGGTGGAGGATGGATAGGAGCAGCGGGAGGGAGACAGGCTGAGGGCACAAAGGGAGAAGGATCTATAACCATTAGAGTACACTCTCCTCCAATTGAACCCAGGAGCCATGAGTCTAACAACCCTCTGCTGTCAGCAGATAGCTGTGAAATCCACTGGCAAAGTGTCTCTCTGATCCCCCCTCTAGCCACTTGTCCACACAGAGGATAACAGCCTATTACTGCTATCGGTTATTTTATTAGCTTAAGTGATATAGGTCTATTCTGTGGTTCTAAAGATCCAAACTGATGATCCAGAGACCCATTTAATCTTAATCTGATCCCCTTGCACATATGAGGATAGTCTTTTTAACAGTACGATTACAAACTACTTTTTCTTCAAGACCTTTTCCTCATTTAAGCTCAGCCTGGACTATGCTCTGGGAATGAATCAGGATTATATAATAAAGGAGTGTGTTGCCAGTAGGATCCCTGCGTGTTGGAAGGTGTGTAGTGACAGAGGCGGTGAGGGGCAGGCAGGAACAAAAAGGACAATCTCATGGTTAAGGGAGTTGAGTGCTACCTGCAGGATTAGATTCTATTCCTGCCTGGGCCACAGAGATCTTGTGTGATGCAAGAAAGCTACTTGAACTAACTTTTCACAGATGGTCACTAATTGTGTGTGCCTCATATTTTGGGTGCCTGACTCTCTCGCCTGGGGTCTGGTGTGTAGAAGTGTGCTGAGCACTCAAATCTACAAGTGAAGTCAGGGGGAGCTTTGCTTTGAACAGTGCTATATCATGCCAAGTATTGTGAAAAATCATATCTTAGGTGTCTCAAATTGAGCACCCAAAACTAGGAGGTACTTTGGACCTTGCGCTCTCTGTTCCTCAGTAAAATGGGGAAGAATACCGATCCCTAGCCTCACAGGGTGTGATGGAGTTTATAAACGTCACAATAAGGCAGGGGAAGGACACGAGCTGTACTGGTCTGGGAAAGCTCTGCCCCGGGGCACTGCCTGGAGAAAGGAGCAGTATTAAAAGAGCTCTAGCAGACCAGGCAAGGGGGAAGGAGAGAAGCCATTTTCTGTAGGACTGCCCTGAAACAGTAGGGGAAAAAACATTAATGGGAAGGTCTGGCTGTGAGTCTCCCTCTTGCTCATGGAGACATCACCCTGGAGGTATGGAGAACCATGTACATGGGAACCAGAGGGTCAGCTGCATCACCACCAGACTTTAGGGTTTGAAGCAAAATGTTATAACGCAGTGACAGCCATGCCGCAAACTGAGGCATCCGGTGTGTGGGAAATGGCCCAGGAGTGGATGAGCAGAAATGGGCTGAACCCGGGCCATCCCATGCTATCACACTCTGAGGATCCTGGGTCAGGATCCCCTGTGCCTACCCTGCAATGGACAGGACCAGGGGTTACCAGCAAGGATGCCGACATAGCTGAACCCTATCCAAGGGGTTCAGGACACACTTGAAGTGAAAGAGGGGTCATAGGCCCTGACCACTAGACATGCTGACTGAAAAAATGACCCCGCTATAGAATTTGTGAAAATAAGTGGATGTTGTGAAGCACTCCTACTAAATTGAAAATCACCGTAGAATAGCTCTTGCGGAAACGAATAGTTCTGATAGTAACAGAGCAGGGTTGGAATAGCGTGCAGAAAATCAGGCCATTGAACACTGAATCAGGATAAAACATAATACTGAATATCATTAAGTGAGCAACATCTACTCTGTGCACTGAAGAAGGCTAGGGTCCAGTGGAACAATAGTATATGATCATGTAATTAAAGACTGTATCATAATTCATACACTTATGGAGGCCCAATTAAGGCCTGGTTGCAACCTTAATTCTGGCCTTTTCTAACTCTTTGAGTGCTTGACTTTGCAATCCTAATGTTCTTTTAAGGTAGTTCTTAGTATGATACTGTAAAATATGAGTAGTACACCATGGACTTGATTTTTATGACTTAGATTTGACTTTTTGACTTAGATTTGACTTTTTCCCCCAATATAATAATCTCATTGTATCAATTTTTGCTGTCTAATGGCACTAGTTTTTTTCCCGCAAGCTCTCCTTTCTTCAAGCTTTCCTCTTCTTCCCTCCGTACCTCTCACCCTTTGCTTCTCTTGTAGCATTGATACACTTCCTGTTGTCGTGGAAAAGACCACCACCCGGTTGATTTTGAATCAGACAGCCTGAGGCACCTTTATTGTTATAACAAGATTACAAGTATGCATACAGGGAGAGACGGCGTAACCTCATGCAAGAGATAAGCCGCTCTGTCCCTTATAAATATGTGTTAGTTTTAGTAATGTATTTCCTTATAAAAAGGCAAAGGCCAAAACTGTTGTAAAACTTTGGCACACCTGTGAGTAGCAACAGTAAATGTGAACCTAATTTTACAGGGCACCCAATGTGACTACCAACAGTGCCCTGCTGGCTTTTGTCCACACGAAAAGCAGGCACCGGGTTTGGGTGGGGAGCTTATTCCAGGCAGGGGCTTCCCCTCTGCCGTCCCCAGTACCGGGTTTTGTTTGGATAACCTTTTACTAGTGTCCTGCATAGTTTGAATTTGCAGGGCCATAAGCTTAGACTCTGTCTTTTTTTTTTTTTAACTGCCTATGAAAGTGTTGTGCCGCAGCCAAGATACCTTCTAAGTCTTTTCCTTCCCAATTAACAAGGGTAACCTTTAGTTGCTTGCTAACCTTAGGCAGAAGGCCCTGCACAAAAGCAGCCACCACGGCTTGTTTGGCAGTATCCTTTGCATCGTTTATCCCCGAATACCGTTTAAACACTTGCTTTAGACGTTTTATATAATCTGCTGGGTTTTCTCCCTCAGCTTGTTTACAAGCATTTATTTTTGTCCAATCAGTTTTCTTGGGGCAGATTGAAAGGACTTCCCTGACTAAATTTTCCCTGTGCTGTGGTAGTCTGAGAGAGTCAAGACCTGCCTCGGTGTTTGGCCAGTCGGCCTTTTGGAAAAGGCAATTAAGCGTTTCCTTGGGCAGCACCGCCCTCAGGAGCTGATCCCCATATCAGCCCAGTTAGGGTTATAACTCTGAATAACCATGCTTAACTGTTCTTGAAATTTAACTGGGTCCTCCCTAATTTTGGGGAATTTATCAACTAAATTATATGAGTCCCCCGGTGACCAGGGGGCGTGCACAGTTACTAATCCCTGGGCCCCGGTAATTCCCGCAAGGGAAATAACCCGGGATCTGGTGAGCCAAATTTTGTACTTAAGTGCTGTGCTTGCCTCGTAAGAGTCTGAAGGCGGGTATGGTGGGCAGGAGGCGACTCATTTTGCTCCTCCTTGGGTGTTGATGTTATAGTGCCCTTTATAAGGGATAATCTGCAGGATAATTGCTGCAGCTCTGACTCTTCCTTTCCTGGGCTTCTATTTATATTGCTTTCCGATCCGGTAACCTCACATATTAGTTTGTCTATTTCTAAGGATAGGTCAGCGATTTCTCTTATTTGCTCGGGTGTTAAATCTGAGATTTTGGACGACTCAGAGGCCAAAGATGAGTCCAGGGAGGTTTCTAATGAGGGGGTACGGGATTGTTCCTCTTGGGACTGGGACGTAGAAGTTCCTGCTTGTCGCCCCAGAGAGGTGTCTCGGGATCTCGGTGTGTTACTTCCTGGGGAGTTATACGGGGGAGGAGTAGGCCATTGTCTACATTCTACAAATAAGTCAATTAAGTCATCGGGTGGGGCCGAAGACACAGGTTTTGGGGCTGGAGCCGCTGGGCACGGCCTCGAGGGGCAAAGGGGAACCGGGCCAGCTTCAGGTCGATTTAACAATTTTTTTTGAGCGTGGCCCAATTTTTTCCTGTGTCTCCTTTAATTGAATTTTAGCCTTACCTGGGTGTCCTTAAGACCCCTTTCTTGTGATTCTTGGCATCGCTTTCCCATCTCATTATGCCATTTAAAATACGCCTCAAATTGATCTTGCTGTACGGCATTGGCAAGAAGCGCACCCCGCAGATGCACAATCCTGTCAAGGTCGAAACTTCCTTTCAAGGGAAATTGAAATTTTGGATTATCTCTAGTACACCAATTCCATTTTCATTTTTTTTTTTTTTTTTTTTTAAGTGTACATACATGTAAGCAGCAGGCGTGCCTTTGGATTCCCCATCCCCCATACTTGCTTCAGCCCGCTTTCACACAAGCCACACACACAAGGAACGCAATAGGATTGCCACAGTTCTAACACCTATGGTCTCGTTCCTGCCCTTGGCAGGGGAAAAGGGGTAGGTTTCTGTGGGCCGGAACCACAGCTGGAGACCTACAAGGGGGAGAGGTAAAGGAGGACGGACCTATAAGAAAATCCGTAGTCCCCACACGCCTTCTGCCTCGCCCAGAGCACCAGCTTACAAGCCAACAGTACCTCTGGAGCTAAGGAGTCGGCGGTGCGGTTTCCCAGGGCTTCTCTTCTCTCCGAGAAGGGAAGGGAACTTGTGGCTCCAGGGGGCAAAGAAAGGGACCCTACGGTCCTTTACAAGACAGTACTCGAAGAGCGGTCACAGGGCCATAGGTCATGGAAGGGGAAGGGAAAAAGGACAGGGAAACATGCACGCTCCTCAGCTGGTTAGCCACTTACCAAGGCCTGTCAGCTGGGGAAGCTTCACAATCTCTCCAAGCTCAGCTGTCGGGCTTGCTTTCGAGACACTCTCGGTCACTAGCTTTCGCTTCGCAGGGGGCTTGGGGCGTCTTCCCACAGCTGTCACTCACACTGGCTGCTCGGCCCTCACACACTCATACAGGCACGTTCTTGACACAGCTGTCAAGGCAGAAAATCTTACCCGGATCCCCACCAATCCTAGTAGGAAGGGTACCCCCGATCAACTCCCAGGGCGTATGTAGCCCAAGAGTGGATCAGGTCTCTCCGGACCGAAAGGAGCGCAGTCCGTGGGTTGCCGGTGACCTTGTAGGATACCGTAAGACTTTAGGAACCTTGGAAACCTTCAGAAACCTCAAAGAAACCTTAAAGGAACCTCAAAAAAGGGCGTCAGGCCTGTCTGAAGATTAAAAGTTCGATTCCAGCTTGTGATTTACCCTAGCCAAAGCCTACGGCCAGTCTCTTTTCAGACCTCAATAGAGATTTCAAAAGGTCTCTTACCTCTTAGGTGCGCCCAGGGTGTGGAAGGAAACTGTCCGCGGTCCTTCGATCCAGGGGGGGTCTCCCATGGAATCCGAGTCACGGCACCAAATTGTCATGGAAAAGACCACCACCCAGTTGATTTTGAATCAGACAGCCTGAGGCACCTTTATTGTTATAACAAGATTACAAGTATGCACACAGGGAGAAATGGCATAACCTCATGCAAGAGATAAGCCGCTCTGTCCCTTACAAATTTTACCAAGCTTATAAAGGTTAAAACCGCAAAACGTCATAGAGATTACATAAGTTATTTGCCATTTTTGGTAATGCAATTTTGCAAATCAGCAGGTCATTTACTGTAAGTCCAGTTTGGGATATTTCCAGTTATTGTTTCTTTTGCAATTATATTGACTGTCTTATGACCCCTTGATTGCAAAAACATATGGCAAAAGTCATTAAAATATTGCATATCAGCAAGCTAGTTGAGCATATTTCATGTGTTCTGGCAGTGATTGAGCTGGTTATTTTGATAACCCCTCCTTGGAGTTCCCCTAAGCAAGCATTAACTATCATATTATATATTGCATAAGGCTAAGCTGGCACTCAAGGGGACCCCTTGTTTCCCTCCTAGTTCCTCTTTTGTCAGTGTTTCATACCCCATTTCATATTCAGGTTCTCCACACCCAGTGCCTGATATGTTGCTAAACAAGTCTATTTGAGAACTAAAACCATGGCTTTTATGTAACAATTATTTGGCTTTTATTAAGTTTAACTAAAGTCTAGGGCCTGGATATCTGGACCTATAAACTAATAAAGCTAAAGCATTACTTATTACAATATTATGTTAGGATTACAGATGCCTGTATCAATGTCAGGGCTCTGCAGCAGGGTACCGTTCGTTTGTTATTTCAATCAGGACCCTGGTGCAGCATCCGTGACAGTGACAGCAAACTCTCAAAGGCAGTGGTGGCTAGACAAGGGTCTATATGGATGGTTGCAAAGCTTCGTCTAACAGGACGGGGCGGGGGGGGGATATGGTCCCTTACACTGTCTACAGCTGGCAAGATAGTATACACAGTGCAAAGGAAAAAAGAATATGAAGTTTAAAACAATATACATTTTAAAACATACACACTGTAGATAATGGGGGACTGTAGCTACAATGGCTTGGCTCTAAGCCTTTTGTAACTTTTGTGGAATGGTCACTGAAGAGTAATGAGCCTAAAAAATCAGCCTTCATACCACACCAGAGCATGTCTTAAATAACATGCTTAAGAAAACTAACTATTCTCATCACAAGAGAAAAAATATTTTTAGCAAATTTGAAAAAGTGTATTGTATACAGACAACTTAAAAAGGGCATAAATAAACAGAGATTGAAGGTAAAATCAATTTACACAAGCATCCAAGGAAAGAAACTTAACACACACAAATTGAATTATATGTTTATTCTGTATGTATCTGCAAGTAATTGTTGGGAACACACAGCTAGATTGCTCTGGTAAATGGTAAATTTTGAAATGTAAAGTAGACAGAATGTTTGGATGTAAATTTTCAGGCACTAATCACCATAAAACAACAGAAAATTTAACTAGATGATCTGGAAAGCCCCAAACTTTCCACTATACTAGGGCTGTTTCTGAACTTGCTAACTTGTGAAGATTATTTGTACAAAAATTTTAAATGTGTAGAAGCCAATAATCTCTTCAGCTAGAAATTTAACTGTGGATCATGCAAATCTGTTTGGAATTAAATTAGCTGTTATCGGAGAAGGTGGCCATATGTGATGGGCTTGTGTTTTGCTATCAGGCTACCCATCAAATCATTATAGGTCTAAGATCACACTTCTAAAACTGCATGGTCAATGTATTGACTAATATCTGGGCTTATTTACTCAGGTGGTAAAGCACCTGACTGGTTGTTGCATAGCCAGGATGATGAGTCGAGCTGCAGATTTCATTCAGAGTTAAACTCTTACAGCATAGTTCTTCAGTCTTAAAGGTGCTCCTAGAGTCTCAATTTGTCTTTTGATGACACAATATACCATAAAGTATGAAGAAATAAATGTTGATTATGTGTGAAGCAATTGCCGGGTAAAACTAACGTGTCGAACTTGGTGCGGCAATAAATTTTGATTCATTGAAACATTATAATGTTTAGTCCAACTGTTTAGTTTGTGCTGAGATGAATTTCATATCCTCCTTGCATGCTAAGAGGAATACTTTCTTTGTCAAGGAAATTGCAATTGTATTGATTAGAATATTGTTAATGCACTTATGGTGCATCTCATATAATTTAGTGTTGTACAGAACATCTCTTATTATGTGAGTGGAGCCTCTGACTAGCTGCACAGAACCTACATAACTATTAGAACTCCTAAGAGATGTTATAAAAAAGATTGAATAAAACTGTGTATTTTTTTCTTTTATTTATTTTTGCAACCTCATTCACAGGTTAACAGCCTTGTTTTGTTTTGTGTTTTTCTTTCTTTTGGTAGACTTACAATCTGGAACCTGTATTCGGTTCCAAGGATCGCAGAACCTGTGTGGCTTACCATGATGTCCAGCACTTTGGAAAAGAACCAGCTATGCCAGCACTTTCTTAAGGAATTTACACTTCTGATAGAACAGATCAACAAAAACCAGTATGCTTTCTTCTGTATCATCCCGTTACCCCTGCAGTAACTTGTGTTCTAATGCATACAGACATAATAGGAAGCACACAGACATGAGCATATGTGGAATACCTTTTTTCCCCGTGGGATCTTATTTTTGTTATATTCTTTCTCTTTAGGTTCTTAGCTGCTTTATTGACTGCGGTGCTGACCTATCACCTGGCGTGGGTCCCAACTGTAATGCCAGTTGACCATCTTCCCATAAAGGCCTTCTCTGAGAAAGGCACATCACAATCTGTAAACCTGCTGGCAAAATCACATCCTTATAACCCTCTCTGGGCACAGCTCGGTCAGTAGAAAACCTTTTTTATACCTTTTCTGGTATAAAACAGTTTCTAAACTTTAACCTATTTAATTGAAATGTAGCACTTCCCTACAAATACATTGTATATACACAGCTATTTTTAAAAATACCTCTGAGATGGGAGCTATGCAGAGGCAGACAAGAATTAAACTTGTACATCATCTGTAAGCATGTTGGGGATGGAGTTGGGGGATGTCAGGGAGCTGGTTCCAGCTCTCTGATTCTCTGGCCAGTCCTTGTCTGACAGAAACTAAAGCTACTGCCAGGCAGCATTAAAGTCTGCCACTGGTTTGTGGTCCCTGATGGACCCTATGCCAGTGGAGTATCATTATAGTAGAGCGCTGGTGCACCCTCTTCGCTGGGAAAGGGAGACTGGGCGTGAGAGAGGCGCAGTGCCTGGCAGCAGTGTAGATGGGCAAGCAGAGGGTTCCTCTATGCCAGGGAAATTCTATTTGGGCATTGGCAATGGAATTACAGCCCTTTTGCTCCATCTTACTACACAAAGGGGTAGTAAACTGGCTAGAAAATCTGGCCCTAAGTCCTCAGATGTGGTGACTCTCTTCTACCTACATAGCTTACTAAGTATCTTGATACATGAAATCACGTGGCTGTGGATAAGGGTTGGTCCTAAGACCAATGTTCAATATCTTCATTAATGATCTGGAGGATGGCATGGACTGCACCCTTAGCAAGTTTGCAGATGACACTAAACTGGGAGGAGTGGTAGATATGCTAGAGGGTAGGATAGAATACAATGGGACCTAGACAAATTAGAGGATTGGGCCAAAAGAAATCTGATGAGGTTCAACAAGGACAAGTGCAGAGTCCTGCACTTAGGACGGAAGAATCCCATGCACTGCTGCAAACTAGGGACCGAATGGCTAGGCAGTAGTTCTGCAGAAAAGGAATCTAGGGGTTATGGGATGAAGTAAGCTGATATGAATCAACCAGTAGCCCCTTGTTTGCCAAGAAGGCCAATGCATTTTGGAACGTAAAATAGGGGCATTGGCCAGCAGAACAAGGACGTGATAATTCTCTCATTCGACATGTGGGGCCTCATCTGGAGTACTGTGTCCAAGTTTTATAGGCCTCAAACACGACAAGAAGATGTGGAAATTGATAAGAGTCAGTGGAGGGCAAACAAAAATATTAGGGGGCTTGGAGCACATGACTTATGAGGAGAGGTCTGAGGGAACTGGGATTGTTTAGTCTGCAGAAGAGAACATGAGGGGGAATTTGATAGCTGCTTCATCTGAAATTCCAAAGAGGATGCTCTAGACTGTTCTCAGTGGTCCAGATGACAGAACAAGGAGTAATGGTCTCAAGTTGCAGTGGGGGAAGATGTAGGTTGGATATTAGGAAAAAACTTTTTCACTAGGAAGGTGGTGAAGCACTGGAAAGGGTTACCTAGGGAGTGGTGGAATCTCCTCCTTAGAGGATTTTTAAGGTAGGCCTGACACAGCCCTGGCTTGGATGATTTAGTTGGGGATGTGTCCTGCTTTGAGGCGGGGGTTGGACTAGATGACTCTCCTGAGGTCCCTTCCAACCCTAATAGCTATGGATTAAGAAGCCACCGTGAATGAGAGCTGGAAAAATATTTATAACTAGCAGTTTTATTCATTTCTGAACATTTTCTCTTACAGAGCCAACCATACGTGGACATTAATGTTTGCAGAGTAGTAATCACATGCAATAAAATTTTACTCTCAAAAATTCACTACTTGGGCAATCCCCACCCTGCACCAACCGCTCCATTTTGCCCTCCTATATATGGTCTGTCCAATGTAAAACAATCCAGAAAATTTAGTGAAATTTAGTGAAGCAACTTGAATAACAATAGTTCCGTGTAAGTATCATGTTCTGCTGTTTATCATCTAGCTTATTCTATTTGGTTCTTGTCATAGAATCATAGAAGATTAGGGTTGGAAGAGACTCCAGGAGGTCATCTAGTCCACCCCCCTGCTCAAAGCAAGACCAACACCAACTAAATCATCCCAGCCAGGGCTTTGTCAAGCTGGGCCTTAAAAACCTCTAAGGAAGGAGATTCCACCACCTACCTAGGTAACCCATTCCAGTGCTTCACCACCCTTCTAGTGAAGTAGTGTTTCCGAATATCCAACCTAGACCTCCCCCACTGCAACTTGAGACCATTGCTCCTTGTTCTATCATCTGCCACCACTGAGAACAGCTGAGCTCTTATCAGTAGCCTCTCTGGCACTGAAGTTTCCTAACTCCACAATATATATATTTGTGGTGGAGAGTTGTATTGCTTGCTTTTAAAAAGGAGAGATTTTGAAAAGTTACTGAGTTATTGAGTAGTTGAGGAGAGGAATGAGAGACTGGGTGTTTTGAGGTTCAAGAAAGTGGGGGCTGGCTTAGGGAAACAAGAAGCCAGGGCTGAGGTATATAAAAACCAGTTGGAGGGAGCTGTATGATGCCTGTTTGGGCAGTAGATCTTGTCCTGTCTCCGGTAGAACTGCCAGTAGTTCTACAAGAAAAAAGGGAAATAAATTGTTACCCATACTCAGAGCTGGTAACGGTGTACATTATGGAGTAGGCTCAGAAAGAAGCTAATACTAGTTTTAAAGACCCAGACAAATTCTAAATGGTTGAACTCAAATCATCTCAGTTCTTTCTTATTCTCACATAAAAAAGTGAGTTTGGATGTTTATTGTAATGTACATCAATAAGAAGGAAAATGTTGCCCTCTGGTGTTCCCTCCTAAAGAGACAGGGTTTGTAGTACAAAAGTGCTTTCTAAAAACAAATCTTTTGGAAGGTTAGTGTGTAATATTTGTAAATAGCTTTACAAATGGAAAGCTTTGCATAAATTCATGTTTTATTATTAAATTATACTAAAATGCCATGATTTCAGTCAATTGCAGCAGTCCATAAGTGATAAAACTATATTGTTAATGATGAAGGAACTGCTCAGTCTCTGCAAACCTTAAGTTTTTATTTCAAAATTTTATATTGAGTTGTCATAATATTAGTGTTGCTCCAAAACTCTCTTTTTTATAAGTAAGTTTATATACATATAATATTAACTTAGGCCTGAATCCTGAAAGCAAGCATTTGCTTTAATACACCTAACTGTTAATCATAGAAATGTAAAGGAAGGGAGGTCGAGATGTCATCTTTTAGTCCATCACACCATGCTGAGGCAGGAGCAAGTATAGTTAGATATACCTGACAGGTGTTTGTCTAACTTTGTACTTATAAACCTCCAATGATGAGCATTACACAGCCTCCCTTGGTAACCTATTACAGTATTCAACTACCATGATAATTAGAAAGATTTTCCTAGTATCTAACCTAAATCTCCCTTGCTGCATCATCTTTACAGCAGTCCTTAACGTATCTGAAGGCTATCAGGTCCCTCCCCCCTTCTCAAAACTAAGGTTTACAGTTTTTTTAACTTTTTTCCTCATAGGTCAGGGTTTCTAAAGCTTTTATCAGTTTTTTTTTTTTGTTTTTGTTTTTTGTTTTTTTGGCTTTTCTCTGTACTTCTCCAGTTTGTCCACATCATTCCTAAAGGGTGGCTTCCAGAACTGGACACAATACCCCAGTTGAGACCTCAACAGTGCCAAGTAGAGCAGGACTATTACCTCTCATGTCCTACAGATGATACTTCTGTTAATACACCCCAGAATTATATTAGTCTTTTTAACAACTGATATTGACTCATATTCAACTTGTGATGCACTAGAACAAATCCTTTTCAGCAGTACTGCTGTCTAGCCAGTTATTCCCATTTTATTGTGCATTTGGTTTTTCTTTCATAAGTGAAGTACTTTGCACTTGTCTTTTATTGAATTTCATCTTATTGATTTCAGACCAGTTTTCCAGTTTGACAAGGTCTTTTTGAATTCTGATGCTGCCCTCCAAGGTGCTTGCAACCTTTCCCAGCTTGGTGTCATCTGCAAATTTTATAACCATATAGTCGACCCCATTATCCAAGTCATTAGTGAAAATATTGAAAAGTACCCGATCCATGACAGGCCTCTGGGTGATCCCACTTGATACATCCTCCCAGTTTGATAGTGAACCATTGATAACTACTTTTTGAGTACTGTCTTTCAAACAGTTGTCTATCCACTTTATGGTCATTTCAATTTGACCACGCTTCCCTAGTTTGCTTATGAGAGTGGCATTTGGGACTGCATCAAAAGTCTCTTACTAAAATCAAGCTATATCACGTCTACTGTCCCCCAACCTCCCCCTCCCCCTCCCCAATCAAGTAGGCCAGTAACTCTGTTAAAGAAGGAAATTAGATTGTTCTGGCATTGCTTGTTCTTGACAAATGCTTGCTGGCTATTATGTATTCACCTAATGATCCTTTAGGTACTTAAACGGATTGTTTAATAATTTGTTCCAATATCTTTCCAGGTATGAAGTTAGGCTAACTGATCTATAACTCTCCTGGTCCTCTTTGTTCCCCTTTTTTAAAGATAGGTACTATGTTTGCCCTTTTGCAGCCCTCTGGGATCTCACCCATCCTCCATGAGTTCCTGGAGATAATTGCTAATGGTTCAGAGATTGCATCAGTTAGGTTCTTAAGTACCCTAGGGTGCATTTTGTCAGGCCCTGCCAACTTCGATACATCTACATGATCTAACAATCTTATTCCCTGTGGGACTACTTGCATACGTAAAGTTAATCCTGTGAGTATGTTCTTAATATCAAGGCTTTGATTTGGCTTTTATTCCTAGAAACTCTGTTAAAAATGTCAATTGGGCTTCCTGTTTGTTTGCTTCTGATTTCTGTAGCAACTGTGCTCATCATATAAATAAAAGGACTTTCTTTCCTTGTCTCCATTTCCTAATGAAAATAACATCTTGTAAGCTTTGTTTTGTGAAACAAAACTTTCAGTAGTGTTGTGGTGACCGAGACTGAATGCTAGCAGTCTCACACTCATGATCAACTCTATGAAAACAAGCCTAGGTTTAAATAAAAGGAAATATTGGGTTTAAAAAAAGAAAAGACAAATGTTTTCAAACCTCCATTAATTTGCTGTGAGGCAAAGCATGTTAAAATGGTATAAGGAATTGCCCAAATTATGTAAGTGTGTTCTTACAAAGAATGCTTTTAATGTGTTTTCTACTTCTGAAACTTGTAGTGTAACCACATACACATTTGTGAAGTACCTGTTTCCCTATATGTTTGCATAGGTGATCTGTATGGTGCCATAGGCTCTCCCGTTAGACTGACACGGACTGTGATTGTTGGAAAACATAAGGAATTAGTTCAACGTATTCTCTACGTTCTAACATACTTCCTACGGTGCTCTGAGCTACAAGAAAATCAGCTGGCCTGGAATGGGAATGTTGGAGAGGAAGAGCAACTGCTAAATGGAAGGACGATCACAACTACACTGGAAAAGGGAGAGGTTGAAGAATCTGATTATGTGATTGTCACTGTTAAGAATGAACCCGCTCTTGTGCCGCCAATCCTACCTCAGAAGAATGGTGGAAATCAAACCAATAGCACTATGGGGCATGTCAGTAACTCAGAGAGCTCTCTTGCTCTGCCAATGTCCTCAAAAGAAAAGAATGAAGAAGTAACAGGAAAGGCTGATCAGAGCTCCAGGGCATCCTGTATTGCATCAAAAGACCTCACAGTTAGCAGTTCTGAGTCTAAGGGAATGGTGGATGACTGTAGGAAAGGGAAGGTTGTTGATACAGGAACTGTGTCCTACCATTTTGAAGAACAAATAGAATCAGAGGATTTAACGGATGTCTTAAAGAATAGCAACCAGGCCACTAGTGAAGTAGCAGAAAAGCCATCTGACAGGCCATCTGCTGTACCGTGTCCTGAGAGGTTTGTTGACAGGAGTCCTCCTTTAGAAAGGGTCACCTTCCAGATTGGAAGTTCTACATCGCCAGAGTCAGATTTAGAAACTCGCAAGAGTGACATGGATGAAAATTTTAGGGCATTCAAAAAAAATCTACAGGTAGCAAGCTGTACGTCAAGTCCACCAAATGTGCCTGCAGAAACTTCCCAGAGCCAACAAGAAACTTCCAAAGCCTCCCTTAACCCATTACACATTAGGCGTAATATCTGTTATGCACAAATTCCGTCATGTGAAGCAAGTGCGAGTATATTTGATGAATATTTTGCTGAAGGTAATAAAATTGAAATGAATATAGCAAATACTTCTACTCTGCGTGGTTTGTCAGATGAACCGCTTAAGCCATCTGATAAAATAGAAACTGTAAAAACAGAAATCTTACAGGAAGCTAGAACCCTGTGCTCCAAGAATGGGGAAGGCCATTCACCTGACTCTGTTAAAACAAGTTCTGACGTACAGGACTCTGGCCAAGTAGTCACTGACGATGTCCCCTATGGGGATGCTGGAAGGAAAATCCCCTTCCGAATCGAAGGGGATATTCCTAGGAATGAGAGTTCAGATAGTGCACTTGGAGACAGCGATGATGATGGTGCTTCGTGTGTCTCTGATCTACACCCTCGAGGCCATGTCAGCAATAGGCATGAAGAATTTACAGAAGTAGAACTTCCTTTACCAAGGTAAAGAATATATATGAGTGGATCTTGTGCCAAATGGGGTCAAACGCTGTTGTTACCCAAAAGCTGTTCAGCGGTCTGTGAAACGCATGGGGTCGCAACTCAGTTTCTTGCTGATGTCTGTACTGTAAAAATTGCTGTTGCAACTGGGTCCTTTGTTGGCAGTCTCAGCAAAAGGCTGAGATTTGAGTAGGATGATACACTGACTGCTTGTCAAAATAATTGTTTTTTTGACAGGGCTTTTTTTCTCAGATATTTCTGGTCCTTCAGCAGGGCTAAGACGCATGCTGGTGGGGTAGGGAGTGTGCATAGTTACTGCCTATGCTTTGAATTGAAAACTTCACTGTCTATCCAGCATGAACATTTAAATTCATTTACTTAAAAACAAAAACAAACAAAATAAACCTCTAAGACTGGCCTCGAGTACTTTACATTAAACTTACTTTTAATATTTGCTAGAAGTTGCTATTAAATATCCATTATAACATCTCCATCCCCACCCCTTTTTCACCATTTAAGTTCTGAACAGTGCAGGAGAGCCCTTGTGACCAGGCAGAGCTCTACAGACTTCATTCAGCCAGTTATCTGGGCTTTATTATTGTTTAGGGTCTTGAAAACTGTTCCCTTAAGGCTGAAATATTCCATGTTCGTGCTCTGGCAGAAGGTGAACATCTGTGAAAGTTTGAGCAAAACACTTTTCTCATCCTTTTGACTTTAGGGAGAGCAGAAAAATTCTAGTCACACTTTTTGGTAAACAGATGAAGTCTAAAATTTAATGCAGGCATAATTCTGATGCCTTTACTTTGCTTGAGACTGCATATGCATTTAGTTAAGTGTTCACTGAACCAGGCAATGAACTCTCAAGCTCAGCAAACCAACTAGCTGCAAAACAGGGAGCTTATATATTCCACAAGGCTTAACAGTTTCAGACTTGTCTTCTTTTCTTAAAATCTAGAAAACTAAAATGTTCTGAACTGTTTAAAATTGGTCAGGGAATGTTAAGGTTCCTGCACCAATATTAACTCTGCTTCATTGTTTCTTTTTTCCTTGTGTGGCTTCATTTAGTGCTGCTTAATTTTAAATGCCAGAGGGCTTGCTATGTAAATTTAAACAGGCTACAGAGCCAGGCACAGAGTAAACCTGAGAGCTAGTTAATGTCAGGTCTCTCAACAGCATCTAAATATAGCCTGTCAGATAAGAATTGCATCAGTTTCATGTATTTGAAGATCTTGTGACAAGTCTATAATGCTGACAATTTCACTATACTTATTGTGCCTTTAGGAGGAGTGGGGAGAGAGATCTGAAAGGTGGCTATGCTCTTGGCTTTTGAATGGGCTTCGTATTCTTCTGTTTCAGATCCAGCATAATCAGCAGTCCAAGTGTGAAAAACTTTGGAAGGTCACTTCTCGGTGGTTACTGTCCCACATACATGCCTGATCTGGTGCTGCATGGAATAAGTAATGATGAAAAACTCAAGCAGTGGTTACCAGCAGATCTGCTTCATGCAGTGCATGTAGGTTTCCCTACATTTTTTCCAGAGCCACTGACCTCTAATAGTAGGAATGATATGATCTTACTGAGAACATATTCTGGATGGGGAAAAAATACAGAATAGCTACTGTTCAGTAAAACCAGTTGCTAGTGACCAATATAGAGACTTCACACTTCTTGACTCTTAGAACATGTGACAGTACACACACACCCCTTTCATATGTGCTCACATGTACTGTATAAATCTTATACTGCAAACATAAATGGGGGGGGATATCTAATTCTCTACCTACAACTTGAAAAGTTTAACAGGATTATTCTTTACAATAGGAAAAATATAATATTGAAGTGCTTCCCTTTTCAGTAACCTTAACAGGCTGACTGCATTGCAGTGTACACAACTAAGATGGTCTGCAGGTGCCTGGAAGCTTGTTAATGCAGTTACCACCTACTATAGTACATGTTACTATGGAGATGAGAAATCTTGTAGGGACAGAGATTTTGCCAGTCATTAGCACAGATGACTGAGTGCAGATTAGTTGGCCATAAGTACAAGCTTCATTGTGTGTTAGACCATGTCTAAAATGACTGGTTTTTACTCTATTTGTAGGTTCAAAACAAGTAATTTATTATAACTCATCTATCAATAAATTAACATTTATAGATGCACAGTAAATGCCGACTAAAGATTAACAAGCCCTAGTTGCAGACATTAAGTGCTTTTAGCTATCTGTAGCAGTGCAGGAAGGAAACAGTAAAACGAACCGTGCTTCTCTAATGGAGTGTTTTAAATTGAGCAATGAAATTGCAATTTTTTCCACACTTACAGAACAGAAATTTGTCTTTGAAACACACAGGCCACAGCTTTAGCCCCCAATCTAACCCTTTGTGCCTCCCCTGTAAGAGAAAGCAGCAGTAAAGCTGGTCTAATAGGGGAGCTGGGGATTCCTTTTGTATAAAGAAATTCGCGATTAGTATATAGTTGTCTCTTTCACACCCATCTGTTTTTAAAATAAAATCTACGCGTCTGACTTGCGTATTTTTACTTTGGCCCCAAATCAAGTTAGTCTTGTTAGTTATTTCACCATAACAAAATCCAATCCAAATTCTCCACAGTTCTCACGTTATTTTTATAAAACCTTTTGTTTTTAGACAAAAACAAATGTTTGGTCTCACTTCTTTGAAACACTCTTCCCACTTTATCATTCCACCCCCCCACGCAAAACTTAAGTGCTAATAAAGCCTTTTAGCCTCAGTTGTGAACCCCAGTTGAAAATGTTTTGAATACCTAGTGTTCTTGTTTTGTACCTATTATAGCATCCAGTACTAGATGAGCCCATAGCAGAAGCTGTCTGCATTATTGCCGATACGGATAAATGGACTGTACAGGTGGCTACAAGCCAGAGAAGGATGATAGACAGTATGAAGCTAGGCAAAGATGTCTTAGTCTCCAGTCAAGTGTCCAATTTGCTGCAGTCCATTTTACAGCTTTACAAACTCCACTTCCCAGCTGACTTCGTAAGTATTTCTTTACGAACAACTGTGGCTAATAAGAATTGTTCAGTCGTGTGCTAAATTTCGTATGCTAGGGCCTTCAGGTATTACCTGGCTGATTTCAATTACAGTGAAACAATTTAGTAAATATTCTAAACATGCACAGTGCAGCCCACCTACAGAGATATTACACATATAAAACCGTATTAAAAGAACATTAAGATTGCAAAGTCAAGGACTGAAAAGTTAGTAAATGCCAGAATTAAGGTTGCCTGTTCAGCCTTAATTCAGACCCCTTGTGTGTATGCATTATACTACAGTCTTGAATTACATGATCATATACTATTTACCCACAGAACCCCTGTCATTGATAAGCATAATGCTGCTAAATTTGTGTCTTAGCAGACTGCCTCCCTTGTCAGTTTTCCTTCTGAGCCACCCATCCGTTGTTCAGATCAACAAACTGTGTTTTGTATGGTACTACACAAAACAGAGAACAGTTTTGAGCGATAGGCAACACAGGCCAATGGTGTGCTCATTGTGGCACTTCAAGATATATGACCATATTAAAGCCCACCCATTGGAGTATGTCCATGGTTAGTGGAAAGAACAAACTAAAATCGGCATGGATGCTGCTTAAATGCACCTTTTAAAAAAAAAAAAGAGCGAGAGAGAGAAAAAATGTATATCCCAGTTTGAGTCACTATCTCTGATATTGAAAGCTGACTTTTGAATAATTTTTCTTTCATTCAATGGTACAAGTCATAAGAAAAATTTTGAAAAATTCCACTTCATTTCTCATGCCTCTGTAGGCATGATGAGCCTGAACTCTTCAGGCATCAAGAATGAGTGGGATTTGTCTGGTGTACCCATACATGAAATTAAAAATTTCTAAGTATCTTCTGATTTTTAGCTGGCATTCAGTGAATGGAAGTGTTCTGTTTGTAAAGGTTACCATATAGGAGTGTGTGACACTGCTGATCTCCTTTAGAATGGAGTGTAACGGAGAGGTAAACACTTCTCTTTACCTACCATCCATATTCTTTACTTTCATAAAATTCTTAATCCCATATAACATTTAATGATATAAGTACTGGGAAAGTAAACTGTGGCAATGCAAGTTTCAGAAGATGACAAGAGTTTATGGAATTATGCCCAGAAGATTCAGGGGGCCTGGGAAAAAGCAATTTTGGGGGTTCCTTCCATTAAAAAAAAGTTGCAATACTATAGAATACTATATTCTCGTGGGGGCCCCTGTGGTGCCTGGGGCAAATTGCCCGACTTGCCCCCCCCCCCCGGGGCAACGCTCAGTGTACACCTACTTACATAGATGTCTATCCCTAACCCAGCCTATTAAGGATGCATAATGCAGTGGCTCTCAACCTTTCCAGACTACTGTACCCCTTTCAGGAGTCTGATTAGTCTTGAGTACCTCCAGGTTATTCCTCACTTAAAAACTACTTGCTTACAAAACCAGATGTAAAAATACAAGTGTCACCGCACACTATCATGGAAAAATTGCTTACACTCTCATTTTTACTATATAATTTATAAAATAAATCAATTGGAATATATATATTGTACTTACATTTCAGTATATAGAGCAGTATAAACAAAACCTCTGCGTATCCCGAAGGGTACTCATACCCCTGGTTGAGAACCACTGCATTAATGGATTCTCTTTGCATTTGAGGGTGCATGGAGAATGTGTTATCCTAGCTCATACCATGTTCTGATTGTCACCTGTGATGTGGGTATTTAGTGAAAATGTTAAGTCAAGTGGTTGTCAGTTCACCTTAGCTAGCACTGTGTCATGAGATGGTATCTATTTTTCCTACAACCCAAAGCATTAAACAGTCAATCCAGTGTCTGTTCTCAAGTTATGTAAGAACCATTATGAACTGAAAGAATGATTGTTCAAATATTTATTTATGCTGCTAAAGAACATCAAAATAATGTTATCTTACCTACCAAGCACAGCTCTCTTCTGGCTTAGACTTTAATTAGCAAAATTTGTTGTACATTAGCATAAAATACAAAAAAAAATTCAAATGTCTAGGACAGTGTTAAGAATTCCATATGCTTGAACAAATGCAGAGTTTTTTACTCCTTAAACTTGAGAAATATACTTAATGTGACCTAAAGTTACACGCTCCTGATGCGTGTCTAATTGCTGCCTCCTCCTGTCAGATGTACTCTGTAATAAGACTTACTGCGTACGCTGCTTGCGTTCATCTCTAAGAGCATGCAGAGCTGAATTAGTTTGATTTTGGTGGACTGGTCTTTGCTGCAGAGAGATGATGTATCAAATTTAATACATATCCTGTATCCCATACCAAAATAGGCAATAAAGTGTCTTACCAGTTCATATTCTAGCACTAAAAATATGGGGTGTAACTTTGGCCCCCTGGTAGTTTTGCCTCTGACTTCAATGGCATTTCACCTATTCTCTTGCATGATAATTGCTCTCACACTTAAATTCTCTCTCAAATCTATAAAAAGCATATGAACTTCTAGCATATTAAGTTAATGGACAATGTGATCTTTAAAAGTCTAATTATTGAAATACCAATTAACTTCAACTTTTACCATTTGACAACTAGTATTTAGTTATTAAACACCATTGAACCAATATTAAAACCCTTTAGCGCTAGTACTGCAAAACATCTACAAGGGGTTCATAAATGAGATTTTAAAATAAATTAATGAACAAAAGAACCTGTCACTCCAGCCCATATCACTGTCTTTACACACTTTATTGCAAATACACCGCTACCCTGATATAACGCAACCCAATCGGATATAATGCGATAAAGCAGCGCTCTGGGGGGTTGGGTCTGTGCACTCCTGTGGATCAAAGCAAGTTCGATATAACACGGTTTCACCTATAATGCGGTAAGATTTTTTTGGCTCCCAAGGACAGCATTATATTGAGGTAGAAGTGTATAAAATAAAATTGAAAGTGCTGCTTTTTATAATTCTTAGTTTCTTCAAGAATGGCAATTCTGCAGATCTATAAAGTTCCGATTTTAGATTCTGCTATTTAAGCTGTATCTTTCAGAAAAAACAGTAGTGACTTGAAATAAAGATGGCCAAATCAAAGTCTTCAGGTTTCAGTTTTAATCAGATGCCTTGAATGTCTTTGGGTCTGATCCAGCTTTTATTTAAGTTAGTGAAAAGACTGCCATTGACTACAGTGGGAGTTGGATATGGCTGGTTGACTGCAACAAAGGTGCTAGCCAGGAAAGATAGCCTGACCCAAATCTCTGAAAAATGATCCATTTTGCTATGATTGTGTTTGCCACTTGCAAAGAGCACTATGCCTATTTTTTTGGGTTTAAGTTACGCTAAACTTACATCATGCCTCCTGGTATAGTAGCTAAATTATGAGTTTACACATTTACAGTGATTTCACATGAAAGCTAAATCGATTCTCGAAATTTCTGGTGTATTTTTTACAGTGCATAATGCATCTTGAGGATAGGCTACAGGAGATGTACCTCAAAAGCAAAATGCTCTCAGAATACCTGCGAGGACATACAAGAGTTCATGTAAAAGAGCTAGGAATTGTATTGGGGTGAGTAAGACTTAGAGCTGCTATAAACTGCTGGTAAGATTGACCAAACTCCCTTGAAGTTCAAATGCTACCCCGCTGTTCAGTGAGTAGGCTTGCTTCTCACTACCCACTAGGTTTGTATATGAGAGACATACTAAATGAAGTGTGAAAATGTGTGCCACTGAGCTATCTGGAAGTCAAATTGAACAGTTCAAAATTTAGCATCAAGAACAATAACTGGTCCTTATTGTCTTGAAGAAAAATTAACGTTTTATTTCATGAGCAGTTTGTCAGGCAAACAGGCAAAGTCCCATTCTGTTATCAGTCAATTTGATCTTTTTTTCCCCCTTTTGTATCAAAGTTTCAGGGTGGGCAGAAGCAGTGCCTCCAAATGTTGGGGTGTTTTTTATTTTATTTTATTTTTTAGTTGAGGAGTATTCATTGTTCTGGATACAAAAGGCAGGTGTTGGAACACGAACGAATTTTCCTTTTCCAGCAACTATGCATAATAGTGTGTGTTACTCACTTTACATGCAGCTTTACACGTGCACCTGTCTACATCCTGAAGACCACACACACACACACAGAGCTGTTCTCAGTGTGCCTGTCAGACTGGCTTGTGTTCTCTGCTCCCCTTTGCCACTGATTTTGTTTTCTACAATAATTTAAAAGCCCATCTTCAGAAATAAGACAGAAATCAGTTCTGATACTAATTAGCTTTAACTGTTAAAAATACATGCTAGCCTTCTTGATACATGAGTTTAATAAGCAGATATCCTAAGAAGTTGGAGACCACTGCCAGTCTGAGTCTTTGGACTCTTACTGCTGTTAATCATGTGTGACAAAAAAGGATGACAGGTATTTGGGTTTGTTTGTTTTTTTTAAGCAGTTAGGTACAGTAACTCAGAGTCACTAAGGTGCATGACTTGGTTTTCTTTGTGAAGTTTTTCTCAGTTATTCACTTTTCAGCCTTCCTGTACATTCACTGTATTCCTCTTGTCCAACAGCTAAATGAAAAGACTGTGTCCATTTTTTCTTCTTTTTTCTCCCTCTGTCAACCCTACATTTATTATTTTTCATTATTTGTAGCACCTAAGAGCCTAATCATAGACAAGGACACCATTGTGCTGCGTGCTGTACAAACACAGAACAAAAGAGCTTGCAATTTCTCTGATTACTTCTTAGTGTTTTAATAATAATAATAGTAATATCTAGCTCTTGCATAGTACTCTTCATTTGTAGATCTCAAAGCACTTTACAAAGGCGGTCATATCATTATCCTCATTTTACAGATGGGGAAACTGAAGCACAGAGGTTATGGGAATTGCCCACGGTCACCCACCATGCCAGTGTCAGAGCTGGGAATAGAAATCTGGTCTCCTGAGTCCCAGTCCAGTTTTCTAGCCACTAAGTCACACTGCCTCCCTTTTACTCTTTGCTTTCCCTGTTCTTTAACTTTCCCTCCCCCAGCTGTCTGAGGCATTCCATTCTGTTTCTCATCAAATCTCATATCCTGGTCTGAACGCCATAGCTGAAGTGACTTGAAATTGACAGGGCTGTGCTTTTTCTACCCCTGCTTTGATTGCACAGTGGGTATGTGTTCTTGTCAAGCAACTTCAGCTGTAATGCTGCTCCGATCAGGATCTGTTGTCAAAAACATCTACTGAGACTTTGATGCAAGATGCCTTGGGAATGTTAAATTGTTTATTATTATGGCAATAGTCTCAATTTGTGGAATTTTGAGTTTTTTAGAGCCTGGGTGAATAAATTAACTTTTACCTGGAGTGCTAAAGCACCACTGCTGCTCTAAGAACATGAGCCTGTCTCAGGAAGTGCAAAGCTGTTGTGGTGCTGAAACACTGAGCCTGTCTGATTTTGATTATATATAACACTTGGAAAAAACTGACTATTTTCTTCAAACTGGTGTTAGTGTTAGTGTAGTACTAATGGAATAGAACCTGATTATTTCACACTAATGGCTTGGAAGAAGCTGTGAACTGAAGTTTGTGAAGAATTTAAAAGCAAGCAAAGATAATGCATGACATAATATAACACTGATTTCTTATTTTGTAAAAATCTACAAATGAAAAAATACTACTGTACATTTTATTGGTATGCTATGAATGGTCAAATAGTAATGAACCCTTAATGAGAAGAGACCTCACTTCAGCCTGTTAAATCACCAGTGATATAGGGAGTGACCGCCAATTATTTCTGGTGTGGATTAGGGAGGTGGGAGAGGGAGGGGGAAACTTTTTTTTATTATTTTCCGGTAAAACGTTGATATATATTTTAAAGCCTTCTTCCTTTTCTTAAACTTCTAGGATTGAATCCAATGACTTGCCTTTGTTGGCTGCTGTTGCAAGCACTCACTCCCCGTATGTTGCTCAAATACTCTTATAAATTAAAATCTCAGGATAGTCATTCCCTAAACAAACTACAGAATCTTGAAGGAAGAACAGACGTGCCAAGTACCGGTAAAGGGAAGCAGGTGTATGGCAGTGCATTCCAACACCTTTTGATTCTACTTTCAGCTGGACACTTTATCTAAAGACTTCAGTTTACATAAGACAAAAGGCATTTGGGTTGGTTTTTTTTACACTCACCTCTGAGTTAACGAATCATGAAGGTGAATGCATCCTTGCGGTCTTTTTAAATGGCAAAAGTAAACACTACAGCAAACACTGAACTGTCAGCAGAAAACACTGCTAAAAAACCCCATGATGTGGCAGTAAAAAGAACAGGTGGAATAGGATGTTCTTCTAATACTGCACTTGTGATCGCATGGTGTTTTGTGTGCTTCTTTGGTTGCGAAGCTGGAGTTGTAAACTATGTTCATAACATTCCTATGCAGAGGTGTTTGGATGGACATGAAGTTCTGCAGAACACAGACATCCTTTTGTATTGTAGTAGTGGCCAGCTCAAAACAAGAAACTTTGATTCAGCAGCTGAGTTATGTGGCATGTGTGAGGTTTATTGTTTCTTTAAGGATAAAAGGAAGCTGCAGCTGCTTCTAGTTTTACTGATGAGAAAATAGAATGAGCTCAGATTATAATTAGTGCCACCCCAACATTAGAATGAAGACAGCTTTTCGAGAGAGGAGGATTTTTTAGAAAGTCTTATAGAATTTCTACTACAAGTTTACATTCTTGCATTTACATCATTAATAGATTTTTTTGCGTTTCTGTATGCCCTGTAAAACTGGGAATTGGTCCTAAGTCTTAATGGAATCCACTATTGCCATCTGAACTATTTCCATTTGACAAGCTAACGTACAATATGTTATCAAATGTGTTAGACTTTGTGTGGTGTGTGTGTGTGTGTGTGTGTGTGTGCGCGCGCATACACCAATTGGCATAAACTCAAAAGTTTCTTTAAAAAAAAAATATACTAGTAAAATGCATTGCCACTATTTGGAGATGACTCTTTATTCACATTGAAAGTAGAGGCTGTTTTAAGTGAAACAAAGAGGACAATGACAAGCCTGGACATCATGATTTATTAATATGAACATTCATGAACATCCATTATGATTCTATGGAACTTTTGCACTATCATCTCAGTGCCTTCTAATCTATTAAGGACTAACTGCTTTGAGGAAGAAACTTGCCCATTAGGTCAAATAGTTCATAGCACCAGTCTCTTTATTGTTCCATATAATAGTGTACAATTATCTGAAATTCTCTGCTCACAGGCACAAACTTTACTATTTACATACAAAGTATGCACAGCAAAGTACAAAGTTACTTTTTTCATTGAACACTATTGAGCCGCATATGAAACTATTTAGACCAAGAAAGGGCAAAAGGAAATGAAACCATTATTTTCAAAGAAAGAAAGCTAGAGGCAAGGAGCTCTAAGCAGAGTGTTAGACTATCAAACATTCTGTGGAAACACAGACATGAGTAGTATAGGGTACTTTTGGCATTTGATACCTAGCTGTCTAAATACTTGTTTAGAAACATGAACTCTTCCTACTAGAATAATTCCTGCCTGCTAGGATTCATTAATTGGCTCACTGAACCATCCTTGCTGGTGATTCCAGAATTCCCAGCATTGTAGAAATTCCTAGCATTTAAGCACAGAGTTTCATTTTATACTGCCCTAATAATTGGCTTTCTAAAGAGAATCTTCAATAGTTAAAGTGAGAAAAGGTGAGTATTATGGGGGTTTTCATTTTGTTCTAAATGTGACAGAAAATTGCCCTTAATCTTGTTAGTGTGTGTGTGTGTGTGTGTGTGTGTGTCTCTCTCTCTCTCTCTCTCTCTCTCTCTCAGAGGAACATGTAGATTACCAAGGAGAAATTTCTGTGCAGAAGGGTTGTGTGTCCAAGTTGAAGGACTCTTAATTTCCAGGTATGATTTCTAAACAGATAAGATTATTTAACATCTGGGATCTCCAGTCTAACATTCCAGGAGTCTCCCTTTTGCATAATACTTTCAGAGTATGTCTACACAGCAATGAAACACCCATGGATGGGCTGTGTCAGCCAACTCAGGCTGCAGGTCTATAAAATTGCACTGTAGACTTTCAGGCTTGGACTGGAGCATGGATTGTGGGACATTAACTCCTCATGGGGTCCCAGAGCCTGTGCTTCATCCCAAGCCCAAATGTCTACACTGCAGTTGTAAAGCCGCACAGCCCAAGCCCCATGAGCATGAATCAGCTGACCTAGGCCAGTTGTGGTTGTTTAATTGCACTGTAGTCCTTTTGCATTTAGTCCTTTTCTCCAATATGCTCTTCAGAGTGACTACAGTCTTCCTGAAGTTTGGGTTATCTCTTATTGCTGATACATGAAGAAATCTGCTTGCCCTGATTTGGTTCCCCTGAGCTGCTTTGACCTCCACTCCATGGTTTGCTTGAAACCAAATGACATAGCAAGTGCACCTGTTGTCAAACTTCCCCTCTCTGCTTAGTGTGTAGGTGTGTGTAATGACTTCCCTTGTAAGTATGCAAGAATTCTGTATTTTATGCATTCTCATTACTTCATGCCCTGCAGTTTTTTTCATAGTAATTTAGTTTGTCTAGTTCCTGTTTATGTTCAACAAAAAATGGCTTGTCTTGTTTCCGTCTGAACTGACTTGAGTCCCAGTTTTGCAGAGAGATGCCTGCAAGTGGACTTCTGTATCCACATGGAGCCCCACTGAAGGCAAGTCAACCTGCACACAGCGTGTTGCAGACTTAGAACCTTGATCAGAAATTCTTAATTTACTACTTACCCCCAAGAAATACTGCTGTTTGATAAAATTGTACATTAATTTAAGGAGATGTATGAACTGATGATTTAAATGCAATCGACTTTTCCTCAGCTCAGTATAAAATCTTTACAATATAGTTATTGCCTTTTATATAACACTTTGCTGCTCTTCACAAATTACATGAGACTGCCCTATTTTTAGTCTCAAAATTGATTTCTAAAATTAAGGTTTATATAATTCTTAATTTTAAAAAAATAGTGGCTTTAGTTTAAAGAAACTTAAATATTTCTCCCTCCCGCCAAATATACTACCTCAGTTGACAGGATACTACCTTTAGGGCTCTTCAACTTTGTAAAGCTTACCTGTTGAACATTTTTGTAGCATCTTGCTGGTTGGGCAAGTTAATGTGGCATGACAGAGCAGTAAGTATGTACAAATGTTGTGTTAGACATCTTTATAGTATGTTTCAGTTTTATTTTTTTAATAGAATGAAAAGTGATATGAATGTACAGGAAAAATGTTTAAAAGTTACAGTGAAATAAAAATGTAGCTTAAATCTTCAAGATTCCAAAGCATTTTTATTTTTATCAGTATTATAAATCTTTTGTAAACTTCTTAATACATATTTTTCATGGTTTTCAAGTGAGGCTGAGTAATCTTTCAAAACCCTACAGAAATGCAGTTTGTACATTCCAATATAAAGAATGTACACTCTTCAGATTAAATTACTTTTACAGACGTGGGGGAGAAATGCCAATACAGGTGAACACTAAACTGTAGGACTGCATATAATAGAAGTCTTTTAATCTAAAGCAGTTTCAATATGAGCTAAATATTTTAATCTAGTTTATAACTTCCCAAATTATTAATTAATCTAAACTATAGTTCTTCTGCCTCAAATGTATTAATATATACTTTTAATTCTGTGTGTCTTTCATAGCTATAATTTGGAGAACAAAATAAATAAGGTGTTTTTGCTTGTATATTTTCACTCTTGAAGTGAAAAGCCCTTTTTCAAAACACCAAACTGTTGTATGTAAAGTGACAGCTTGGTTGCTATCTAAAGCAAGGTTCCCTCTCCCCAACCTCCACTCTTGGCTTAAAAGGACTCAGATCAGAATTGAGTCTAAACTGCCAATTATACATTAGCTACTCCAGTTAAATGGATTAAAATGACATACATAACTGGTTATCCATACTAGAAGCAAATCTGATTGTGTTGCTATTGCATATTTTTATGAGAGGATTTCCTTCTTTTAGGATTGACTGAATGCGTCTCAGTATCAAACTGTGGAATTTTTTTTTTCTTACTGCTGTTTATGTACAGTATAATTTTGGTTTATTTCTTTGCAACATTTGGTGCAATAAATATTTTGAATTCAGTTTAAATTGTCTTGCTTATTTTTTTTCCCTTGTAAATCTCTTCCTAGAAATGTTTTTCTGCTTCTGGTGGATAAAGCTCAAATTGAACACTGCATTGATGGGTACAATTGGCTAGTACCATTATCAGTAGTGCAGCAGCAGATATGGCATTGTAATAGACAGTATTCGCAAGGTTCGGGGGCTTATGTTCCCGAAACTCTACTCAAATCTATAGATGCCCCCTCTCCATTTATACGCAGACAAATGCTGATACCTTTAAAAGTGATCTGTGAGCAGAAATGAAAATTGAGTGAACACGAATGGGCTGAATGCCCTTGCTAATTAGGTTCTGTGGAGGAATTAGTTATTTCTTAATTCAATAGATCTCACATAGGCCCGTGGCTGTTTCCAGGTTCACTCCATACGTTTTCACAACTTAGGGCTTTTCATCACATCTATATGACTTTATTTTAAAAACAAAACTATTTTATACTTGTCCATGTGCCAAGTGCCCTAAGAGCCTGAGGTTCTGTATTTGTATTTTTGTGCTTCACTCAATTTTCTGTGGGTTTTTTTTTTTTTTTTTCACCTGCATGATCAATCAGACTTCACCAGATTTCCAGCTGTTTTGGGTCAGTTTTTTTTTTTTTTTATGCCAAATCCATCATATTACTAAGGCTTCCAAGCTGGATACTGTTCAGAGTGCACCAAGCAACTCTCCAGTCTGGAGGCCTCAGAGCAGCATGAGATTTAAATGGAGAAACTGTAGAAAAACGACTGGATCTGTTGGCCTTGCAGCTAATCATTACACTGGAGAAGAGAGAGAGGATTAATGTAACAATTGTTTTTGTACCCTTATGTTTGGGAATAGAGCTGAGGTACAGTCTGGTTTGTATGTTTATAATCACTCATCCCATCTTCAGTTTGAACTCAGTAAAGATTAGTAATATCTCAGGCTGAAAGGGATAAGAAAAATAACTCCTTGCATCAAGTTCTCCTCACTGTGCATCTCCCTGAAATGGTTTCAGTTTCTTTTATTTTGTAGTAGTAACTGTAAACTTTGTAGCCTTTTGACATATATCTGAAATCTCCTGCAGTGCTTGGTGTGGTACCAAGCTCTGTCCTATAGAGGCACATTCAGTGAATACAACTTTGTTTTACTCGATTGTCACTATGATTTCACACTTACCCACTTTGTGGTGAACTGCATAGCCTGTCCTTTACATAGGACTCTTACCAAAACAGTAACCTTTTTAAGGTAAACAGAATTTGGTGCTCATGAGACTGAAGGCCTACAAGCATGCAGAGTACACATGCACAGCTGTGCCTCTGGGTTGTAATCCTGATTTCCATTTTCCTTTATTGGTCTAGGCAGGATTAGGTGACCTATGGCATGCATGCCGAAGGTGGCACACGAGCTGATTTTCAGCGGCACTCACACTGCCCAGGTCCTGGCCACTGGTCCGGGGGGCTCTGCATTTTAATTTAATTTTAAATGAAGCTTCTTAAACATTTTAAAAACCTTACTACTTTACATACACAATAGTTGAGTTATATATTATAGACTGTATAGAAAGAGACCTTCTAAAATGTTAAAATGTATTACTGGCACGCCGAAAACCTTACATAGAGTGAATAAATGAAGACTTGGCACACCACTTCTGAAAGGTTGCCGACCTCTGGTCTACACCTTAACCAGAGCACCATTTGTGTTGAGTTATGTGGTTACCTCATGTTGAGTGACGGCTTCTACCTAGGTTTAGGATGAGTCCATAAAATGGATCTTTACTGGTGACTTAATCAAAAAGGCTGAGAACGCTAGATAATGCATTAACCCTAACAATTTGGCAGTTCTGCAGAAAAGGACCTGGGGATTACAGTGGATGAGAAGCTGGATATGAGTCAGCAGTGTGCCCTTGTTGCCAAGAAGGCTAACGGCATATTGAGCTGCATTAGTGGGAGCATTGCCAGGAGATCAAGGGAAGTGATTATTCTCCTCTATTCAGCATTGGTGAGGCCACATCTGGAGTATTGCATCCAGTGTTGGCCCCTCACTACAGAAAGGATGTGGACAAATTGGAGAGAGTCCAGTGGAGGGCAAAGAAAATGATCAGCGGGCTGGGGCACACGACTTACAAGGAGATGCTTAGGGAACTGGGCTTGTTTAGTCTGCAGAACAGAAGAGTGAGGGGGGATTTGATAACTGCCTGAAGGGGTGGGGGGGTTCCAAAGAGGATGGAGCTCAGCTGTTCTCAGTGGTGGCAGATGACAGAACAAGGAGCAATGGTCTCAAGTTGCAGTGGGGGATGTCTAGGTAGGATATTAGGGAAAAGTATTTCACTAGGAGAGTGGTGGAGCACTGGAATGGGTTACCCAGGGAGGTGGTGGAATCCATCCTTAGAGATTTTTAAGGCCCTGGAATGACAAAGCCCTGGCTGAGATGATTTTGTTGGGGTTGGTCTAGCTTTGAGCAGGAGGTTGGACTAGATGACCTGAGGTCTCTTCCAACCCTAATCTTCTATGATTCTATTAATTTTTATAATGTTATTTTAGGGTACATTTTATGAATGAATGAGGGGTTGAGGATGAGACAGGATGTCAGCAGTTGGACAAGAAGCAGGAGCATAAATTGAATGGTATTAACAGGAGATACAGATCAGTACACGTGCAACACCCAAGCAGAAGGATCAGAAAGTAGGAGAGCGCGTGTACATCTGTATATAAAAAACGTAGACTCTGAGACTGACAATGAGTAATCAAACTGATAGGGTATTTAAACCAGATTAAGGCAGTCAAGGCTTGGGGACGTAATTTTTCACTATTAACCTCAATTCCATGATTTGATACTTGTCAATAAAATTAAAGATTTGTTTCAAAAATGTGTCCTGAAACAAAATAATCCTAATACCAGAGGCAGATACCTGGTTCAAGATTTATAATCCATGAAATAAATGGCAACTGGAATGACAATGCTGGTGGTGATGTACCTTATCTACTTATTTATTGAAGACCACTAGTTTTTTATTGTTGTTTTTGTTTTTACCCCACTGGGCTGCAATTGATAGAGCTACTGTGGACTATATGCTAACTCTGGTGTAAAACAAAGAAAAATAGTGTTTTAAAGAATAGCTTTTTCCTCCAGTACAGGAGACATGATAAAATAGAGGTAGGATGAAGTCAGTTCAACAACCAGTGATGGATTAATATATTCTTGCTATTCTGTCTTCTACATATACACAATTGAAGGAAAAGCAATGGAGTGAAACTAAAAATGAAAGCCAGGATTTTAGATGTGGGAAAAGGCAGCTGGGCGGATTGGTAAACAAAGCACAAGACTCTGACCTTATGATACTTCTGTTCCCACATAAAATTAGCTTAATTGCTACATACTAGTAATCCACATGCTGAAAAACTACCCTTGTAATATGTCACAGTCAATCTTCTGTTTTGGCACAATCCCAGGACTAAGACAGTCTAAGAATTACAAGTATGAACTGCATGTTGTCCAGAGAGCCCTCAAGCTCAAGACAGCACTAGCGAGCTTATGAGTGACTATCTCAAGCTTTTAAAAATAAATGCAGTCTCCTATAAATTGAATTTTAGAGTTATAACGATCCCATGGTGATCTGCTAAAAAAGCCTGTATGACAGAAGGAAAGCTCCATTGTTCCTTCTATGAGCGAAGAGGTTCCCATACAGAGAGCAATCTGTTGCACTGTTATGGATGGAGGGAGAACTATTTTCAGCTAGAGAAGAATGGATTCATGAGTACTTTTTCACAGCCTTTCCCCTACCACAGAATGCTGAGGTGATTGGGGTATCCAACTTGAATTATGTGGAAAGAGGACTGGAGCTGGTATCAGCAACAGGAAAGTGGGTCCCCATTCTGGAGTTGAACTCCAACACTGCCTATAACCATTTCTTTTCAGATATGAACTGCTGGGCAGTTTTATTTTACTGTTGAACCTCTGTGGCCTAGGATGCCACACAAAACAGCCTAGACAGTTAATCTCCTCTTGGTATTTGTTTAGTTATAACTACACTAACAAACCAGTAATGCTTTGGCAACTATTAGTCCTACAACTATTCCTATGTTTCTATAATACTGTACACTACAGGTGCTAAGACCTGGTTTTTGAGATTCTATATAGGCCCTAAAAACCTGTATAGGGACTGGCCTGCTGAAGCTGATCACTTTTAGTTTTACGTATGTTTATTTAGCTAAACTTTGTTCTAAAACAGAGTATATGATTCCCCAGACAGAAAATTGTTCCTCAATTAAAAAGCGTTGCCAAGCCCTGCAGCATCAGGACCAAACTCCACAACTGTAAGAAGCCAGCCTCCTCCTTCCATCTATCATTTTCTTGCCACTACCACTGTCTCAATTTGAAATTTTCAGCTATACCTCTGTTAGGGAAAGTACTGTACCTTTAAGCTGGGAAGCGCAGATCCCTTTGACGACCAGCTATCCCTGGTCATTGCAGCCCATTTGCCATCAGCGTGATAGAAGTTGTCATAGTCAGTGCAATTCCAAGCAAGCCTGCCCCTTGTGTTGGAGCCTTGTAGATCAAGAATATTGGGTGGAGGCTGCCTACAATTTAAAAAAAGAAAAAAAAAAAATCACCCCTGAAAGTAAGATGTTAATTTATTCCTGGTGCCACTATTTTGAGTATTCTCATTCAGAAATCTTTAGATAAGATTTTGATATCTCTAATAGGAAAGGGTAATTAATTCTAAAGACTTGTTGACCAGGGACTTCTGACAAGATCTCTTCTATTGATACTTATGCCTGTTCTGCTTCCCCAGAACAAAGAGGAATACAAATCTAAATATGCCAGCTTGCTGCAGGAGAGGACGTAACTTGTAGGTACCAATGTTTCAAGCTATATAAAATAACCCTCTAGTATTTGAACTGTACAGACTAGGCCCACCTAGGGCTAGTGTTCTGTTCTGTCATGCAGGACTTCCAAGTTGGATAACCTGTCTCTTTTCCCTAGCTTCCAGGGAATGGGAGTGCTACTGAACGGCAAACACTTATGTGACAGATGCAGAGCTGCTATGTAATAGTGTTATGACTGATGCTATGTACTTTTATTAACACTGTGACTTGGTCGGTAAGGGAAAGTTGTTGTATCTTAGGGGTAATAGAGGGTTTATGTGCCTATAATATGTGAATTCAGTGGGGTCTGTGTATGCACGGCCATCCCTAGCCATTTGGGTGCCCTATGCAGCCCTAGGCCTCCTCCTCACCTCAGGATTTGGGAGGCAGGATCTTTTGGGGGCCCCACAGGCCCAGAGTGGCCCGGGGCATTAGCGGGGGGCCAGAAGCAGCCCGCTCTGCTTCCCTTTCCCCAGCCCCAGCTATGTTGCTCGGGGGAGGGGACTTAGGGGAAGGGATCCCCCACTCACCGGTAGCCTTGGGAAGTAGAGCAACCTGGCCCAAGCCCGCTCTACTCCACCAGCTCCCAGCCACAGCGCTCCGCTTCCCACTGCCGGTGAGAGCCAGGGGTGGTCCTTTCCCCCACCCAAGTGACATGGCTGGGGTCAGGGCAAGGGAAGCGGAGTGGGCTGAGGCTATGTCTCTCCACTTCCTGCCACTGGTGAGTGCAGGGGGCGATCCTTTCACCGTACTTACCAGTGGCGGGAAGCGGAGCACCATGGCTGTTAGCTAGTGGAGTAGAGTGGGCTGGTGCTGGGTTGTTCTGCTTCCCACCACTGCTGGTGAGTGCAGGATCGCTGGGGGAAGAGGTGAAATGAGGGAGGGCCAGGGGCAGAGCTGGAGGGAAGGGTAAGAGGCAGGGCGGAGGGAGTTGTCCGGGGGTGCCGGCCATGGGATAGGGCTGGCTGCTGGGGCTGCTGCTGCCACGTATACAGCACGCAGCTGCGTAGGGCACCATGAAATTTGGGGCAATTTGGTACTCCAAATTTCATGGTGCCCTGCCCCAAATTTCATGGTGCCCTGCAGAGCTGCATATGCCTAAGGACAGGCCTGTGTGTATGAAAGCAACACAATGGCTTTCCAAAAAAGAACACCCATAGATGCACTTTAAAAACAATGGGGCAAGCTGTTAGCTTCAAGGATCCTGTCTCAAACAGGTTGCAAACCTTGTTTTGCTGAAGCTGGAAGCCTGCTGATCAGAAGAGCACTAAAGAGTTAAAAAGTTCACTGGTCAGAACTGTCCAGGGAGACAGACTGACACAGAGCGAGACTGAAGAGGGAGTCTTAAAAAGCTGGATTTTCCCAGGGCCAGGGACACCTTAGGGAAAAGCCAGATGTGTACAATCTGGTTTATTGTTCTTAAGATATATTTTTCCTCTGAATGCTTTTGTGCTATATGAATAAAATTTTGTTTTAATGAAGCTGTTTGGTCACTGATTACCAGTTATTGTCCCAAAGGGAACAGAATTGCACAGTCTGGGCATAAGTCAAACTTGCTGTGGAAAATTATAGTTGATTCACAGTAGATTGTAACACGGGGGCCAGTCAGAAAGTGGAAGAATTCTGTGATTCTTCTAGAGACCTGAGACCTACAGTAGGTGTACTCAAAGACCAGGAGGGGTCTGAGATGCAGTTAGCCTGGTAACTTTGACAACCTCTAAGCCTTTGTCTTCATTACAAAATTTGATTGGTAGGACACACATGAAGAATCAGACTAAAGTGATGCAGATCACAACTTTGCCCTTAATGCAGACAAGGGCAAGCTGTGATTAGCATTGTTGTCAACCAATCATTGTTGAACTTCAGTAACTGTTATCCTACGTCTGTGTTCAAATACTCACTAAGGTTTACCATAACTTGTCTCCATGACACAGTTCACCGTTCGTCCTTATCTATACAGACTGCAAAATCCTTGCTCAGTAATATTGTGGCTAGCTTAATTTTTCCTTATGTTCTAACATAATCAAATTTTGTAATGAAGACAAGACCTCATACTCTTAGGGTATGTCTACATTGCAATGTAAACCCAGGGTTAGGGAGACTTGAGTCAGCAGACCCTGGGTTAGAGAACCCAGGTTTTGAGCATCTACACTGATTGTCAACCCTAGATTAAAAGTTTTCTACCCAGGCTCGAATCTGGGGCACTAGTGTCCACACTGCTGCACGTAGACACAAGTCAAACCAACTGTATCCCAGCCTCCCTTTTGCCCTCCCAAAATGTGGCCGTTCTATCCCTTTGATTATGGTGCAGCATGGGAAAACTTGACTGTCCACGCTGTACATTATAGAAAGTTTGGCAAGCATCATTTTGGTCCACATTCTCCTAGTTACCAAGGCCAGAAGTGTGGATGAGGTGCCTTTTGAAGAACTCTCCCTTGCATTTTTCACTCCTGTTTCAGGAAACAGGCAGATATGCTGGGGGACATTTTCTGACCCTCTGGAGGCACCTGACAGAGCTTCTGATGGAGCAGGAGGAGAAAGACAAACATTGCAAATTCAAACGGATGCTGCTTATGATACTCTCTATCGCTGCTGATGTCCCCTATGCAGACTGGAGCTTCTGGAGCAGGACCACAAGCACAGACTGGTGGGAACACAATGTCATACAAACCTGCGGTGGCCAGAAATGGGTCCAGGATTTTTGCATGAAGAAAGATACATTTGTGAGCAGTTTGCCCTGACTTTCCAGTATAAAGAAACCCACATGAAGGCAGCCATGCAGATCCAGAAGTGGGTTGCTATAACTGTCTGGAAGCTGGCAACCCCAGACTACTACAGGTCCTTTGCCAACCAGTTTGATGTTGGCAAGTCAACAGGGTAATCAGGCGTGTGATTTCTCCCCAAGGAGATGGGCATTAAAGAGATTTATGAAGTAATAGCTGAGTTTCAGAGGATGGAGTTTCCAAACTGCACAGGGGCCATTGGTGGGATTCGTGTACCCCTAGTTTGCCCTCCTCAAGGAGCACATGAGTACATGTGGACCACAGAGGTTGTTTTATGAATGTCAACTTGGGTTGTATTGGAAAAGTTTGTTGATGCCAGGGTTTTTCACCTTTGAGAAATCTACACTCCTGGACAAGCTGGGACACTATTCTCACCAAATGACATTGTAATAAATGGAGTTGCTGCCCTCACTGTTGTTCTGGAGGACCCTGCGTGTCCCTCCTTTTGCCTTGGCTTATGAAACCATACCCTGATTTCAGAGGCCCTAGCAAAAGGAGGTTCAGTTACACTCTCAGCAGGTGTAGAATGGCTGTTGAACGTACTTTTGTCAGATTGAAATCCCATTAAAGGTATTTAGACCAAGCCCAGTGTCATCAATGCTGTGTGCATTACCGTGACTTGCTGTGCTCTTCAGTCTTTTTGAAGCCAGAGGTGAGCCATTTCCCCCTGAATGGGCCTATGGCAGCAAGGGGCCACTAATCAGTACACTCAGCCAAAAACTGCACCTACCACAGCTGGAGCTGCATGCACCAAGACAACAGAAGTCAGGGATGCTTTGTGCTCCCACATTTTGGATTCACATGGCCCAGTGGAAGAGGGAGACTAGTACCTTTATGAATGTGCTTGTGGGGGGGAAGGAGCTGATTGATTGTGGTGGGATTTCATTGCTTAGGGAGAGGTTGGGGGGAGGTTGATTGCCATGCAATGTACTTATGAATGACCTGACTGCTTATCAAATGGAAGGGGACATTGATTCACAGTATGGATTGATGCAAGGAACTGATTGATATATGGATTGATGTAACTAACTGTACTGAGGAATGGTCCGTGATCATGTGTTTACCTTTATTATTTTAAATACACAATGTATGATGTGATGCAGTTAAAGCAATAAACTTTCTTGATTAAATAAAAAGCTTTGTTTATAAATACAGATTAGAAAAACACACCATTACCCATTGTCATGCAGGCCAGCTGCCATTACCCCACCAAAACACCTGTAACAACAACAAATCCTTAAAAAGACTCAAACCCTAAAGCACAAACCAACAAGTGCAAACAGTGAAACTATGTACAAGACAAAACCCCCTACTGCTGAATGTCCCCAGGACCCCCATTCTCCTTCTCCTTCCTTCCCTGTTTGCTGTTCACTTAGTGCCAGAGGAAGGAGCTCAATATAGATGACTACATGGGGCACAGTTGCCCTGCTCTTCTATTCATAGGGCCTGATTGCATGGGTCACCTAGACATGGATTTGTCCAAGCTGTTTCTGGACTGCATCACAGGGTACCATGGAGGGGACTCAGGCCATGGTGTGGGTTATGCAGCAGGAGCTGATACTCTGGCAGCCATTAGAGATGTCAGCTGTTCAAACAGCTTTTTCTGCAGACTTCTGTCATCCTCCCTTAGCTGCCATTCTTGTTCCAGGAACTGCAAAGCAAGAGTCTGCTATCATGCTGAAGCCCTGTATTCAAGCTGTGCAGCCAGTCTGAGCCTTTCCTCCTGCCCCTCACCATGACTTTCCACTAGTTGTAAGTCTCTCTGTTTTTTGAAGTGGACCTGCTTGTTGGGCCTCTCCAGAATTTCAATCATAAATTCATCATGAAAACGCCTCCTCTTGGAATGGACCGTGAAGGTCTGCTGATGCAGGCTTCTGCTGCTGTGTGGCTAAGCGGAAGAGAGGTACCGCAGCCAGTAGAGGTTGAGGGGCTTTGGAGTAGGACAAGACACAGTGGGTTATTGTCTCAAACAGCTCAGTGCAAGAGCACAGAAAATAATCCCTATGGAATTCCAAGTGCATAACATGTTACTTTTCCAAACTGAACTTTGGTATGTTGTGAGAAAGCTGTTTCAGACCACAGAAGTTCCCTGAGCACTGCCAGTTTAATTGCAGAGACAATGGTCAGTTAAAAATCAAAATGGCTTTTCCTGCCCCAAAAACTGTAGAACGACTTGAAATTGCAGGGAAGGGGCAGTCTGTAGCTGTGCTACAGAAGATTTTCTGTGATTTCAGGACTTCCACATTTTTTGAGGACATAACTACTACTACTTTGAGTCCTTGCTCATGTCCATTCCAATAGGTTGGAAGGTTTTACCCTAACGGTACCTGTCAGGTCAGCTGTGGAGCCCCCTGAAGTGGCACCTTAATTGCGGTGTGTATATAGTCCCCTGCAGACCCACTGCCTGCTCAGTCCCTTCTTGCCCGAATACTCTGAAAGAGGGGAATTCCCACAGTCAGAGAGCTTTCTGGCACAGAGAGAGGAAGTAGCACCACGCTGTTCGTTTACATAGAACATCGCTGTGGTGTTGTCCGTCATCACTGAAACACACTTGCCCTGACGATGGGCCTAGAAAGTCTGGCAAGCCAGGCGAATGGTCTCAGTTCTCTGACACTGATATGCAGTGATAGCTTAGATTGTGACCACAGGCCTTGAGTTCTGATACTGTCCACATCTATTGGAATGGACGTGAGCAACACATCTTGAAGAACAACAGTTACGAGATGGTAAGTAACCGTTTTTTGTAGTGCCCCATTGGCAGAGGAAGATGTTATTCCAAGCTGCAAGTGGGAAACCAGCCATCTATGATACCAAAGTATTCAAACGTATAGTGACTGAACAGCATGAGTGGAGTAGACTGGTCAGCTATGACAGTGGCCTTGGAAAAAATGCCTGTGATGAGGTGTTCACCCATACAAGCCCAGAAGGTGTTAATGAAGGTGAGAAGGGTCCAATTAACCAAACAGGCGACAGTTGAGGGGAATTGGGTGGTCTAAGTAACCCACAAATGATGACAGAGCCTGGCTGAGAAGGAATGGAAGGGATAAAATAAAGCCAGGAAGCTGGCAATAGAAAGAGACTGCAAAGAAATAGTTTGCAGTCACTTCCTGGGAGTAGGGAGGTGTGTTTTTTGAGGCTTTGGAATTCAATACTCTGCAGTCACTCCCTGGGAGAAAGGAGTTCGCGTTGCTATATCCAGAAGGTGTAGGAAGGAGTCCAGGGAAAGAGCAGCAGCCACAGTTGCCAGATAAAGGGTTTCTGGACTGGAACGCAGAGTAGTGAGCAGGCCTGGGTTCCCCTACAACCTCAAGGGAAGTGCACGAGAAGACCGCCTAAGACCATTGGTATGGAAAGACTGATACCCCGGAAGGAATAGTCTACAGTGACCTGGCTGAAGGGCCAAGGCAGGTAGACAAAGTACCCTGAGTTACAGGGAGTGGGAGAAAAACAGCAGCACCTGCAGCAAGCAGTAGAAAGGGGTTTCAGACCTGAGGAGCTAATCCCTAGATGTGACTACCTATCTGATGTTCCTGCTACAGGGAAAGTTTGCAGCTCCAGCCCCTAGGATTGGGTCAGAATTCATGAGGGATATCAACAAGATGCTGCATTAGCTTTCACATGGCTTAGTCTGTTATTGGATGCTTATACACACAATTCCACTGCCATCCTCCTTATCCTCTCTCCCTGTCCCCTGCCCGGCACATTTCTGCATAAAATTTCAAACCCCAGTTGTATTTGGGACAAATGATTTTGTCACTTATGGACTAAATGGGCTACCTTTAACGGAAATGAACTAGATTTGTAAATGGAACATATTGCTACCTTCCTGCTGCTCCACAGCTGACTGTTTCCAGCTAGCTTGTTGCACCATTGAATGGTTATAGAACAGTGAACGTACAGGTATGGCAATGTAAGATCATCATGCACCACTGTTGAGTCCGTGCTCGGTGCAGTACCCAGCCCTCAGTCCAACTCCTCATAAAATGGGCATGATGTTGGCAAGTTGTCCAAGGTATGCTTCTCATCCCTTTCGGTACTCAAGTCTTGAGCCACTTAATCTGCTCCCTACACTGGTCACCGGTCGAGCAAATTTCCAGTGCTGTCAGCTTCTTTGTTGTTTGCTGGCATGTGTAGTCATTCCTGGTACTCTTATTAAAATCCAGCGTTTTGCTGGCCACACACCAGAGATTAACCAAAAGCTGGTTGTGCTCCTGCAACCATAAAGTAGCATGCTTTGCAAAGGGCTTCTGGTCAGCTTCTATTGCAAACACAGAAGGGTCTCCAAAAGCGTTTGCAGCTTGGGTGTCAGCAATAGAAGGGTTAAATGCTGACTTGCCAAGCTGCTGCTCTACAGCAAGGAGCATTTTCATTTCCCTGGAGCAGCTTGATTCTTGAGATAGAGAGGACAAAGGAAGTCTGCACATGGGATTGTGGGATACTTTTGGTGGCCTCCTAGGATCTGAGTCGGGGGAGGGGGGGCGGCTATGTCTACACTGCAAAGTAATAGGGTTTGAACCCTGGGCCCTGGCTTGACTGGGGCTCAAACCCTCCAACTCCACAGGCTCCTAGGACTCTGGGAGAATCTGAGAGATCTGTGTAGAGAGAGAAGTGGGATTTGGTCTCAAGATGAATCTGAGCCCAGGTCACATTGCATTGTAGACATCCTCTTGGGAACTTACATGGCCCCCATTATCTTAGTGTCTCAGCTCCTCACAATCTTTAATGTATTAACTCTCACAGAGGTAGGGAAAGTAGTAGATCCTCATTTTACAGACAGTTACAGAGAGACTAAGGACTTACTCAAGGTCACACAAGAAGTCTGGCGGGGAGGGAATTAAACTCTCAAGTCCCAGGTAAGTGTCCGAGCACTGGACCATCCTTCTGGGCATGCTGCTCTGGTTAAAAAGATGGATGGTGGAGTAATACAAATAATTCAGGACAGCAAGTCTGAGGGCTAGTATTTAGCATCCCAAAAGACTTGCTTTTCTACCCCTTTACTGCTCCCAAAGGTGAGGAATAATATTCAGTTCTTATGAGGTGCATTGTGCTTTTCTATGTCTGTTTATACTCACAATTGTAACTGAATGTGTGAGTTTGTAGCAGAGACTTTGCTAAAGCATCTACCATATGGATGCTGCTACAGAAATATTTTTCTATCTTCTTCATCTTTGAATGAGTAGGAAAAATTTCTCTGAAGTTTTAGAAGCTATGACAGCAGAAAAACTGCAAATGTCGTTTTGGTAGAACTGTACCAGCCATTTTCTCAAATCCTGCTGGGTAACAAACCAGTCGGATTGCATGATGGCACATTATAAACGTTTACGCTCTTCTGCAGTTCCATGGAGTCATTTATGTGGAAACTTTCCCCTTGGCCTTCAGAGTAGCTTTACATTATATATCAGGCTGCAGCATGGTGTAAGTATAATGTGCATCCGTACCCTGGAGCAGCACATTTCTGGTCTATTAAACTTCTGGCTAGGTCATTACAGCTTAAACATCCAAGCGTTGATTTGCCAAACAGAGATGTTTCTTCCATCCTAATATGTTTTCATTTTTGGCTAATGACTTGCTGACAATATTTTTAAAAAGCTACTGCTGATGAACAAAATTAAAAAAAAAAATGTTTTAAAACAATTCCGCAAGTGACATGTTCTGGGTTTCTCTTCCCTGCTACTGTGTTTGCACAAAAATAGGATTTATCTTCTGTAACAGTTTACCTGATTATTTCTCACTAGAAGTCAGCATCAAGAGATGACTGAGGTTCCAGAGGTTTATGAATTCAGGTGAGAAAACACCTACAGAAGCTGATAACCAGCCAATGAGCAAAGGTCCAGGGTTTGGCCCCCCACAGTAGAAGCTGTCACTAGAGGACTGGACCGAGCTGAAGTTATGCCCCATTACAGTAGGCATTGTAGCAAGCAAACGCAAAAGAATTGCTGTCTCCAAAAGCTTACGATCTGGTGCAAAGTACGACAGGGAGTTTGTGATGTGGGAGCTGGAGCTGGGACTTGGCCTCTATATTCGATGAGTTTGCCATCAAGCATCCCTTGGACTGCAACAATTTTTAATCCTTGCTGATGGTTGCAGGATTCAGACTGCTGACCTATAGGTAGAAGACTCTCTTTGGCTCATTCACAGTGCCCTGAGGAATCCTGTGCTGCTGTAACAGTACACCTTTGAAAATAGGGCTTGCTAAGTTTATATATTAAATCAAGCTTGGCCTTTTTTGGAGCTGACACATGCAGGTTTTTTTAGTGTCTGCATGCAATGGCAAAATCTCCCAAATATTGTTCTCTGACTCAAGCACAGTCTGCCACACCTTATTCTTAAAGATACAGCTCCCCTTAGCCCCATACAAATATTAAAAATGCAGAAGTAAAATAAATATTAGCAAATCATCCTAATACTATGTCCAGGGTCCTTATACTATCTTTTGCACAAATATGTATATATTTTTCATTCACAGGTAATCACCACAGCTTGAATCCACAACTTTAAGAGCTACAGTATACAGTCTTACACTTCAACTAGAGGAGTTACTGGTAGAAAAGGGAAAGTATGGTGTTAACCTCTCTGTGAATCAGCCCACATGGAAGAAGACAACACACGTGTTGCCAGTGCATTACATAGTTCTTTGAGGGACAGCAGTGGAACGCTGGGCACCAGGCCTGGGGTTTTTTTTTTTCACGACTGTGGAAGCAGATTGTGGTCTAGTGATTACAGGCAACACAGCCAAATGTAACAATAGCCACGTTTGGGCCTTCTGCCTGGGACATGTTGATGTAAATTATGAATCTTTCCCACTTGAGCTAAAGAAGCAGTTCTCTTAGCATGGAAGTCCCATCAGGGTCATAAGCTTCTATATGTACTCTAGCTGTAGAGGTGACACTTTATTAGTATGGATTACAGAGGCACCTAACTAGCATGTTTCTTTTAAAAGCCTTTAGTAATGTGCATGATACTTGGCTCTTATATATTAGAGTTTGAAATAGTACCTAGAGCTCTATCTGAAGTTACTGGATGCAAGTTCTTAATTATCTGTGAGATTGATGAGTGACAGTGACATCCTGTCAAAAAGGGTTAATGTGGCTCAGATGGGGTTAAGTAACCTGGTAAGCCATACGTAGGGGAGAATTAGACTTGATAGGTAAGCACCAATTGAGCATGGAGCCCAGCTGAGCAGGAGCAGCAGGGCTGGTATAAGACCAGGAAGTGAGGCAGAAGAAGGCTGCAGCGTGGAAGCCTAAAATCCTTCTCTGGAGGTATGAAACTCAGAGGCAGAAACCTAGGGTAAGAGTAGAAGCCCTGGGATCCTGGCCTTGAAAGAAAGGTTTGCCCAGAAGATGGGTGGATGGAGACCTATGAAGGTGGAATAGGAAATGGGCCAGGGATATGGCAGCAAGGATGATGCAGACCTTTGCCACTGATCCAAGGGCAGAGCTGGCTTTAGGAAGTGCGGGGCCCAATTCAAATATTTTCGGCGGGGCCCAGCAGGGATGACTTAAAAAAAAAATAAAATAAAAAATAAAAAAAAAAGCCTTTCATTTCTTAGCAACTGGTATTCTATAAAAAGTTCTGATTTAAGGAATATGCCACAGTATGTGGTTTTTTGTACCAATAGGGTTACCATACGTCTGTATTAAAAATTCCTCCCGGATGGTGATTTAAGAACCAAAAAGCCAGACATGTCTGGGAAAATATGGATGTATGTTAACCCTACCTAAAATTCTTTTTTAAAAAGATGGTCCTGAACTAGAAAGGAGCTCCTATTACCCTCCATCCCCGTCCTGATTTTTCAAACTTGCTGTCTGGTCATGCTAGAGTGTGCACATGTGTGGGTCCCAGCTGCTCCCTGCCCCCCTCATTGAAACAAGTGTGCAGGGTTACTGCCCTGGGAACTGCAGGGCACCAGTGGACATGGGGCTGGCTGGAGCTGGGTCTGGCTGCATCCAGGGCAAGGGGTGTGGGGCTGGTTGGAGACAGGGGGTGTGGGGCAGGCTGGCTTCAGGCAGGGCCACAGGGGGGTGCGGCATAGGTAGGTAGGGCTGGAGACAGAGAAGTGTGGGACTGGCTGGCTGCAGGCAGGGCAGGGGGTGGGGCAGGGACCGGCTGCAGGCAGGGCAGTGGGTGCGGGGCTGGCTGCAGGCAGGGCCACAGGGGGGTGTGGCAGGGGCTGGGGGTACAGCAGGGCTGGCTGCAGTCAGGGGCTGGTGCGGGCAGGGCAGGGGGTGTAGGGCTGCCTGCAGACAGGGGCTGGCAGCAGGCAGGGCAGGGAGTGCGGGTCTGGCTGCAGGCAGGGGCTGGTGCAGGCAGGGCAGAGGGTGCGGGTACAGGTGGTACAGACCACCCTGTATGATAAGTGCCCCCTCCTCCTCCTCCTCCTCCCTCCCCCACTGGGGTAGCAGCAGCAGCAGCCTGGGGCTCCCCTGCTTCCACTGCCCCGGCCCTGTAAATAGCCGCTAGAGCCCTGGGGAAGCGACGGGGCTCCTGCAGCTATTTAAAGGACCCGGGTGGCAGAGGCAGCTGGAGCCCCCCCGCTACCCCAGAGCTCCCGCGGCTATTTAAAGGGCCTGGGGTTCCCTTGCTTCTATTCCTCTGGCCCTTTAAATAACCGAGGGAGCACTGGGGAAGTGGCAGGGCTTCAGCAGCTATTTAAAGGGCCGGGGCGGTAGAAGCAACGGGAGCCCCGGACTTTTTAAGTAGCCCCCAGACCCCCACAGCCCTACCCCAGGGCTCCAGCAGTGGGGCTCTGGTGGCAATTTAAAGCCCTTGCTGGGAGCCCCAGGCCCTTTAAATTGCCCCCGGGGAAGGCAGGCTACCCCGATACAGCCAGTACGCCGAACCGGGGCTTGGGCACAGGGCCCGATTCAGGGGAATTGTTAAATTGGCCTAAAGCCAGCCCTGTCCAAGGGTCCCTGGGCTGGAACCTGGAGTAGTGGGCGGATCTGGGTTCCCCTACCAGCCACTGGGGAAGTGGCATAGCTTGGCAGGGAATGATACCTATAACTATACCTAGTGACCTAGTCAGAGAGCTGAGCCATGAAGAAGGAGCACCCTGAGTGACTGAGAGGAAGCACTGCAACTCCTGGACAGAAAGGGGTGTTGGATTGGGTGGAGCTATTCCCCAGAGGTAGCCACAAGGAAGTGCCTCAGTGGTGAGTAGAGATCCTGTTACACCCCCACCCCAAAGTATAATATGAACCCTTGGTCTCTGAGCTTGTACTTCAGTGTATCTTCCATCAGGCTACAGCAATGTACTACGTGTGTTACACAGAACTCTTGACATTACAGTTAGTAATATTTACAACTGAGAAATATGTTCCCTAGAAACAATCTGTCACCTCTGGGGGAGGTAGGAAGAAACTGCCATGGATGGTGTATGATTCCACACTTAGATGTAATCTGCTCTGATGTTCTCGGGTTTATCTGGTGTTGGCTGGCATTAGTGATATTTTTAAAAAACCAAACCCGCATGCACCCACTGCGTTTGAAAGGCTTATTCAATACATGATCACCCTAGCAAAATGAAAAGTTTACTTTGCAAAATGGAAGGCTTCACTGTCTGTAGTTTGACTGTTTAATAAGCTCCCTAGGCTAGCAGACTGCATGCAAGCTGTCCTAGAATGTGAAAAATGTTCCCAGTGCCACAGTGACATCACAAGCACAAAGCTGATAGCTGCTTATGGGTTGCAGCTGGGCTTCTGATTACTCAGAGGCAGTGCAGGCTAAGCAAATCCTGTTTTCTTATTCTTCAGAAGAAGCCTCCAAAAGCTACTTCAGTGCCAAGGGCTCCTGACTGAAATCTCCCACTAGTCAGGGAAATATTGACCTACTCTGAAATATTTCAAATATAGTAACTTCCTATTGATTTTCCTAAATGCTGCTTTGTTTCCTATAGTCAAGTTGGACCAATACCTCGTTGAGTCCTTACAGATATGCAGTCCACTACAAATATTGTCTGTTTAAATGGAGTGGGTCTATTGTGTTAAAAGTGGTTAATATATAAACATCAGATTTAATGCTGAAGTGCTATTTGAAAGGGAAAGGTGAGTCCCTTACAGAAGGGGTAAACCACTACAGATTATGCTGAGTGGGGTTGAAATAGGCATTGCAGAAGTATTCCACCAAGGGCATCAACAATAATTATAAGGATGAAGACCTCAAGATGTGGACATGTGTAAACTAAGTAACTGTGATCTTATTGGCTATAATCCTTGTCTTTCCTTTCCTTCAGAGTGTTCTTACTCTTGCTCATCTTGACATGTCTAAAATTAGATTGTAAGCTCTTCAAGGCAGGGCACCTGTTCGTGTTCTGTAAAGCATCCAGCATACTTTTTGGAGGCTGCAGATACGGCAGTAAGGGAGGAATTTTGACAATTGTTACCATATTTTCTCTGCTTAATACAATTATCCATTTTATCAAAAAGAATAATTCTGTTTGGGGGGTCCTTTGACATCAAAATATCTCCCATTTTTATAAGATGCAGATGCAGAAACTTCTCTTGGTGTAATTCCACTGAAATCCACAGAGTTACACCAGAATGAATTTGGCTCAGAGATTCCAAGCCAAGGACGGTGCTGATTGAGATATGAATCATGAGGTTGTGTATTTAACTGACAAATCTCAATATACAGACAACAAATTTAATATATATGAAGAGTTACAATATATAATAGTTCTTGGAGCAATTTCAGAAACTTTAGTCTGGCTAGAAACTGGATTTGAACACAGAGCTGTATGCAGGGCCGGTGCAACCATTTAGGTGGACTAGGCGGTTGCCTAGGCGCCGAGATTTGAGGGCGCCAAAAAGCGCCCCCCAATTTTTTTTTAAATGGTTGAGCAGCCCTGCTGCTAGGACAGAGAGGGAGTCTGAGCTGCTGGCGGGAGCCAGCAGCCCAGGGTGTCCCCTGGGTCAGGGCACCGCCACGGCAGCCGGCAGCCCAAGGGGTCCCCTGGCCCAGGGAAACCCCGGGCTGCTGGCTGCCGCGGAGGCGCTCTGACCCTGGGTCAGGCCGCCGCAGCAGCAGCTCAGGGTGTCCCCTGGGTCAGGCCGCCACAGCAGCAGACCAGGAGCCCCCTGGGTCAGGGCGCTGCTGGAGGGGGTGGCAGGCAGCTCCCGTGGAGCTGCCACAGTGGTGCCTGTGGGCGGTCTGCTGGTCCACGGCTCGGATGGAGCTGCCGCAGTCGTGACTGCGGACGGTCGGCTGCTCGCGCGGCTCCGGTGGACCGCCCGCAGGCACCGCTGCGGCAGCTCCACCGGAGCTGCCTGCCGCCCCCTCCGGCGGCGCCCTGACCCAGGGGACACCCTGGGCTGCCGGCTCCCTCGGTGCCGGAGCCGCGTGAGCAGCCGACCGTCCGCAGGCACGACTGCGGCAGCTCCATCCGAGCTGCGGACCAGCGGACCGCCCGCAGGCACCGCTGCGGCAGCTCCACGGGAGCTGCCTGCCGCCCCCTCCGGCGGCGCCCTGACCCAGGGGACACCCTGGGCTGCCGGCTCCCTCCGGCAGCTCTGACTCCCTCTCTGTCCTAGCAGCAGGGCTGTTCAACCATTTTAAAAAAATTTGGGGGTGCTTTTTGGCACCCCCAAATCTCGGCGCCCTAGGCAACCGCCTAGTCTGCCTAAATGGTTGCACCGGCCCTGGTGGTCTATCACGTCGCAGTAATCAGCCTTGGTAATCTCTTCAAAAGTTTCAGCCTGAGCGTGGGCAATGCGCTTCTGCAAGTTTATAGGGAGAGTCACTGTGGTCCTTGTCCCAGTAAGGCTGCCGCGAGGGGTGGGGGGACCATTGCTGCACATAAGCAAGCTGCATAGAGGCCAGGGCGGAATCAGCATTGCNGGTCGGCTGCTCGCGCGGCTCCGGTGGACCGCCCGCAGGCACCGCTGCGGCAGCTCCACCGGAGCTGCGGGGACCAGCGCGTGGGACGGCGAAATTGCCGTCCGCTTAGGGTGCTCAAAACCCTAGCGCCGGTCCTGACTGTATGTTGGGAATTCTAAAACAGTGGTTCTAAGCCAGGGGTACAGAGGTTTTGTGTGGGTACAACTCATCTAGATAACTGCCTAGTTTTACAACAGGTTATATAAAAAGCACTAATGAAGTCCGAACAAACTAAAATGTCATACAGACAATGACTTGTTTATACTGCTCTATGTACTATACACTGAAATGTAAGCAGAGCTATTCCACAGATGTGGCCACAAGGAAGTGCCTCAGTGGTGAGTTGAGTACAATATTTATATTCTAATGCATTTTATAATATGGTAAAATGAGAAAGTAAGCAATTTTTCAGTGATAGTGTGCTGTGATACTTGTGTATTTGTATGTCTGATTTTGTAAGCAAGTAGTTCTTAAGTGAGGTGAAACTTGGGGGTACACAGGACAAATCAGATTCCTAAAAGGGGTACAGTAACCTGGACAGGCTGAGAGCCACTGCTCTAAGAGAACTGTAGCACATCTGTCAGGAGATGGAGCTGTGCTTTTGCCATCTAACATCTGTTCAAACATGTACATGCTTGCAGATCCTCTAAATGCAGAGCTTAATAGCCTGTCTCTGGTCAAATTATTTCTCTCTCAAGACAGAAATAAAGATAGTTTTCATGCTGTTGGTTGAACAGTGGAAAGGCCTCTGAACAAGTTATGCACCTTCATGATCTGTCATGAGCCAAACCTGGCACATTACATAAGAGAAGTCCTCTGAAGGACAGGTGTCTGACAATGTCCTCCAGCCATAGTGTTTTAGGTCTTCTGGGGGATCTTTTCCATCTTGGCTTCATTGCATCAAAGTTGAAGATGATTCTTGAAGGGAAATTGGAAGGCATCTGGAGGAGATGACTGTAACACCTTACAGAGCCTTGGGCAAATGTTTGAGAGAACAAAACCTGGTCAGTTTAGAAGACAGAGCTCTTCATTCAACTTGAATTCATACCACTGGATGATTTTGACATATAGAAATGCTTCATCTGAATGGTATCCAACTTCTTTTCAATCTTGACAGAGGGGCCATGATTACCAAAGAATTATATCTTCTCAGCTATAATTCCTGAAGCCAATTTTTTCCATTCCCCATCATTACTTTGAGGTGGATAATAATGGCAAAATATATGGGGGCCGGGGGAAGGCATGTCCAACTTGCACTATTTCTATGCTTACATATTACCATATGCTTGTAAATTAGGCATGCAAATGAGCTCACTTTAAGTGCATTTACATGTCTAAAATTCTAAAAATCAGGTTCTTGATGTTGTTTTCTTTTTTATGTACATTATGCACTCATGATATCCACAAAAGGGGAAAACAGTCTAGCCTCTGCTGTTCGTGTTCTCTCTCTTTTTGGCAGATGAATTTACAAAATGGAGTGGCATGTTCAGATTGCAATTTTAATTTAATGTTGATGAAAAGCTGAGTATCCAACTTTAACTTAACACATTTTGTCACGCTTTCAACAGCATTACCTTTGCCAATACTTATACAATCCTTGTCCATCTGGTTATCCTTATCCAAAAAAACAAAAACCTGTTTTCCTACTGAACCAATCTGGATGTGTCATATGCCATTTGAAAACTCATTATTTGTATAGATGTCAAAAGCAGAGCTATGGGAATTTAGTTTTACTTCAAAATTTTGCCATTTACAGCACTAACTCTTTCAAGATTAGCCTTCATTGTCAATAGTACTAGTGATTACTACTTTCAACATTGTACAGACAATCTCAGTGTTTAAAACTCTCACTCTCTCACACACACACACACACACACACACACACACACACCTCTAAATCGATAAACAATTCATATTCACAAACTAATCTACCCATAAAGGGAACATCTCAAGTTAGAATTTTTAGACTCCTCCTACCCCCACCCAGCCTCTTCTTGTCCCTTTGTCCCCTCCTCTGGTGCTATGGTTTCTGGCTCCTACCCATTTTCCTGTCTCCCAAATCTTGTCCTTATCCCATCCCTGCTCCTATCCTTATGGCTCCCCCCATCTCTCACATTGTTCCTATCCATTCCTGTCTTCTGCTCATGCCCAGTCTCTCCACTTACACTCCTAACTCCATGCTTGCCCAGAGCTTATCCACTTCCTTTTCCTCAAGCTCCTGCCCCTGGCTCCCTGCCTTGTGTCTCTTTCACATCCTTGTTCTTCCCATTCTGGAGCCCTCTGTGCATTCTAGCCAGGGGTGCACTGAGCACACAGAGTCTCCCTGCTCTGAATTGCAGTACCCAATAGCACTCAACAGATAGGAGGAGCAATTGCAGGGAAAGTTCACCTCAGTCCCTGCAGCCCTGGGCTGGAGTATTGTGAGTTGTTTGATGCCAATGGCTAATGAGCACTCTGGTTAGCATGTAGGAGCTGTGAGGAATGGAGCATGCTCAGTGCAGATGAAATCGCCAGATCATTTAGTTGCCAAACTGTAGCAAGTTTCTAGTGAGCATGTACAACATGAGATTTTTTTCTCAAAGGTTTATAACTTGGTCAAATGTTTAAGGCAGATTTTCAGAAGAACATCAAAAAGCACATCCTGAAAACCATCACTACCCCTTGCCAAATTTCAAGTGCCCTTTCTAAAGCATGGAGCTGCTAGAGCTTCTCAGTAAAACTGTTATTCTTTTTAACATGGGTAAAAGTATTCTTCCCCAACCTCAGTCTGAGAAACACCAGAACTATTTTAGCTGAAACTTAAAAACACAGTTTGAGACAGACATTTGGCATTGAAAATTTCAACTTGAAAGGTTTAAGTTTGGCCAATTTATAAGAACTGAAAACAGGGCCTTATAATGGAAAGTATTTAGAATCCTTACCTATAGATGTCACTATCTGGGATGATAAAGACTGATTCTTTCTTTCTAAATTAAATACATTTCACCTATTACTAAGACAAAGCAGTAAAGAATGAATATTATAGTAGTATAACATTCCCACCCAGTCCATGCTGATGAGCATCCATCCCTTTGCTTGGACATCATTGAATTCTGTAAATTTTAGGCTTTTCTATCTACAAAATTCTTTTCTCTCATTAACTATGAGTTCTGTGTCAGCTCAAAAGTTTCTCTCACCAACAGAAGTTGGTCCAATAAAAGATATTACCTCATCTCCCTTGTGTTTCTAATATCCTGGGATCGACATGGCTACAGCACTGCATACCAGAGACAAGGAGCAGAGATTTGAACTATTCTATTAAATATTAGGTTGTGGATCAAGTTGTGCAATAAATCTACCTCTTTAAGGCTGAAAGTTCAGCAGGAAATTCTTTGAAACATGTTGGAAACTGTCCAGTTGGAAACTGTCCAGAATGCAGGCAGAAGTGACAAAAAATGACATGTTGGTAATGTGGAGAAAAGAACGCAAACCTTATATACGTGCTATGGAGATGCCCCTTAAACTCTCTCTGGGAATAGAACAATAGGAAGGTGGATGGGAAACCCAAGACATTCAAGAAATGGAAGTATGTTGGAAGAATCTAAACACTGCAAAATGGTGTACAGGAACATGTGAGCTACCAAAGTAGAAGGAAAAACACTTTCCTACTGAAAAGAGAAAAGGATTTTTTTAAAGATGATTAGGTATTTTATTTTTAGAAGTATATGAATGATGCATTCCCCATTTTCATGGGACTTAAGTTGTGTTATAAGTGACTGTTTACCATCACTTCCAGTAAGATTTGTTTTATATACACAGTACCATATTTTTCACTTGCAGCAGAGTATGTCAAAGCATTTGCAAATATTAATTGAATCTCAAAAACACCCTGTGAAGGTAGTTCAATAATATTAATCTGTTTTACAAACAGGCCAGCTAGGGATTAGATAAAGCCAATGGTGTGGGTTGTGGTGGGGTTTTTGGGGTTTTTTTGGTTGTTTTTGATAGAAAGTATTGGCGTTTTTCTGGTGACCCAATCAGTTTCTGCAGAACTGAAGGCACAATTCTATTGTAAAATTGGCATCCTATTAGTCAACAGATTCACTCATATGTATTCTGTAGTGTATGCTTGCTTCAGTGATTTAATATAAACTTTAACTTGTTTTTTTAAAAAAAAGAGAGAGAGCCCTGCAGAATCAACACAGCTAATAGGAAAGGAGCTAGTTTCCATTCCCTCACATGTGTTAGCAAACAATTTTAAGTATTGCCTATCCCTATGGAAGCCTCTTGATGACCCTGGATATGCACAAGTGTTACTGAAGACTGAATTTGATTGCAGAATGTTTATTACTGGCAATTAGAAAAATAATCTTTTGACTTAAAAACTGAGTACACTTGATTTGGAAATTAAAGGCTATTAATGGCCCACAATGCCATTTTTTATGAAAGAAACTACAATTTTAATGTTTTTGTTTTGGAGCCACCTTAAAAAAAATAATTATGGCCTCTATGGCTTTTGAATGTTTTTTATATACAATTTTTTAAAAAAAATTATTAGCAATATCCAGTCTAAACATCCCTATTTTTTGCTACAGGTGTCTCTGGAATAATGTTAGTAATATCACAAGAGACAGAAACCTAAGCTGAAACACTCTGAATTCACAGTTCTCAATTTTCCAATTCTCAGTTGGAAAGGAAAGGGATGTTAAGTCAGATTGTTTAAACTTTTTGTTTCAGTATTACAGACCTGTTCAACTCAAATTCCTATCAGGTAGTTAGCTCTTTCACAAAGAAGTTTTCTTCGCCTAGTACTTTTCCTTCAAAAGAGGGCTAAGCTGCAGCTCAGGATTCTGCCTATTTTGAGGGCCTTATTTTTACCTAGTCCATAGGAAGTCAGCAATTGTAATTCTTCATATTTCTAAAATGAAGGGGAAACACAAGGAGGGGAAAAAACTCAGTTTTAGATAGATGAGGATCTGTAAAGGACACAAAAATCATCCTTTTCCATTAATGTTTTTAAAAACTAGTTTAGGCCTCATAGTTGATTAAAAAAAAAAAAAAAAAAAAATCTTCCAAATGTGAACCAATGCACTACTGTCAGCTGAAGGAAGAAACAAATTCCACTGAGAATTATGTAGAGTGTATGCAAGCACAGTAGCTCAGAGCTGCAAATTAACTCCATTCATCCTCAAGTAGGCGTTAACTCTGATGCCTAATATCTGCTGAAGTCAACAGTAGTGAAATAATATTCAAACACCCAACTACGCTGGGGATGTGGGTATAGCTGGTCTGAGTGTCATCCCTGTTCTTCCAAGATGACCCTAAGGGCAACTGAGTCACAGAGAGATTAAAGGAACTGTGCACTTGCAAACATCGTATGATATACATTACTGTTGTCGCCAAGCTCCTTCTCTGATGGGGAGGGGGAACACATCTTGAAATCTTTTTTTTACTTTCTAATTCTAGCTATAGTTGACATCTTGTGGCTTAGAGTAGTCTGGGCTGGACTGTGCCATTAAAGCACAGTCCTGCATGAGAGGTCGTGCAGAGCCACTCTACCACAGCGAGAGGTCCAGGAAATATGGCAATTTGGGGAGACACAATGACTCCCTGAGCTATTTAGCATGCTGAAGAAGCTCACCCCCTGCACCCTTTCAGCGAGGGGTCCAATGTTCACACCCCTATTACTGGCCAGCTCAGTTAACTGGTTCAAAGGGGGCTTTGCCTCTGCTCTATCTTTTCTGCAGTGGTTTGTACTGAAAGGAGGGCTAGCAAAAGCTGCAAGGGTGACTGGCCTCTGCGTAAGGGAGCAGTTGCAAGGGGATAGAGGATGCTGGCACATTAATGCAAGGGCCAGCTACAATCTGGTAATGGTGTGTCGGAGTCACAATTAACTATTTCTTACACTAATGTTAAGCTTTTAATTTAGAGGCAATGAGGAAGAGGGATGGTCTTTTGGTTAAAAATCAACTGGTGATCAGGGGCTGTGATCTATTCCTTGCTCTGCTCTAGCCTTTCTGTGTGGCCATGGACAATTAATTTAAAATAAGGATGACACCCATGAGAGTGGGACTGAAGCTTAATATGTGTAAAGCACTTACAGATCTTCTCATGGAGAGTGCTATAGAAAAGAGAAATATTAATTTCCAATTTTGTTAGTAAAAACATCATTCTGTGGTTGCCTCTTTTACTGTCATGTTTTCCAATCTCAATGGACTCTGCTGGCAGAGATAGTTGGCCCTTTTCTGACAGTTACACGGCCAATCTGCCGCATGCAGCATGACAAGAGACAGGCACGCTCTACAGAATGTCTGATGTAGAAAATGCTGATGAAAGAGAAAGTGGAGTGTTATCGGCCTATTATTTCAGCAAGTTATAGAGATTTTTGAGCTCTCACAGGCTGTAAAGCTGACATTTTCTCATCTGACCCTTGCTGTAGAGATACATATGAATAAAACATGTTGCTCTGGAGAAGGTTGTATGGACAAGACTAAATACAGAGGAAGGATACAACATAAGACTCAATTTGTGTATAATTCAAGCTTTTGCTTTTTTTTCCCCTTGACTACTCTATTGATTACAGCACAGCATGTGTAATTATGTAACATGCTAAATAAAATATCAATATTTAAGCATTGATGGACTTCATTCTGACACTTGTGCCAATGTAAATTTGCAGGAACTCCACTGACATTGACAGAATTACACAAGAGTAAGAGCATAATCAGTTTCTCTATGCCCTTTGCCAAGAGAACTAAAATCTAACAATAGTATAACAGAAGCACTTTGAGTATAGTGCTGGCCTGGTACTAGAGAAATCTCCTGCAAGAAACGCATAGCGGTCAACCCCTTCAGCACTTGAGTGGCTGAGATTATAGTGTTCCTAGAAAGGCTTGCACACTTGCCGGAGCACTAGTAACCTGCAGCCCAGCTCAGGTGCTGCTCCTGGCCTATTTTCATCCTTAAATGGGAAGGGGGAGAAAACAAGCCAGTCTTCCTGTCCAAGCCCCTTTTCCCTGGACACTTGAACACTACAATGATGCAACTCTCCCTACAACAATTCTTCTCCACTGCCAACCACCTCAGCTGTGCATCAGGCCCCAAAAGTGCCTCGAGTCCCCGATAAACCTATGAACAGCTGAGAGGTGGTGTGAAGACTTTGGTCTGCTCTTCAGGCTAGCTCTAGCCCACTCATGGCCAGGACAGCAGGACATCTGGGGTCGGAAGACAAAACATGACAGACAAGAAAAGAAGGTATAGATTGAAGAGCAGGGGGAGAAAAGATGGGAGGAAAAACTAGCAGAAGGTAAAGTGAGGAAGGAGAAGATGGGAGGGGAAGGACAGAGCAGACCAAAGTCTAGAAAGCCAAGAAAAGGGCAATGATGTGAGGGTGTGAAACAGGACTGTTGGAAAGAGATGGAGCTTTATTGCCTGGCCTCAGTCATACAAAATGATCTATTTGTTCCAAGAGGTCAAATCTCTGTCACCTGACAGGGATCAATAGCTACTGAGTCCAATGGTTACTGTTACAGAGGGGAGCAAGACTTATGGTGAAACTTGGAGTAGGGACATTAATAAAGAGCAACTTGCATTAATATTATGAAGTAGAAATATAGTACAGGGAGTGAGGATGTTATACCAATTATATTAGACCAATAAAAACCAGCAGGATTTTATTAAAGGGGACAAGACATTTGTCACATTTATTGTAAATACCATAATAAAACAAAAGATAACAGTAAACAACTTTGTTTGGCTACTTATTCCTATTACTACTTACTTATTTCTTATACACTTATATATACTTATTCACACAATTATTCATACAAGTTCTGTATAGATGTTATCGTTACCAGCCTAAACGTTGCTTGTGACAGAATACTGGCCAAGTATCCTGTACACAAGAGTGGAGCCGAGTCCGGGTCAGGTGCACCTGATGCTCCTGGAGGGTGGTAGCAGAACCAGAGACTCAGGGTATGGCTACACTTGGAATTTCAAAGCGCTGCTGCGGCAGCACTTTGAAGTGTGAGTGTGGTCGGAGCGGCAGTGCTGGGAGAGAGCTCTCCCAGCGCTGCACGTAAACCACATCCTTTACGGGTGTAGCGTGCAGCGCTGCCACCCACACTCCCAGCGCTGCCACCCTGATTACACCGACGCTTTACAGCGCTGTATCTTGCAGTGCTCAGGGGGGTGTTTTTTCACCCCCCTGAGCGCGAAAGTTGCAGCGCTGTAAAGTGTGAGTGTAGCCATACCCTCAAAGTCCTTATTCTTCAGAGTCCAGTTTTACAGGAATTTATCCCTATGTCAGTCCCTGAGAGTTGCTTCATTCTGCTGTTGTTAAATCAATCAGTGGGTGGCTGGCTACTGCTGTTGTTAAATCAATCAGCAGGTGGCTGGCTCCGTGTTGTCAGATGTTTGTTTTTCCTTCCTTTGAGGTGGTGGGATGGATTCCAGTTTGCCCTCTGGGGGTCATCTGGTTGATCCCACTTGACACCTTCTTCGCCCAAAACTGAATTCTTCAGGCTAGTAACTCCCTAACCATTCATTCATTATTTAAACTAGGCACTCATTCACATACATTCTCTATCTTAATCCCATCTATTTCACTGTCTCTTTACCTTTCAGGGTGTTACCAATTTATATGAGACTCCCTGTCTTTTATCATTCAAAAATAAAGTGAGATGAAAACTTACAGAGGATGGGGGTGTGTATCTATGTGCTATAACAGCTACTGTTTTGGCTTACCACGGTGATTACAAAGTAGTAATTACACAGTTTTGCCTGAGGCACAGAGTCAATTGATGGCTCAGGCGCTGAGTCAATTAACCAATTAACAGCTTACAGTGGCTGTTACAAAGTAAAGTAGCGACTACAACTTGTCACTGAGAGAACGGGCACTTTCATATAAACCATGTCTAATATAAACCTACTTTAATATCCCTACAAGGACATGGAGAAACTTCTTTCCCGTACGCCTGGCTTTTACTGTAATATGGGATACCCTATTTTTTCATTCTGAAACGATAAAGGAGGTTCATGAGAGAATGAAGCAAGCTGCAGCTGCTAACACCCTCCTTCACCTACAAAGTTGCATCAGCTTAACCAAAGTGACTTCTAAAGCAAGCTAGTTAAATTAATCCTCCTTTGAGTAGAGACATGCTTATCTCAGTATACCCTAGCTTTACATGAGCAAGCTAAACCACTTTTTAAACCAATATAAGTGTGTCCACACAGAGGTTTTCATCAGAGTAATTGACTCAGTTTAATTAAACCAGTGTATGTCTGTGTGTAGGAAATCCCCACATCTGTTACCTTGAGAGTCTGGTGGTCATACTACTCCCACTTCAGTTGCAAAGAGAAGGTCTCTAAAGTAATATAAAGGAAGCAATACCGCAAGCTGAGCTCTGGAAACTACAGAGGTAAGGCAGGGCTAGATCATCCCTGAAAGTCCCAATGGCATTCACTCTGAAAAGCTAAGGGTTCAAGGATAGAGAAGAGGAAGGATATAAGGCATGGGAAGAGGCCTACTTGGGCCAAGTAATTACGACGTCAGTTTGAAATATTTAGGTTACAAAACCTGTCTACAATGTAGTCATTTGTTCTTTCCAACTAGGCAAACGTTATGTCTTGTGGGAAATCATGAGGAGGACTCCCCTTACAAAATCACAAAGTTAATCACTAATAACATGAAGTAAATATCTTTCAAATATTGCCAGCAACATCTGTGCTAGTTTAACTACTGGTTCATGTTGCAGTCCTTTATGGAATATAATCATTTGAAGAGAGCAAAGAGTGTGTCACCACATCCATAATGAAGATTGAACTTGTGGGATTTTCTGTGTGTGCTGCAGCTCAGTTCCTTTCAGGCTTTTAACAACACCCTCCTACTTTTACTTTTTGCTTCATCTTAAGTTCCCAAAAGTCTGGATGTCTATATATGATCTTACACTTATAATATTTGGTTTTGGTGGAATGAAAGCAAAGCCAGACTGTGATCTCATTTATGAGTGAAACTTCAGAGGAAAGCCACTTAATTCAATAAAGTTACTCTGAATTTACATCAGTGTAAACAAGAGCAGGAGCTTAACTTTTACAAGTGACATAAATCTGAGAAGCATATAAGAAATTTGCCTTCTCCTCCAGAACAAAAATTAACTCTATGGAAATTCATGTTAAAATAAAAGATTTACATATTTCTTAGGCTATCTAAAAGTATAAACAATAATACAGAGTAATGTTGAAGAACAGATTCAAAGAATCCAATAGAAGACTACAGTAATTGGTGATCAAGTCAGTCCGATTAGGCATGTCCATGCAGTGCTAAGAGATACAGGGCTTTGCAACACTTTTGTGAGTATTCACATATTAAAACAAAGGTTTACATGACTATAGAGGGCAAAGATGTACCATTTCTACTAGCAAATGCTGTTTTTCAGATGGATATGCAGAGAGGGGAGATGTGAATTTGTCCACAAATTAATTTCACCGTTTTTGCCAAGTCTTCTGCACCTCAAGGAAAATAAAAGGGATGGGTGGCTTTATGTAATGAAACTAATGAAATCCACCACAAAGCAAAATCATGAATATATGACAAGTGGAAATTTTTCCATTTTATGCAAATCACATTTCCACAAAGCAAAAAGTGACTTGTTACTGTCAAAGAAAAATTGAAGGCAAAAATAAAACAGAAGTCTTCTGCTTTTCTTTTTGCTATGGTTAAGAGTATTTCTAACTTCACAGGTACCATACCCAGTACGCTGAGCTAGTGCACCTCCTACAACTTTTGAAACACTTCCTCCTTGAAGATATCTAGCATGCCTTCTGTGTGCCTCATCATTTTATACTCATGCAAAAACATCTTCACTGGCAACCAAACAGTTGGACCCAGAATATAAGAAAGACAAGGTGGGTGAGGTAACATCTTTCATTGGACCAACTTCTATTGGTGAAAGAGACAAGCTTTCAAGCTACAAGGAGTTCCTCTTCTTACAGATATCGAGACAGTTTCCATAGCAATAATATCTGTGCCTTTGCAAAACATTCAAGGTACCAATACATTTAGAAATGCATTTAAAAATACTTTACTTATACATGGGTTGATTGTGCAAAGAGCTGAGCATTCCAGATCTAATCAGAAATGCATACGCTTAAATTTAAGTAGTGGGAGGAAAAAATAGATTTACTCTAGAGCTATCAATTAATCTCAATTAACTCAAGTAATTAACTAAAAACAAATTAACTCAATTAAAAATTAATAGTGATTAATCACAGTTTTAATCACACTGTTAAACAATAATACCAATTTAAATTTATTAGAAATATTTTGGAGATTTTACTACATTTTCCAATATATTGATTTAAACAATACAGCATACAAAGTCTACAGTGCTTACTCTATATTATTTTTATTACAAATATTTGCACTGTAAAAAAGAAATATTATTTTACAATTTGCCTCGTTAAGTACCGTAGTGCAATCTCTGTCATGAAAGTGCACTTACAAATGTAGAATTATTATTTTTTACATAACTGCCTTCAAAAACAAAACAATGTAAAACTTTAGAGCCTACCAAGTCCACTCAGTTCTACTTCTTGTTCAGTCAATCACTAAGATAAACAAGTTTATTTACATTTACAGGAGATAATGTTGCCCACTTCTTATTTATGATGTCACTTGAAAGAGAGAACAGGTGTTTGCATGGCACTGTGTAGCTGGCATTGCAAGGTATTTACGTGCCAGATATGCTAAACATTTGTATGCCCCTTAGTGCTTTGACTTGTAGATTGCACTATCTTTTGTTTCTTTTCTACAGTGCACATATTTATAATAACAAATATTACAAAGTGTAGAGTGCTCACTTTCTTTCCGTGTTGTATCTGAAATCAAAATATTTGAAAATTGTAGAAAAACATCCAAAAATATTTATAATAAATTTACATTGGTATTCCATTATGGTTTAACAGTGCAATTAAAAAAAAAATCATGATTAATCATAGTTTTAAATCACTTGACAGCCCTAGTTTACTCACATGCTTAAAGTTAAGTGTGTTCTTAAGTGCTTTTCTGGATATCGGAAAGGGTGCTCAGCCAGGGTTCAGGTCTTGATGTGGCCCCTCAGCACTGTCCATATGTCATCCACATGTCCCATGCCTTCTGCTTGCTAAGCTATATCCTCTTCCTGCTGCTGCTATTGCAGGCCCTCTGCCAACAAACAGATGTGCCTATGCACAGCTCTTGGTTTTTCAATCACATCAGTCAGGCTGTCTACCATGCAGCCTTCCCTCTGCAACCTGCTGCCAGGCTGCTGTCTCTGGGCAGCTGCTTCTATTCACATTAACCTCTGGCTTTCTCTCCCAAGTAGGTCAGGTCAAAATATTTTGTCAAAACTGTTTTTGATGGGAAATGTTTCACTTTTTGGGGGGTGAAAAGTTGACATTTTCCAAGGAAATTTGACAAAACTGGGGGGAAAGGGAAATAGTTCTCTTTAAAGATGTCTGTGGAATTATTTTTCCACAACTTGCTCTACTCCCAACCTAGATCCTCCTAAGACTCTTGAGGGTTACTACCATTTCCTGTATGCTACATGTGAGACTGCTACTGGTTAAATGTTGGGCTAGGCAATACAGAATTCTCCTTTGGCTACATCCTTCCCCCTCCATTTTATTTAGATTTCAGGGAAGACACTGAGTAATGAGCTAGTGGGTTCATTATATTCATGTATAATCTATTCCAGATATTGCAATATACATATATGATCTACTTCCCTTCATGGGCTGGAACCAAAACATCAGAGCTGATCACCCTTTAAACCTTTGGGAAACTTCAGATATGAATCCAAATTTGGATCAGAAATCTGCAACTCAGGCACTTTTCTCCAGCTGAAATGCAGCCTTCCTGTTGTCATTTCTTCTACTTCCTGCTATGACTGGAGACTTCAGATTCTCTTCCAAATACCAATTTACCCCTTCAGAAAGAATTTCTGATATCATCTTCTATTGAGCAGTGTAATTTAGGAAGAGTCAGCAAAAAAGAGACAAAGTCTATAGCAATGATAGATAGTGGATTATACTTACTATGAATGGAATTTGCATCATGCTATTGGAAAACTACATAAAAGTTGCAGAGATATTACCCTGAATAATACTGTGATATCAATATTGTCAAGGATTAAAGCTGATTATTCTAGTTTACATTTCTAATGGTTTTGCTGGAAAAGTGGAACTGGAAGACACCAGTGAACAGGTCTGACTCTTTTATAACCAACTATTCTAAATATAAAATGGATACTGCAAGAGATCTCAGAACACTTTGTGTTTGAAATAACTAGAATTATCCTTGCACTGATTAATTTCACTGTTGTTTTTTTTTTTGCTTGGAAATGCCTGTAATAACCTTGTATTGATTATAGGACTAGAGAGTCGGCACTATTACAAGGTCAGCAATGAAGCTATATGCAAAAGATCCAGTGGTAACAATTAAATCCTCTGAATATTTTATGCAATTCCTATAAAATTTGTTCATACTTTAAAGATCTGCAGCATATTAGATAAAATAACTTAATTATCTAATAGTGCATCCTTTTGTGAGACATTCCATTAGCTGATTGCACACATTTAATTGTGTTTAAACTCAGATCACTCTGCCTTCCCATCCACCTTTCTCCGGTAAAAGTAAATTTAGTATGTCCTTTATGGCAAGCTCTGTATTAATCCCTATACAATCATTGTACACAAGGATTGCTTTCAAAAATCTTGATAATATGAATGGCTTATGAATGTTTTATGAATGCATTAAAAGATGGACAAGCACTCTAAGCCTTGTTGAAAGATACTGCTTTGGCTGTCCTCCTACACTGAACTCGGAATGTTTCATTAGCTCCCAGCATTTGGAAAATGTAATTAAGAAGCTGTTTATTTTATAACCTGTCACCAGAATAAAGCAACCTCAACAGAATTCCACTGTATTAACCCAAATAAGCAATTACAGATATGGGTTTATACCTATCATGTATAGGACAACATAAGCAACTGAAGACACTCATGGCTAGTAGATGATCAACTCTCTGTGGCCACAAAAGGGAGTAAGGGTAACTAAGGCACTTCCTGACTCTGTTGTACGGCCTACCTATATCATGGGCACAGGAGGGAAAGTAGTCTCCAGAGAATCATTACTTCCCCCACCATGTGTACATAGGTGGGTGAGAGAGGAGAGGGAAAAAATGGGACAGAGGGTAGAGAGCATTGGCTTGCCAACCACATGCCAGCACTGTGTCAGTGAAGAAGGCACTGTGCCAGGGGTAGGTCCGGTGCAGTTTAGTTCCTCCCTGGAGCAGGCAGGCAAACTTGGAAGCAAATTGCAGCTTCAAGTCATAGTCTGATTCATAAGCTGCTCCTAGAACAACATAATTAGACACTGCCCCTTTTTCAGAATAGATGATAATGTAACAACCTAGCCCTCATTCTAATAGGAATAGTTTTATGATGCTGGGAGTTGTGTTTCTTCACACAACACACAGTCAACCTGTGGAACTCCTTGTGAGACGATGTTGTGAAGGCCAAGACTATAACAGGGTTCAAAAAAGAACTATATAAATTCATGGAGGATAGGTCCATCAATGGTTATTAGCCAGGATGGGCAGGAATTGTGTCCCTAGCCTCTGTTTGCCAGAAGCTGGGAATGAGCGACAGGGGATGGCTCATCTGATGATTACCTGTTCTGTTCATTCCCTCTGGGGCACCTGGCATTAGCGGAAGACAGGATACTGGGCTAGATGGACCTTTGGTCTGACTCAGTATGGCCGTTCTTATGTTCTTACGTTATTCTTGAGAGAGAACTCCACAAATCTCCTCACTCTCCTCTCCTCCACAGATCTCCTCAACCTCTTTCTCCCCCTCATACTTTACCTAAAATTATCATTAATAATAAATCATGCTTTGAAAGCACAGACTTGGCTCATGGTGCACCAATCAATGTGACGGACCCTATAAACCAAGGTAAAATTAGGGACTGTCTGAAAAGTGATCGGTAACCTGGAAAAGTAGGATTTTCATTTGACAAGGGCATTCATGAGTCCGAAAGGGTTTTCCCCAAGTTCTAACATTTTTATTTTGGTTCTATTTATGTAATAGTGCTATTAATTTATTATAACATATCAATTAAATGGTTAACTATAAATCCTGCCTCTTAGCCACTGTCACTACAGCTCTATTGCTGGGGGTTTCCCACAGCAGTAAATACTCATGGAATCTCTTTGGTAACAATAGATGTAGTTGTCCAGTACATTCTGCTACAAGGTTAAGCATGCCACTCTTCTGCTTGTCCCAGGTCTTCTCACAGATCAGGGTAATCTAAGCATCTCTGCAACAGTGGGCTAGTCACCAGAGGAGGTTTGCTAGAATAATGAATAAATAGTTACCATGGATTCTGGTATCGATGAGTTATCTCATCTTCAGCAGCCTGACGGAATTCTCCAGTCTGTCAAAGAGAAAAAAAAACAACAGCATGTTGGCAAGGGGAATTGATATTACATTTGTCTGCCCCTCTCCAATCAGAGCGGGAGTGAGGAGAGAGTCCATTAACAGAGTTGGACGCCAAGGAAGAGTGCTGTGGTTCTACATCTCGAAATGTGAGAGTAACCTGGGTGTAGCATTCTGGCCCTCTTAAAATTTTAGAGAAGAAGACTTTAGAAAGACAATAAAACTGAAATTGTAAGGCTATACTTCTACAGCATCTCAGGCAATGGAACAAGGTACATAAGAGTTAAGCAACGTCTGGTACATCTAAGGGTCCTGTATGGGGACTGTAAAATTGAAAAGATCAAAAGTTCACAACAACTCAGAGATCATGTGGGCAAAAAGTGAGCAAGGCAGCAGCTGGCACTATGTGCAAGTCAAGGAGAAATTCAGGGCAAAAGGGAAACCTCTGGTCTATAGGAAGTAATTTTTAAAATTTAAATTGGCTCAATAAGGTAGTCTCACACACTACTTGTACATGTATCTTGATGGGGGAAGCAACAATATAGCCTACAGTGTGAATTTTTCAGCAACACACACACATCTTGAATACCACATCCTATTTTCCCCACTCTACTGTTACCCATTTTTGCTTCTCCACATCTCTCTCAAGTTGGACCTTAGATGCACCATGCCTGTTGATAAATCTGAGGGTAGAAATTAAAATAGGAAAGCCAATCTAAGTGTTTCCCATTTGAATTCACGTAATGCTGCTTATCTAAAGGCAGAACTTGGTGCATTGCAAACAGTTCAAGCATCACATTTCTTTTTTCTCTTTGACTTTTCCGTTTCTAAGTCATATTCGTCTTTGTCAACAGTTACAGGTGTTATGCAGTCAAACACTGAAAATGCCAGTCATTGCTAAAGCAGCAACCAGTTTGTCACATAATTACTTCCTTGCCCTATTCTGCTGTCTATGTTATTTTGTTCTGAGCAGCTTCTTTGTTTAATCCACCGAATTTAAGTAGTGATGGAACTATAGTCCCATAATTCAAAATTTACCTTGTTTTCATTTCATGCTTTTACCAGCTCACACCCTGCAGCTTACCTCCTCTCTTGCTGTTGCCTTTCCTGTCCGGTTCCCTCTCCCTAGCCTCGCTTCTGTCTCTGTTTTTCTCTCAGGAGTTCTAATGAAAAACCAGCACTTACCTTGTGTCCCCTCTCTGCTTCTGCAGAATTTAAGCTTATGATTAAAAAACATAAAAGTTACCGTATATACTTGATCATAAGCCAGTTCATTATAAGCTGACCCCCGCCACCCAAGATGAACAAGTAAAAATGGAAAATTTTTATAACCTGTTCATAAGCCGATCCTATAATTCAGGGGTCAGCAAACTTTGGCTCCCAGGCCATCAGGATAAGCTGCTGGTGGGCCGAGATGGTTTGTTTACCTTGAGAGTCCGCAGGCACGGAGGTAAACCTAAATAAACAAAGCATCCCAGCGTGCCAGCTGCTTACCCTGATGGGCTGGGACAGCAACTGGTGGGGAAATTTTTGGGGGGGAGAAGCTGGGAGTCAGGAGTAACCCCTGTGACCACCTCCCATATGACCCCACCCCTAGCCCAGGACCCCCACACTCTCCTCATCCCATCCCTTCCCACCTTATCTGGAGAGGGCCAGGGGAGGATGTCTCTGACCTGGCTGGAGCTGCTCCAGCAGGCTGGGCAGCCTACTTCAGCAGGCCAGATTGGGCGGCATGGCCACAGCATAGTCCAGGAGCAGGCTGGGCTGGGTGGCACGGCATGGCCACAGCCTTCTCTGGGAGGCAGGGCCGAGAGGCACAGCTGCAGTTGCTTTGGAGGCTGTGGGGAGAGCAGCGTGGCCAGAAGCAGAGAGACTCTGGCCCTGCCTCGTCCCTTCTGACTTTGCTGGCTGTGCTGCCTCTCCTTGCTCCCTCTGTTGCGGGAGGGGCTGTGTCTCACCTCTCCCTCTCTATACTCGTTCATAAGCCGACCCACTTCTCTGGTGCTTCCCTTTTTTACTAAAAAAATTTGGCTTATGAATGAGTATATACGGTACATTTCTATCCCTTATGGCTGCAAAGAATAGATCTCCTAAAGGTGAACCCATGCTGTGCTGTATCAGTGAGTCTGCAGATACAGGAATGACAGCTTTAAGGGCAAATTGTATTTCTCTTACAGAGGGTACATCTACACTGCAATAAAAAACCTGCTGCGCTGAGTCTCAGAGCCCAAGTCATCGATGTGGGTCCACAGGGCTCAGGCTGCGGGGCTAAAAACTGCAGTGTAGACATTCGGGCTCAGTCATGGGCTCTGAGAACGCCCCCCCCCCCCACAGGGTTTCAGAGCCCAGGGTCCAGCCTGAGCCTAAGTGTCTACACTGCAATATTTAGCCCCATAGCCCTAGCTCTGCAAGCCTGAGGCAGCCCAGGCCCGCTGTGGTCATGCCATGAGTCTTTTATTGAACTGTGGATGTATCTAGAGGCTCTGAATCAGTAATGTATACGAGCCCATTATGCATGAGAGGAGTTGCACGGAAATCCGTGCTTAAAGTTAGGCACATGCATTTATGTACCCTGCTGAACTGGGTCCACAAAACTGAAGTATTCAGCTTATAAGTGAAGTATGAGGGGATGAGAAGCAAAAACCACAATAAAACCCTTGTGTAGTGCAGGCTGTTACTCAGGACCAACGCCAGGGTTTCTCACGCTCTAGGCGCACGGTCATTTTGCCGCCCCGCACGCCACTCCCGTGGCTCCGGTGGAGCTGCCGCAGGCATTTCTCCACTGGAGCCGTGGACCAGCGGACCCTCCGCAGACACGACTGCAGCAGGTCCACCGGAGCCGCCTGCCGCCCCCTCCGGCAAAATGCCGCCCCCTAATAATGCTGGCACCCTAGGCGATTGCCTAAGCCTCCTAAATGCAAGTGTCGGCCCTGCTGTTACTCCACGCTATGGGTCAGCATAGCAGCTGTAGTTTCCTTCCGGCTTCCCTCCTCCCACCCTTGCCCATCCACCTGCCCCCACATATGCCACTTGTTAGGATCATTGGATTCATGTAACTGCAGATCCAGCACCCAGCCTGCTCTCCATGCCACCCTCTTTGCTGGCCTGTTCAGGAGCCACTAAATGCAAACAGAGGGCACACATGTCGTCAGAGTTTTATGAGGAAGCTCCCTGACCCAGTACATCCCATCCCAGGTTTCCTATAAAAATATCTTTGAGACAGGAGACACAGCCACAAAGCATGGACTGTAGTCTTGGGGAAGCAGTCTGGGGTTTATAAACAATAGCCATCCTGCAGACCCTGGCTTTATGGCCCATCACCAGGGTTCAGTGAACAGAAAGGGCTGGATCTCCTCACACTGGCAGGGAATCAGGCTAGCTCTTGGTTGACTTTGCTAGAGTTTCTCAAAGCAGCAGATGAGCAGGGCTGGCTGGGAAATGTAATTCCTTATGATAGCCATAATTAGTCCTATTTTGCAAGGCACGATGGGAAATACGGTCAGTACATAAACAGTATCCTTGCTAAAATTTGGGGGAAGAGACCTGGAGAGAGTCAGAGTTTTTTTTGTGGTCTCTCCTAGAAGATGTGAACAGTTAAGTCTACAGACCTAGTGTTGGGAGCAGTAGCAGAAAATATTAATATTATGGTACCACCCAAAAGCCCCGGTTGGGACAGTGCCCCATTGTGGTGGGTACTGTGTAAACAGAAAAGACAATCTTCTTCCTGAAGGGTTTATAATCTAAGGCCCTAGACTGCTGGTTTTTCCTTTACTGAGATGTGCTTAGACCAGGTTACAGCATGTGATATGTGTCTTACTAAGCTAAGCAGCTTTTGGTACAAGTGACCAGAAGTATTTGATGCCTAGACACCATAGTGATGGGCACAAGTAATGTCTATAAAGAGGTATTGTTAGCTCAAAGGTGGGATCTTGCAAGGGTTGATTGCCAGTGGTAGTTTTTCTCCAGTGAGAGGCCTCCACTGATGGAATTTGCTCCCATTGGAGCTCTGCCAGAATCAGAGTTTGGCAAGCTTCAGAGTCTGACACAAGGCCCTTTGAAAATATGTTGAGTTCTTATTTTTGTTCAGTTTTGGTTATTTTGTATTAACAGTTGATCTAGTAAGACACTGATTACAGTAATGCAAGGAGCACTTAGATTGCCATCACTTGCTGCTAACTTATGAATAGGGCCCTACCAAATTCAGGGTCTATTTTGGTCAATTTCACAGTCATAGGATTTTAAAAATCGTAAATTTCATGATTTCAGCTATTTAAATCTGAAATTTCACAGTGTTTGTAATTCTAGGGGTCCTGACCCAATAGAGTTGTGAGGGGGTCACGGTAATGCTACGCTTACTTCTGTGCTCCTGCTGGTGGCAGCGCTGCCTTCTGAGCTGGGCAGTTGGAGAGCGGTGGCTGCTGGCCACGAGCCCATCTCTGAAGGCAGAGCCACTGCCAGCAGCAGCTCAGAAGTAAGAATGGCAAGGTATGGTGTTGCCACCCTTACTTCTGTGCTTCTGCCTGCAGAACTGGGCCTTCAGTCAGCAGCTGTCACTCTCGGCCAGTCCAGCGCAGAAGTAAGGGTGGCAATACTGCAACCCTCCTAAAATGACCTTGTGACACCCCTCGGCAACTCCCTTTTGGGTCAGAACCCCCAGTGTGAGAAATGCTGGTCTCCCTCCAGGAAATTTTAAGTGTACAGTATATGGTAAAAGCATACAAAAGACCAGATTTCACAGGGGGAGACCAGATTTCACGATCTGTGATGCATTTGTCATGGGTCTGAATTTGGTAGGGCCCTACTTATCAAACTTGTTTTAAACTTTTATTTATTTATTTATTGTATAAGCCTAGCTGCTATGGCAACAGGAATTCATAGAAAACAAAATAAACCAGAATAAAATTAAAAAGACAGATGGCAAAGCAGAGTCATTCTGAATAGTAATACAAACAAAGGGAATAGTTGTCTCACTTACATCAGGTAAACCAGAAGTAACTCCACTGAAGTCAATTGTGTTTACATAGATGTACATGAAAAAAGAATCAGGCTCAATATCTACAAATATCACCAGCCATCAAACTGAAGAATGGTCAAGTTTTTTCTGTTTCTTCCTCTCTATTCCCTTTGGGAGCCAAACTTTAAGAATGGGGAAACTAGATATGGAAGGAGAGAGAAAAGGGGGTGTGCAGAATGTCTAGCATGGGGGATATTATGGGAAATTTCAGGGAGTTCCTGAAATAGGGGGGGATGGGCGGTCGCCACACAGGAGCTTGTGAGGTAGAATGCAAGGAGGTCCTGATGTGTGCCATAAGCTCAGACTACATAGGCTACAGAGTATGTGACCCCCTAGTTCATGAGGTTTGTAAAGCAAAATGAAATAAAATACTTCATGGCCAAGAAGATGAAGTTTCAGGGCTGAATTCTACCCTCAGTTGCACTGGAGTAAATCCACAATAATGAAACTACTGCAAATTTAACTTGGTATAACTGAGAGCAGAATTTGGCAGTAAATTTGGCTTTAAAGGATCAGTAGCAACTTTAAATAGCAATGTGGTCATTTAGAAGTAGTATAGCTTTTTCCTATATCGTGAGCACATTTATCTGATGCAGGGATGGCAACAGAAATATGGGTTTGTAGACTTACCTACAGCGTCAACAATTGTTCAGAACACAATGTGTTTTTATTTTCAGAAATGTTAGGGCGCTAACACTGGCAGAGCTGTTGTGAGTCAGACATTACCACTTTGTACAATAGATCTGAAAATATGCTTATCTAACAGAGATTTTATACTCCTGGCTAGTATATCTGATTTAACTACAATCTTCTATGACACAAGAGAGGATAAATAATATTTAAGTGAAACTAAAACTCATAGCCATGGAGCTGTCTGATTCTAGTAAAGGTGCTTTTAAAAGCTACTTTTATAACTTTGTAGCAAAGTCCAAAGATCTTCTTTTTAATTTCAAATTTGTATTGACAGCAACATCTGCAGATCAGAAATGTGGGAGCTGAAATTATTTGAAGACGTCAGGCATTTGAGAGAGACCTGGACTCCATGTGTGTTGTTGATTCTATAATGGGGAAGCAGTTTAGTTCCTCTTTTAGTTCCAGAAGAAGCTGACTTAGAAGTATTGAGTAAAATAAAAAATTGTTTAAAAAAAAAAGGCTGTGTATTGATATCTAAGCTTAAAATGTTCATCCTATTAATGGCTATCTGATAAAGGAATAAACCTGTTACACTTGTTAGGCTAAATTTAGCAGCCTCTTTGTCACAGACAGGAAAAGAGACAGTGAAAGAGGGCAGGGTGCAACTGCTCAGCTCAACTCTGTTTCCACTAAAATCTGAAGAATTCACCCCACATAGATCCTTCAAGGCCAGAGAGCAGAGGTGATATGCCAGGATGGGGTGTGAATTGTGCATTTTATGCAATCTTTTCCTGGCCCAAATGATTTAGGTCTCCTCCCCGCATTATTGTAGGTTGAATTGAGTGGTTGCACATGATGGTTTCATAGGAAGAATTGAGTGGTTGAACATGTACCCAAAAGAGATACAGCTACTCCTGCTTCTGTAGGGCAATGCTGCCAGGAAGGCTCCTATGACCAAATAAATCAAGATTTCAGGATCCTAAATAAAGAGATACCGTAGTTTCTACATACTGGAGCCCAGTACTAAGAATGAAGAGAATTAGGTCCCACATTGTTATTTAATTTCTGCTTATTTTAGAGTGGCAACCACCACCACCCATTCATGAGTCCATACCAGTATATATAAATCAGGGTGTATGTGTGTGTGTGTGAGAAAGAGAGAGAGAAAAAGAGAGAGGAGGGAGAGAGAATATTTATTTATAAGCACACCCATTTATGCTTTCACAAAGCTTTTTCTCTTAACAGACTCATTTGAGCAGGATATATTGTTTGAACAAAGAAGCATGAGACATTAATCAATGCCAGTATTCTTCCTAGGAATGTACACCTGCTCAGATTTTGAAGAGAAACAATCAATTAAGGTTCAAACTTTGACCTAGAAAGGGCATTGTATTGCAAGGGTGCCCAGATTATGCCCTTAAGGCCAAATGTGGTTTTCAGAGTCTTCAAGTGCCTTTTAGTTCCCTGCATCAAAGCTATGAAGGAACAACCCATGGAAACTAAAGTTTTAACAGTTTAGAGCCAAAGTCTGCTATTCTTCTCTAATAGTTCTTGAAATGCCTTGCGCTTTTTCTTTTCCGTTGCCGGTAAATTCAAACAAAAACAGTTCCTACCCATCCACCAAGGAAAATAATCTGTTATGTTTTCAGCTATAGCCATTTATACATGGTGCTACTGTGCAGACAGGATAAAGGTTGGAGGGCCACCTTTTCCTCCTTGTCATCCTCTGTGTAGGAAAGAGCTGAACCAGGACAGCTGCCCCCTTCCTGCTTTTCTTCACAGGATGTTGGAAGAAGGATCAGGCCAGGCTCCTCCATCCTTTATTTCTATTCCTTTTCACACTAATGAGGACTGGAGAGATGAAATTGCATCCAGTGGAGGAGTGGGAAAACACTGGGGCCCCATGAGTAGGGTAAGAATTCATATACTGTACTCAGAACTGATAATCTGGGGGGGTTTAACTATGTTCACTGACTTTTTTTCGGAGTGCAGTGTGCAGTTATGTAATGTGCAAATACTATCGGACATTTGTAAGCTATATCTTAGTGATACAAAAAAGCTTTTTCAGGCCAGGAAGTGTGTCGTATATGTTTGTACAACACCTAGCATGATAGTGCCCCGACCTGACTGGGGCCTCAGGCATAACTGGTCAGAGCTACTCAATAAAAACATTCAGTTTTGCCATCTGTATGTAAAAGCTAAAGATTTTTGCAAAAATTAAACACTGAGGGCACTTTCCTGCAATACTTACATATGTCAAGAGTCCCAGTAATGACTTCAACTGGGACTACAGGTGTAAGCAGAGGTTGCAGATTCAGCATCCAGAGGGGAGGTAGACAATAGAATCTCAAGACACTCTTGAGCTTCTCTACTTCTGCTCCCCAAGAGGCTAAGCATCAAAAAAGTGTTAACAGAGTTCTCAGAGGTAATGAGCACACACTAGACCTTTGCAAACCTGGCAGGATTCTGCTTACAGATGAGTTCCGAAACTCATGCCTACGGTTCTTTTTATGGTATTTGAAAGTGGGCCATCACCTGCAGGTTTACCTTAAAGCTCAAGTTCAAACTCAAACCCTCAAGTGAACCTTGCAACCCTTAAGGGAACCTTCCATCCTAAAGTTAGCTCCTCCCAGCTGTTCCAGTCATTTCCTCCTTCCATACTTCTGGGTGGTCAGTTTCCCAGAAAGGTGTTAAAACTCAACCCACATCCATCAAGGCCAAGATTTTCAAAAATGGTTGTCTAAAGCTAATAGGGATAGGTACTGTGCATACAGCACTGTCTAAAACCAGGCTGTTTGTTTAGGTATCTGCATGGACTTGACAGTCTAATTTCAGGCACCCATTTCTGAACATGTTTCCCCAAGCTTTCATGATCATGGGTTGATATTTGTAAACACATGGACTCAATTGATTTAGGATGTTAATAGTTTGCACAGCTCTAATGCATATGTCTTCATCACACAACACAACTTTCCCATTTAATTTGTTTCATGAAAGCTAAGATTTATGAATGCTTAGTATAATTTCAAATACCACCACTTTAATACATTTGTTGTAATAATGTTGATTGTACATGATCTTAAAAAATCGTGCCTTTTTTATCAGATAAATGTGTTCCATCTTGTTCTCTGATTAGCCACAGCACTACAAACACACAGCATAAAATTACAAAGCAAGACACTCTTTAATGCCATCTAGATAGCATCTGATAAATTTCTGGAGAAATGTATGAGTAGTTACCTTAATCTGCATGCCACTGAGCAGATTTCCTCTGTTGAGATAACTAAATTCTGTTACTCCCCAGCCAATTTGTCCAGGGTAGGAACGTTTGTGGGGCAATACAGAAGTTGTCCAGGGGGCAGTACGCCACAAGTACTCAAGGTCACTGGTGGCCCCTTGTGCTGGAGTGGTTGCTCCGATGTAGCGAGTATACTCAGGGAGCTTTGTTCTGTAATCACGAATAGCATCTGGGCCTTAGGGAAAAAAAAGATTAAAAACTGGTTATATAAAACTGAAGGGTTACATTTCTTACTATTTCAGTATATGTTTTTCCATCCTTTATTTTCTCAGTTACTTTACTGCAACAACTTTTAAAGAACTGTTTCACTGCACAAGAATAGTTCACGCTCATCTTGTCTATGTTAGATATGTTAAGGGCTGTTATAAAGAGGACAGCGATCAATTGTATTCCATGTCCTCTGAAGGTCGGACAAAAAGAAATGAGTATAAGCTACAAGGGCAGTTAAGCTCTGGAATAGGCTTCCAAAGGAGGCTGTGGAATTTCCATCTATTGGAAGTTTTTAAGAACAAGTTGGACTGTCAGGGTTGGTCTAGCTTTAAATGGACCTGCCTCAATGCAGGGGGCTAGATTAGATGACTTCTCACGGTCCCTTTTAGCCCTACATTTCTATGATTCTATCTTGGTTACAACATGTTCCCAAGTGGGAAAAAGCTTTTGTATGGGCACTACTTTTTCATGCTCCTAAAGCACTGACTCTTGAAAAAGAGGCCATAAGGGGGAGCAAAGTAAACAATCATTCTCTGACAGGAATCAGGATTTTATTGTCTTTGTCTTAGAATTAGGGCCTGGCTAATAAGATGATTCATTGCACCCTTCCAAAAACCAGTAGAGCTGCAGCTGTAAGTGGCATAGTCTGGACCCCAAAGGCCAGTGCTGGGCATCTTCGGAAGTTGGCCAGGAATAACATAAATATTAGAAAAAGTTACTGTGGCAAAGCTTCTAGCTTGATGACTAGAGCAGTAGACTTTGAGTGAAGAGGTGAGATTTCTATTCCTGGTTTGGCCACCAAATTTCTGCCTGGCCTTGAGCAAGTCACTTGCCTCAGGTTCCCCATGTGTAAAGTAGGAATAATGGTGTTTACACACCTTGATGCAGTACTTTGAAGTCTATAATGGTTTTGTATTATTATATTTAGAAGAATATCCTTGCAAAAAAGAGGTAGAAACATACCTGATACAAAATTAAAGCTGACATCAGTATTGATATTCTAAGAAATCCCAAACACTGAGGAGTCTTTGAACCTGACAGGTTCTAAAGGCTGGTTCTGCCCTAATAGCTAATCCTTAAGGGTATTTCTACACTGCAAATAAAAGGTGTATTCTTAACTCAGGTTAGCTAACCTGTGTTAGCTAACTCAGTTAAAAGAGCAGTAAACAGCCCTAGTTCAGCCCCCGCCTGCCCTATATGCTTTAAGTTGAGCTTCTAACTCAAGTTAAAAATCAGAGTTGCCATGTCTTCACTGCTATTTTAACCCACGTTAGTTTATGTAGGTTAGCTAACTTCAGAACACACCTTTTTTTCACAGCATAGACTTACCCTAAGACACTACTACAGTACGTTGATGACAGCTTCCCAAAACTGGTTGTATTAATAGTTCCTTAACATCATTATATTGTGAAGGAAAGGTGTGTTGCCATTTCCATCATAAACCTCCCATCAGGGAATTAAACTTGGACATAATTTATTCAGACAAAACTAAAGCAAGCATGGGTCACTTGCTGGTGGATTCTCTGCAGCTTGAGGTCTTCAAACCACAATTTTGAGGACTTCAATAACTCAATAACTCAGTCATGGGTTAGGGGTTGTTATAAAAGTGTATGGGTAGGGTTCTGTGGCCTGCTTTGTGCAGGAGGTCAGACTAGATGATCATATTGGTCCCTTCTGACCTACGAGTCTATGAGTCTATGAGTCTAACCCCAGAAGAAAATATTTGCTTTATGTGTTTGAGGGGAAAAGGTAGCAGATTGTTTTTAAGTTGTAGTCACTGCAATGAGGCGTACAGGTCTTTTGGGCCCCAAAAGGAAGTTGTCTCAGACTCGACATTCACCACTTCAATATTTTCACAAGGAGGAACCCCCAGTTCCCCAAGTGGAAAAGTAATACTACTGGAAAAACAACAGGTCTTGTCTAGGCTTGAAAGGGTTTGCCAGTGGAGCTATTACTGGCAAACCTTTTCTAGGGGAGATGCACCTTACACCAGGAAAAGAGTAATCTTGCTGCTATAGTTTATACAAGTTCCCTGAACTGAGTAAGCTATGCCAGAAATAAAAAGGCCTTTTTTGCAAGCATAACTGCATCTTCCATATGAGGAGGGATTATTAAGACTGGGACTTTTCAGCTTAGAAAAGAGACAACTAAGGGGGGATATGATACAGGTCTATAAAATCATGACTGGTGTGCAGAAAGTAAATAAGGATGTGTTATTTACTCCTTCTCATAACAAGAACTAGGGGTCACCAAATGAAACTAATTGGCAGCAGGTTTAAAACAAACCAAAGGAAGTGTCTGTTCACACAATGTACAATCAACATGTGGAACTCTGCCAGAGGATGTTGTGAAGGCCAAGACTATAATAGAGTTCAAAAAACAAATACATAAGTTCATGGAGGATAGATCCATCAATGGCTATTAGCCAGGATGGGTAGGGATGCAAAGCCAGGCTCTGAAGTGTCCCTAGTGCCTGTTTGCCAGAAGCTGAGAACAGGCAACAGGAGATGGATCATTTGATGACTGGCTGTTCTCTTCATTCCCTCTGAAGTACCTGCCATTGGCCACTGTCGGAAAACAGGATACTGGGCTAGATGTACCAATGGTCTGACCCAGTATGGCCATTCTTATGATCATCTACTAACTCACATGACTATATTGGCTAAACTTTTAAGTGTAGGCACAATTGGAACTTTTCAGGAATAGCTATTCTGCTTTAAGTTCAACCTCTACCTTAATGTGAATGAACTTTCAAGTGCAGACAAACCCTAACTACTACTTCCTCATATAAGGGATACATTCTCAAACTTCAGATCCCTGTCAGATCTAATAGGCTCCTGGGACTCATATGCTGAAGAAACCACCATGTTGGGAGACACAGTCGGAACACTCTAACCAGCGAGGTGTCAACTGAGTCTTATTCGTTTCAGGTTTAGGGATGATTATTCCTAATGTAATGGACTAGGGCAGTGCTAATTTAAAACCTTCCAGTGTTAACAGAAAGGGCTAAAGAGAGAGATGCTAGAAAAATCAAGGAAAAATAAAGTACAACTGGAGACACTTTCTGATACCAAGGTGAATCATTCCACCATTGATTCTGCTATGCCTAATAGCTAGGCAATAATCACCTACTCAGAAAGGAATACCATTATTACCATCTGGTTGGATATAAGGGAGTTAATTCCCTTCTTCCCATCACTTTAGCCATGAGAGCACAATAAAGTAGACATTGACACCTCTGGCTTGGAGCATCAATGTGTTAAGTTTTTATTTTGGCATTTCTCAGCTCTGCCAATTACATTATTACATTTCAACTACACAAAATAATCTTCACTAATCACACATGTTGATCTGCTATCCAGACTTTCTTTAAAAGAAATCAGTGTCTTTAAATAATCTGTAGAAATATAGTTGCTACACATTGTACATCGCTGGTCTCCTAATGCTTGCTAGTGTGTGATTAACTCCTTGTAAATAATGTTTTCTATACACAAAGAGCAAAGTTGTATGTTCAATCTTTCCTTTTAGCATAAAGAAAACAAACAAGGAAGGAACAATTATAACTTCTCCATGAGTGAGAAAGCAGGTGGAATGTGTGTCACTCTGTAAGAGCCTCCATCTTGAATTTTGAGGAATTGGGCCATACTGTCCCAGCTGCAGTCATTAGAGACTTTTGAATAGGTTCCCCCTTGTTGTAGAAGAGAGGCAGCCCATAGCACTGTGTTCTATGTGACGGCTCGAAGCCTCTGGAACATGGTCTCTACCTGGATCCAAAATAGCTGGAATATGGCCACCTCCTGAGAATGCTGCAGAACACTTCTGTTTGGTTAAGTTTTTGGACAGGGCTGAGGGTGTGGTCTCAGAATGATGATGAAGGGGCAGGAAAGGAATTTTAGTAGAGACTGGCAGAGCTCCTGTTTGAATAATTACTTCAATGCTGCTGGGGATTTGTTTTTCTTTTTGTTGTTGTTATAATAATTATTGTTAAGGGATTATTGTTATAATTATTATAATGTTTTGTCGTTATAATTATTAATCATGGTGCTTACTGCTTTGTATAAACATTGTTTTATTTAAATGTAAATAAATAATTACCGTAAATAAATCCTCAAACTGTGCTTAAAAATGCGGTGAACAGCTTCATAGCTAAATACACCACGATCATTTAAATGCATTGTGCCCTGTAGGAGAATTACATTGCCCTTCCCAACAAAGTTCAATCTAGCAGCAGAACAATAACTCCAAAATGACTACAACTTTATCATTTGAAGCTGGCAATGGGACTACTCATGGTACATGAAGTTAAGTATGTGCATAAGTCTTTGTAAGATGAGGGCCAAAGTCATCATCCCGGCTGGGGTGGTGACTGTCTTTTGCCTGGCCTGATATATGGTATAGATCAAATCCTGCAAGTTGCTTAAGAGCTTGTTTACACGTGGGTTTGTTCCTGATTCACTCCATATGTGGACACACTTATTTCGGTTCACACATGGAGTTATTCAGGAATAGCTGTTGCACTTTAAATTGATACCCTACCTTATCAGAAACACTTTCAAGGGTAGACAAATGTTTAGTGTGTGCAGCAACACTTGTGGACTTCAGTAAGAGTTGAGGATACTTGGCACTTTGCAGGAGGTGCTTAACACCTCAGAAGTTTGGGCCCTGTGGCCAACTGTAGCAAACCAATGCTGCCCACTGCTTATTCTTTCCTAAAATTGACAAGCCAGTCCTCAGGGCTGCATCACTTTTTGAACATTAATTGGTGATACTGTAAACTGAGAAATACTGAAAAGTTAATTTCTGTTTGAAATTGTACTGTAATCAGATATGACTCCGAAATGTGGATGTGTAGTTTAGTTAAGTTTGGTAATCACATTTTATCTCTGCAAGGGTTTCTCAAAAGCTAAAAGCAAATTTATCACAAACTTCTACATACATTTGTCCGTTTAAAAAAAAAATTTCCTTTTGAAAGGCAGCAGACTGACAAATATGTAAATACAACTCCTCTAGGTACAACACAGGCATCAATAATGCCATTCTCCCCTGTAATTTACAGCTATCCAGTCCCCCATAATGAATGTAAGGGGTGGAATCTAAATTTCCTGACAATGTACCCGTAAGTATTATACCTTTATTTCCTAATCTAACCTTTGCAAGAATTCTGAGATGCTCTTAAAGCTACTTTGTGCCTGGAGCTATACTACAATGGCATTTAACTGTTTTTATTTGCTTTTGCTTTTTTTTTCCCCTAAACTTGACTCTCAGAGAACCATCTGAGCCTGAGGCTGGAGCAAAGCAAGAGAAGTGGAGAAACAGAAGCTAACTTTATTTTTGATCCACCTGTCAACAGTCAGTCAGTGCTCTGCACAACAGAGGCTGAAGGGGTATAGCAAAGGAGTCATGGCCACAGTGGTGAGGCTGCACCCGACCCTGACATAGCACAAGGTCTGGGCCTACCCCAGAAACACTGTGGGGCCCTGCTCCTTTGTGCCAAGTGCACCAGGTGTGGGGCAGGCAGGATGTAAGTGTGGAGGGATCCAGATGTGAGGTGAGAGGATTCTATGTGGGACAATCTGGATGCAGACAGGTCAGTGGGGGGTCTGGATGCACAGAGGATCATTGGGGAGGGGGTGATCTAGGTGCAGGGGCAATGGGATTCTGCAGGGGCTTCCAGGTAAAAGTGGTTGGGATTTCAGTGGAGGGTTGTGGGAGTCTCAGCAGGGGGGTCTGGGTGCTGGGGGAGTGGGCTTGATAGGGTGGGTGTCTGAGTGCAACTAGCTGGGGGTCAGTTGCATGGGGGACTAGATGTGGGGGCTCAGGTTGATGCAGGGAGGTGGGGCTGATCAGGGTGGTGGTTGAGTGTAAGCAGTTCAGTGGGGCATGGTCTGGGTGCAGGGGTTTAGGTGCTAGAGGCTCCAGGTGCAGGGGTTAAGGTTCAATGGGGTGGGTTTGGGTATGGAAAGCTAAGGAGTTTTGGGTGTACAGGATGAGGCTTGGCAGGGGTGTCTGGGTATGGGAGGTCCAGATGCATGGGGGTTGGGTGGATGGGGAGCAGCTCCACATACAGTGATCACTCCTTCCACAGCTGAGGAGCGTTGGGGGCAGGAAGCAGGGGAGGATGCTGAGCTTCCTGCAGGTATGAGAGGTCTCTGGTGGTGGGTCTGATGCAGTCCCAGCTACTCCTTGCAGGTGAAGAGGAAGTCCCGTCCTCTCCTGTCTCTAGCCAGCTGGGACTAGCAGCTGATCCTGGCTCAGGATAGGAGCCACTGGCTGGGGTGTCCCCAGCTCTGCAGTGGTTTACCTCTCCGCCGGCTATTCCAGATGCCTGAAACTATGTACCTGCGCAGCAAGGGAGTGGTGCATGACTGCTCTTGCAGCTTCCCTTTGATTCCCTATCAGAAACTCATTTTTCTGCAGGGAAGCAAATAAATCTGCAGGGGATATGAATTCTGCACATGCGAAGTGGGACAGAATCCCCCCAGGAGTAACAATATGCATTTTGGAGTTACAGTTTCCTTGAGCGAGGCATGGCCTACTAATCTGAGCACTGGATTTGGGAGCAGGGAACTCAATGTTAATTTCAACTCTGCCACTGATTTGACCTATAGAAAACTCCTGAGGGGATATTTGGCATTGCAGCTTGTCTAGATGGTCAATAAATTTTAGTTCTGTTCTAATGTGACAGAGGCATTTCCAGATTGAAGGGTCATCTGAGAACACCTGGCCCCAAGAGAAATATAGGGATTGTCAGTCTGAAGCCTGGTCTGCACAATAAACTTGCACCTGTTAAATCAAAATCAGTTTTCAAATCAATTTAATTAAACTGGTATTAGCCCCTGAGATTAGCCCCAGGGAAGCCTCTCCATGTGTTCAATCCCATAGTGTTTGAACTCCATGAGTCGGGGATGCTGTTCCTGTGACATTGTCCTGCATAAGATAACAGTGCTGCTCTATCAGCATTCACTTTTGTAGTGCCCTTCTGTAGTGTCAGACTACTGGTGACGGGCAATTTTAAGAGCAGTCACTGACAGGGACCACATAAAGGGCTGCCATGAAGAAAGGGTACTCCTTAGAGGCCCTCAGTTTCAGTGGTAACAATGGTGGGAACACTAGCGTAGACAGATTAAATGGCCTCAGATGTCCTCAGACTTGTGGGCGTAGAGAGCCAACCAGCTCCTCACCGCTCTGTGTGTCTGTGAGTGCATCCCTATCTGCATAGGGACACTTTAGAGGGAAGTACATGATAAAACTGGTGAAGTTTCCTGCAGAACTTGTCCACTTCCACAGGGTATTTTAGAGAAGGAGACAAATAAGACCCACAGTGACTGCTCTAGGTCAAAACTCTAGCTACACATGTGCAAGTATATTTATTAAGGGCACTTTTGAAAGTGCTCTGGTGGGCTGTTCAATGCAGTTCTGCTACTGCTTTGGGCCCTCTAATGGAATGTGTACATGTGCACCAAATAAAATAGGGACCCAGCCAGCTGCCCCTGTACAGATCTAGAGGTGCTGAACTGTTCAATTAATACCTGTGAATGACACACAGATTTGGAATGAAGGCAAATGTATTTTATTCATATTTTCTTATTGGGACTGTACCCTAGTGCCAGAACTATAATACTGTATATAATATGCTGAGCACAGCCTAATGTGTTCAGTATAACTCTCAATAATGTGTACCATGTCTGAAATACTTTCTACAATTCATAGTCTGTTTCCAGTTCTTTGGAGTATAATATATAAGGATGAAAGTGAAAGTTTAACTGATTTTACAATTAATTGTTTAATAGTATAGGCGTACTCTGAAATCAAGCTATCAAATAATTAATTGTGTATAATTCAAATTTCAGATATGTATTATTTTTGTGATTATAAAGTTAGGGTCCCAGGATGAACTGAAAGAGGCACTTTTCAAAACTAAATACACACAGATTTGCTCTCAGTCCCTCAGTTTAATTCCTATGCTTTTTCATGGTATACTGGGTTTTCTAGATATTTAAAATTCAAATGTGTTTCTAGTAAGTATCCAACTTTGTAACTGCTATTAAACTGCAACGCTGAGAAATCTCTTTGCTATCAGCAGGAGGTTTTCATACAGACCCTCAGATGTAGCGTTCTTCTCAGACGCTGATATGGTCTCTTTGTTTAACACCTAGGCTCAGGGCACACTTTTTCAATAAAGAATGAGCACTGCTGAGCAGAGCACAAAAGCTTCCACCTTGAGGAAGTGTCGATTTCAGGTTCCTGCTTTCCTCACGCACACATTAAATAAGTCCTCACGGTTGAACAATGGAGACATTTACTTGATGGGAAGAGACAGTATCATAAAAACAACAACAAAGAGAGGGGTTTGAATCTAGATATCAGATATCACCCGATTAAAGAAAGCTACAGCACCATTACAAAATATAATACACAGTGAATTGCAGCTCTCTTAATTTTTCTGTGTCCATATTGCTCCTGCTTATGATCAATAATATAGTAGAATAGAATTGTTTAGGGTGTGAATGGTACCAACCCTATTGATTGCAGCCCTGTCGCATTGGCTACGAGGCAGCAGCTTGCTTTACTGTACAGACTTCTCTGTCTCTCTGCCAGAGTCAGGCTCTGTCTCGCAGCTGTCCTGTTCTGCTAGCTGGGGGCTCTCAGCTGCGGAGACGCACTAATTACCTGTAAATATCATCCGCTTCCCCGTAGCGGCTGCTCCTAGGGAGGGTCTGGGGGTACTGGCGGGCATGACGACTTTGCCCGGCTGCCTGCCTCCGGTTTGCCTCGGTTACTCCTTGGCGGACCCAGCCCAGCGCCGGGCGCAGCGGGCGGCAGCTGTTGGCTCCCTGCAGGCAGCAGCCGGCGAGGGCCGGTTGCTGGGGTCGCTGCTCGTGCGCGGCAGCTGCATTGTGACATGCTGTCCTTGTGCAAGCGGCCCGCGCGTTCTCCAGGCGCGCAGCCCGGGACTCTGGAGCCCCTTTCTGCCCTTTTGAGGTGGTGGTGGAGGAGGGGGGAGTGTTTCCGTGGCTAACACCCCGGACCTTCTGCAAGAGGCAAGGTCAGAGTGGGCGCCTCTGCGTCTGTGGGTGCCCAACTTTGGGGTTAATGAGGTCCTGCCCCAGAGGAGCTGTTGGTGCTACAGCCCTGCAACTGTAGTCCAGGGATAGGCAACCTGTGGCAGCATACTGAAGGCTGCACACAAGCTGATTTTAAGTGGCACTCACACTGCCCGGGTCCTGGCCACCGGTCCAGGGGCTCTAAGTTTTAATTTAATTTTAAATAAAGCTTCGAAAGCATTTTAAAAACCTTATTTACCTTATATACAACAATAGTTTACTTATATATTATAGACTTATAGAAAGAGACCTTCTAAAAACATTAAAATGTATTACTGGCACACAAAACCTTAAATTAGAGTGACGAAATGAAGACTCAGCACACCACTTCTGAAAGGTTGCAGACCCCTTCCGTAGTCTATAGCAGTGAGCTGGATGGAACTATGCAGATCTCGCTATATCTTTACTTTTGTTAAACTTCTTTGATTTTTGATTGAATGTAATGCTCATAAAAGACAATAGTTGGAAAGCCCTGGAACCAGAGTACACAGCTGGCCTCTGATGACTTCCACATCCAATCACCTCTCAGTTGAGGAGAATTCAAACTACCCAACAACCTGGCTAATGTATTCTGTTCTGTTCTGGTTCTTGTACCTAGGCATAGCACTTCAGTAATTTAGTGAAAGCAGGATTTATTTTATTTTACTTTTTGTCAGTTGTTGTAATTTTTTGAACACAGCATTAATAGACAATGCATTTTTTTCTTCTAGTCAGTGACACAATAGTCCCCTGTTCTATCATCAGAAGCTATTGCAATTGATTGCAATTCTAAGGATAGCTTTTCACTAAAAAGTTGACACAGGCTCCTGCTCAGATGTTGCCTCTAACCCAGGGAGACGCAACAGATCATCTAAGTCAAGTTTGGCTGTGTCTGAAATCTGGGCTGAGTGGAGATAGCCCACTAGAGTAAGTGGACAGGCTAGATCCCGGATAACACTTTCACTTGGGCTGGTAACCTGTCCACTCTGCATTGTTGATGCAGACTAATTAACCTGAGTGTTGATAGTCCTCCAATGCCTTCCCACACATCAGAATAGGTAGGGACCCTTCCAGAAAGTGAACAGCTCTCACTTTAACTTAGCATGGCACCACTTGAAGATTTGGCCAGGCAGAGAGGCCACCAGGCCAAATTTCAGTGAGTGGCATTGTGACCCAGTATGTCAGGCAGGGCCGGCTCTAGGCATTTCGCCACCCCAAGCACGGCAGCACGCCGCGGGGGGCGCTTTGCCGCTCGCCGGTCCCACAGCTCCGGTGGACCTCCCTCAGGCTTCCCTGCGGAGGGTCCGCTGATCCTGCAGCTCCGGTGGACCTCCCGCAGGCATGCCTGCGGATGCTCCACCAGAGCTGCAGGACCAGCGGACTCTCCGCAGGCACGCCTGTGGGAGGTCCACTGGAGCCTCCTGCCGCCCTCCCGGCAACTGGCAGAGTGCCCCCTGTGGCATGCTGCCCCAAGCACACGCTTGGCGCGCTGGGGCCTGGAGCCAACCCCGATGTCAGGCTGAAACACCATTCATCTATGGGCCCAGGGCAAACTACCCTTTCTTCCCTATCAGGAGCCCTGCCCCTGCCAATGGCACACACCATGTCCATATGCAGGGCCGGCTCCAGGCACCAGATTCCAAGCTGGTGCTTGGGGCAGCATTCTGCAAGGGTGGCAGTCCCTGTTGTTTTGCCCCCAAGCAGCGCACCAAATTGCCGCCCCAGGTGGTGGGGGCAGTCCATGCGCTGTTAGGGCAGCAGGCGTGTTTCCGCTGTGATGGCAATTTGGCAGCAGTTTCTATGTTTAGCTGTCTGGGATGGCTTCAGCTAAACATAGAAGCTGCCACTGAATTGCTGCCACCGCGGAAACACGGCTGCCAACCTAAGGGCACACGAACTGTCCCCGTCGCCTGGGGCGGCAATTCGGTGTGCTGCTTGAGGTAGCTAAAACTGTAGAGCTGTCCCTGTTCATATGGCTGCAGGTGCCACTGAGCATAGAGAGAACCCATAGCTATTAAAACTTAACTCATCTGTCTCCACTCTTACATGTCTGCCTGTAACTTGTGTTATCTGCCTAACAGGCATGGTGCTGCCTTCTCAGGGTGACAAGCCTCAGATGGAATGCCCTCTCCTGTGTCTCATGTGCTAAATTTGCCTCCTGGTTTTGAAATCAGAATTGTTTTAATGCCAACAGCTATAACAGGTCATTATCCTGAGCTGGCTCCATACCTTACCATCTGCTGCAAGTCATTTAATTTAGTGAGTTCATGCACTAAGAATACTTTCTTGGCTCCCTGCAGCGCCGAGCTCAGGTCAGGTGAATACCCTCTTTCTCCTGGGCTCTGGGCTTTCCCTTTCACTAACCTGTTGGCTCAAATCCAGGCCGGCAAGAAAAGGAGGATCATCTGAAATTAACAATTCCAGCCGTGCTGGGCTGTAGTGTACAGAGCTGAGCTCAGCACTGCAGGGAGCCAAGAAAGTAGATTTAAAAACAAAAATCCACTAGCCGGACCCCTTCCCAATCCCCCTGCTTCCAGGGTTCCATTTCTGAAAACTGGGCAGCTAATCCCAGGCCAAGTCCAGGGAAAGAGTAAAGGGGAGCTGAAATCAAGCTAGCTTTGATCCTGTATTAAGGGCTTCATCCCTAGAGGCATGGTGCCCCCTGCCCCACTGGGGCACATGGCCCTGTCTCATCCCACCTCACCTTCCATCCAGGCATCTCTCCTCACTGGCAAACCTGCCTCCCCTGCCCTGCCTGCTTCATTAGCCATCTTCTCCTGCATCACAGGGTGAGCTACCTACTACAAAGAAGTGAGAAAGAACACATTTGGGTAAAAACAAGCCTGGGCTAATGTGCTGCTCTTTCCAATGTGTGTGTGGCTTTAGCAAAGTATTTAATTAGCCTCCACAAACTTCTTTTCCTCACCTGCAGATTTTAGTGATCTCACCCCAAGGAGCCCTGGAATGTGATTCCTTCTGAGGACATGCTCAATATATTGACTTGATTTGCAAAAGAGTGAAGTAAGAAGAGCATGGAATGGATTTTATTAACACTACTTAGTTGCTTGTGAATGATTTTGTGACTATAGATATTGGTGACTTCTTTGAGTGTCATTGTAATTGGCACTGAAAGTTACTAGTTTGTCACTGGTCACTTTGACACTTATTTTCTTGCTAGGGAAACCAAAAGTCCCTAATCTAGTGAGAAAGTAGCTAAATTGGCAACACCCTGGGAGTGCCCCCTGGCTGGACCTCAGTGCAGTTCCAGCACTGTGCAATCTCTGCTTCCCACCATCTATGGGGCCCTGTCTCCGCAGAACTGAGCCACCTTGGACTGCTGCAGAAGTCTGGCCAGTTGGGGGTGAGGGACAGTCTGAGAGGCTTGGCTGGGCCTCTCCAGGCAAGTGGGTCCTGAAGGAGCCCAGCCGGGGGAGGCCCTGGCCTGGCTGATCACGCCACTCCCAAGGGGCCAGAGCCCTGGCTGCGCTGCCGGCTCAGCCCAGCAGACACAGTCACCTCCCGGCAGGGCCAGTGAGTGTGGGTGGGAGGCAGGACAGGGCAGTGGGTCTCTGGGGAACCTGGGGGTGATGGCTGTGAGGGGATGGGGGAGATCTGTGTGTTGGGCACTAGGGAGTGGGGATTCTTTGTGGGGAGCTAGGCAGTAGTGGTGGGGCTGTGGGGAGGGGGGCACTGGGCAGAGGTGATATTGTGCAGGGTGCTGTGAATTTGTGGGGATGGGGTGCTGAGCATAACAGGCACTGGGGCACTGGGCATAAGGAGTTCGGGGGTGTTGCAGAGGTGCCGACTTGCTGATTTCCGCAGGGGTGCTTGACTCCTGCTCTGCCCCAGGCTTACTGAGGTGCTCAGACCAGGTTAAATCTACAGTGAAGACATAGACTCATAGACTTTGAGGTCAGAAGAGACCATTGTGATCATCTAGTCTGACCTCCTGCACAATGCAGACCACAGAATCTCACCCACCCACTCCTGTAATAGACTGCTAACCTCTGGCTGAGTTACTGAAGTCCTCAAATCATGGTTTAAAGACTCCAAGTTACAGAGAATTCACCATTTACACTACTTTAAACCTGTAAGTGACCCATGCCCCATGGTGCAGAGGAAGGTGAAAACCCCCCAGGGTCTCTGCCACTCTGAATTAGAGGGAAATTCCTTCCTGACCCCAAATATGGTGGTGATATAAGTTCCTAGAGTAGACCTACAGGGACAGTGTGATTGCAGGAGAGAGAGTTAAAAAAAAAAAACCCAGCAGAAAATAGGGACAAGTTTTTTGCTAAAAGTTTTGCCAAAAAGTAATCCAGTGTTTCAGCCAGGTCTGTTACAGATCCAGAACTTCTGTTGGCTTGTCACAGGATGACTAACCCCTTTAAGAGGGAGTGGGGCCCAGTGCACCTATGAAACATTACAGTAATTACTGCCCAATTGGGCTTAAGAGATGGTACCAAGCCTTATAAAAGGGAAAACAGCATCAGGGGAAGGTGGCTATCTGTTGACCTCTTTCGGATTGAAACCTTGTAGGAAGTGGAGGAGGACATATTGGCTGCAACACTATATGTTCGTTGCGGCTCTGCAGCACAGGTTGAGTGAAATGAATCCACAGATGACTAGAGAGAGGAAGTAAGGAGACGAGTTCTGACATCGGATATGTATCAGACAACAGAAATTTCTTGCGATTCTGCACTGTGTCCTGTCATTCTTAGGAAGACTTGGGGGTCAGCTCCTGGTAGATCAGCAATAAAATAGTGCATCTGACAGTGAGATGAGTCCAGTTAAAGAAAAAGGTCATTGTCATGCTATTAGAAAAGCAGATCACTTGAGTGCCTTCTCAGTGTGATCTGGCCTTACCTAGCTGACCCTAAAATTTTTGGCATCATTGCTGCAATGATGAAAGAAAGTTTGGTCACATTCTGGATTGCTTTAAGTAGCTCCAAACTAATCCTGCCCATATTTTTCCATAGAGAAGCAACCTTAATGTAAAGCAGACCTGGTCCTGAGGTAGAAGAATTCTTTATTGCAGCCTGCAGTGCACATGGGCTGATATTCTCTTTAGTGGGGGATATGAGGAGGAAGATGTCAGGGACCTATTACATTTTTTTCTTTCCCTTTGTCTTGCTTCATTCTTGTGTATACCAGTGAGTACTTTGGCAATTGGTGATATTTGTCTTATTTTTCTCACCCTTTGCAAAAGCCATCTTCTGCTTAACATGCACATTCTTTCCTTCAGAGCTGTTTCCCTCCTCAATAGGCTATTGCAATTGGCTAAATGCCAAACAGTAGGGTGAGCTGCATGAAAAAGCCTTGATCATAGACAGGCAGTCTTACAATTTCTTTCTTGTATTCAAGATGCAGATGGATGCCATTAGAACAATTTTAACTAAGAATATGCACAGCTTGCCTGCAAGACTGAGACTAATACTAAATATTTATATTGTGCTTTTCATCTTCAAAATGCTCTACAAACATGAATCCTCACAACATCCCTGTGAAACAGGTATGAAATAGGTTTTATTATACTCTTTTTAAAGACAAGAAAACTGAGGCATGCACTAGGTTACTTGTCCGAGGACACATCACACAAGTTGTTATCAGAATCAGGATTAGAACTCAGGAGTTCTTGATGCTCCAGTGATGTTTTACACCATGCCTCTCCATCTAAAAATCATCGTGGTTCACTTGACAACACATTGTTTTCCAGGTGACAAGAGGTGATATGTGCCATCAACATGAAAATGTGTTTTAAGTAAGCGCTTACTAGACAAATTTGATCTACTTCTGAAAACCATATGGCCAAATTATCTCTTGCACTAAGATCCAGTGTAGCAAAGAAGTTCAGGGGCCAGAGATCTACCAGAAAGCCCCAGCTGTGATAGAGGGTCTGATCTCAGTTCCTAATTCATAGTTCATAAAAATGGAAAATTACTTTGGCATTGTCCTGACTCCACCCCAATCTGCCCATTTGAAAGGACAATACAAGGCCTTACTCAACTCTAGGAACTTACATCACTAGGTACACTAGCAATACTGACCTAACCCCCGGTGTAGACAGTGCTAGGTCAACTGGAGAATTCTTCCGTCAACCTAGCTACTGCCTCTTGGGGTGGTGGATTACCTATGCAGACACGAGAACCCCTCCCATCAGCGTAGGTAAAGTCTACACTGAAGTGCTGCAGGTGTGCAGCTGCTCCACTGTGGCTTTAAGTGTAGACATACCCATATAGAAAATAGGGAGTCCAAACCCTACTGTGTGCATAGGTAACTGGAGAAAAATGGTTTGTAAACCAGAGGTAGTGACACTGGCTCTAGGGACACTGGCTGGTTGAGTGAGAGAGAGAGTCACTCATCTCTCTCTGGACACAGCAGCAGGAGCTGACTCTGACAAGAGAATAGGAGAACAGGAACTTGCTTTTCAGACAAAGTTCATTCTGTTCTCTGTGTAACTAAGATGACAATGTCTTATGTAGTTCATCTTACGAGGTATGTTAAGCAAACCATTTATTTTAATTCAATTTCCCCCCAGTTTTATTCAATCTTGTTTTTGTTAGAATTACTGTTGTATAGGAAATTGCGCAAAGACATCCCCAAAAACAAGAGAACTTAAACAATTTTTGGAACACATATTCTCCTCTTAGTTAAGTAGCCCGTCATGACATGCTCCATATTCTAGTCTGGGAGGGGTACAGGAGCCAGTTATAGTGGCTTCACCCCAATTGAGGGTCCTCCATTCACCCACCAGTGGAATTCTCAGTTGGCCAGGCACCTCCAGCTTTTACCTCTTTTGTGCTGGGTGAGAGAGAGAATCTGGCCTCTAATGATCAATGTGGAGAAAAGGGAAGTGTCAGGGGTTTTTTATTGTTTGTTTTTTTCTTTTCATTATCCACAATGGCAGTTTAAGTCATGGAAATGATAGGCAGGGAAGTTCATAAAAATCATTGCATGGGAAATTACAGCTGGAATAAATTATCACATTTCTATGGATTCCACGTCCACAGCATTCAACATCAGCTATCCTATTTTACTTTACAATAGCACAAGTAAATGCATCTGGACCAATTAGGCAGTTTTTGTTGTTTAGTCCTTTAAAAAAAAGTGCAAAAGCCTAATGGAGCTGGAAAACGTTATTTTCTTGGACTATTTAAGAATAAACATCTCTGATTGCTGAAGACAAAGATGCTCTGACATTCCTGGGTTCTAACTAGGGTCACAAAACTACCTAAGGACTGAGTGACAAAGTTACTTATATGCTCACTGCAAATCCAGGAGGTGTTTTAGCCAACTTCTATTCTGTTTTTCAGTTTTGTTCATCGGTTGTACTACTCTTTAAAATACAAGACATGATAAATCTTTGCAAGCACTTAGAAATGAGGTAACAGTCAGGGAACTATTTGGACTGGTCTTTCTAAGGCACCATTGATGCTGCATATATGAATCTACTCAAAGAGTTTTTCCCAAATCATTCTCAGATGGGTCAAGTGTGTAGCCTCCAAAAATGAACCTGAATTCCACTCTGAAACCCCACAGTTCCACCACCTTCTATGTGAATTCTGGAGAAGCACAGAGAGAAACTGTGCTCCCAATACCAGCTTCAGTGCAGCACTACCAATTTACACAAGCTGAGGATTCTGGTTTTCTATTGTTGGCTTTTAAAAATGCATTGAACACTTGCTTGAAAGACCTCTTTTATAACTTAACATGTGATACATGTGGTGATTTATGTTTTTAATTAATTGCCTTTACCTTACCCATCATTTCTGACCGATTCTCACATCACTGAGCCCTGTGGAGAGGGGTTAGAGCACTAGTTTAGGAATTGGCAGATCTAGGCCCAAGTGTCTGCTCTGCTACAGGCTTTTCATGTGATCTTGGGTAAGTCACTTAGCCTCTCCGTGCCCCAGTTCCATGTAAAATGGGGTGATTAGCAACTCCCTACCTCACAGGGATGTTGTGAGGATAAGCTGGTGAAATGCCTATATACTACAGTGATAGGGACCCTGTAAGTTCCTAAGATAGATAGATCCTGACTTCCCAGATATGGGGAGTGTTCTTCCCTCTAAGTATTTTTTAAAATATGTATTAATGATGATTATGTGTTAAAAATAATTAAATATATAAGTTTCAAATACAACTTCAGAAAAGCAATGCAAGTAGTAAAATATTAATGCAAGCTAATTCAGATTATTTAATTTTAGAATTTCTTTTTTTTCTTTTGAAAGACACCTTTATATACTTTGTATACAAAGTATAAACAAATTCTCAGATTTACCCCCTAGAAATGGTAGTAAATTCAAGGAAAAGTAGTAATATCAGAAAACAGGTATTTATATGCTAAAACCATTTGTATGCATATATGATAATAAATGGTCAACAAAGGCCTAAAAAAGCCTGGACTAACAGGTTACCTATGTGTCAATATCTTAAAACACCTCCCCCCGGCCCCACACACTATAGGCAAGATGAACCATAGGTCTCCACTTGCTAAGGAGAAAATGTGGAATATGTACCTTTATAATATAGGAGAGGGACCCAGACAAAAGAAGAAAGGATTAGATCCTCACACCAGCACCGTCCCCTCAGAATCACATGAAAGGGCCAGAATGGCAAAAAGGTGTCTTAAAACCTTGGTTTCTGGAGGAGGATTCTCCAGGTGCAGGAACTGTGGAACACAGCCACAAGGCCGTTATATGCTGCTCCTGCCCTTTTCTCTGGTGCATAAGGGCTGAAGCATGGGTGAAGCTCACTCCAGATCTCATTTTCTCTTCCTCTCTATCTCCTGGCTGCATCTCATTGCAATGTAAAGGGTGGAGGCTAAATTCTAAACTATACCCATGAATAGAATGAAGTTACGCAGATAACTTTCAACCTTCCAGGCTTTTTTTCTGGAAGCCTGTGCACTGCTAACAAGTCACAGATGTATTCATCACATGAACAGGAGCAAGATAATTTTTTCATTCATTATGCATTCATTCCAAGGTGTACCTACTGAGTTCCAGGAGGTGGGTGTGCACAAACCTGCCCACATCTGAAGGCGCCTCCCTTAGCCTAAGGGGAGGAGCAACTAAACCCAGGGTCCAAATGTTTTTTGGGGACAACTAATCAGAAAATGGGGACAACAGTGAAATCATAGGGCCATAAGCAGGGAACTGGAAGGAGACACCAAGCAGAGACGCCTGGACAGTGCCCACTGCTCCTCAAAGGTGTCTAGGGAGCCAGCAGAAGCGGCCGAGAGGAACTCCAAGGTGCATATGAACATATATTATTGTGAGGGGGTGTACCTGGCCTTTCAGGGCCCCCTGCTGGAGCATCGTGGTCCTACCACATCTCACCCCAGGAAAGGAGCAGTGAAAGTGGGTCCTTCCGGCCTGCTTAGAAACAGTGAGTCAGAGCCCAGCAGGCTCAGATAAAAGGAGCTTCAGGGACTGAGTAGCTCAGTTCCCAGCTGGAGTCAGATAGGCAAGGAAGAGTGTTCTGCTCTGGATAAAGGGAGTTCAATGGGAGCTCAAGTAAAGAGGCCAGGTGGGAAGAGGCCCAGGCAATGTAGCAGCAACCAAGTAAAGGAGGCAGCATGTGGCTGCTGTTTATATGGTTCCTGGGTTGAGACCTGAAGTGGTGAATGGGCTACAGTGCTGCAATGGCCCAAGTTCCAGAAAGGGGACATGGATAGTTTAAAAGCCCAAGAAAAAGGGCTAGATTTAAAAGGGCCCCAAGGTACAGGACTGAAGGCCCTGGTGAGGATAGACTGACAGTTCTGCCAGGACTCTTTACTAATCCCTGAAAAGGAGATAAATTTATTTCAGATACCTGAGCAGAGGGCTGGATTTCAATAAGCCCAAGATGGGCTGAAGAGAGAAGGCACCCTCAGGCCTTGGCTACACTTGCAGATGTGCAGCGCTGGGAGTTACAGCTGTCTTCATTCAGCTGTGTGAAAGCGCTGCAGGCCACACTGACGCTACCAGCACTGCAGTGTGTCCCACATTTGCAGCATTGCAGCGCTGTTGGGAGTGGTGCTTAGGGCAATATCGCCGACAAGGCACCTTTCCATTTTGGTCGCGTGGGTTGTGGGAAGGGGCGCGAGCGTGTGGGTCATTCTGCTTCCTGTCCAACGCCCCGTGATGCTTACTTCACATCCTGTATCCCTGTTTTTCATCCCCGTTTGGCGCCATCTGTGATCTCTCAACGGTTTCGGTGCAGCCGGTTTCTGTGGGAAATGGAGTCCGAACTGCTGAGAGTATGCTGATGAGTCTCGCAAGCACATCCACATTTGGCAGTTGAGCTATTCCCTATATCAAAGATGAGAGTCCGACGATGATAGCGAGTTGCCTGTGCGTACACGAAATTGCTGCTGGCATTCATGGAAGATGCTCAGACCATAGAACGCTGCTTTGGTTCGGAAACAAGCACTGAGTGGTGGGATCACATCGTTGGAAGTTTGGGATGAGGGCAGTGGCTGCAGAACTTTCAATGAGAAAGCCCTTCCATGGATGTGTGGCTGAGCTCGCCTCCCACCCTGCGGCACAAGGACATGAGGAGAGCTGCCTCCAGTGGAGAAGTGGGTGGCTATGGCGTTCTGGAAGCGGAACCACACATGGGGGCTACCAGTTGGTCGGAACTAGTTGTGGAGTGGGAAAGTCGACCGTTGGTTGTTTGATGCAAGTTTGCAGGCATTAATCGCACCTGCTAAGAAAAACCATGGACTTCTGGGGAACATGCAGGACATTGTGGATGGCTTGCACAAGATGGGTTTTCCTAATGTGGAGGCGATAGATGGGACGCTATTGTATTCTGGCACCACCCCACCTACATCGAGTAGTTAATTCGAAGGGTATTTCTTATGGTTTCCAGGTGCTTGTGGATCACAGTGGGGTTTCTGACATTAACACAGGCTGGCCTGGAGGGTGCGCATATGCATGCATCTTTGAACACTGGTCGTTCAGGAGCTTCAGAGAACTTTTTTCCCAGACCGGAAGATCGCAGTAGGACATTGAACATGCATCGTGATCCTGGAGACCCTGTTACCCGTATCGCCTTGGCTCATGAAAACCATATACAGGAAGCTTGGACAGGAGCAAGGAACGTTAACTACGGCTGAGCCAGTGCCAATGAACTGGTGGAGTGTGCTTTTGCCATTAAAAGGGCCGCTGGAGATCTCTGTATATGGGAAGCTAGACTTGGGGAAAGCGCACCCTGCGTTATATTCTGCGTGCTGTCCCTCATAATATTTGGAAGGTAGGGTGAACTTCGTTCGGCATGGACCTCGAGGTTTCAACGCTTGGAGGGCCTGAATTTCCACAGCCAGAGAGCAGGGCTACTAGAAGAGGCCTAGCACAGGTACTTCAAGGATTTAGGGATGCCTTGGAGGGAGGAATTTGAGGCTGAAAAATCCCAACGTAATGTTTGCTGCCTTGCACGGAGTGAAGTGCAGTGGTTAACAATGTTAGTAGGAATGTTTTTCCTAAGCTGATTTGCAGTGCCTGTTTCTTTCCTGGGCTAAGGTATCTTTTTACTTTCTGCAATATATAAGACGTGTTTTCAAAAGCCAGAATTGATTTATTGGAAAAGAAATAACTTTGGTTATGAAGACACACACATTTTGGGAACCTTAAAGGGCGGGGGTGGGGGGTGCGGTTGGGGAACGCACGTCACAGTTTGAATATGTCCTGTCTGGAATGCTGCTTGCATGACTGCTGATTTCAGGATAGCCTATACTGCATGGTGATGGTGGGTTGCTGCAGAGGGTAAAGGTTGTAGTTCTCAGCTGGTGTGAATGTACAGTGTTGGAGGCAGCTGGTGGAGGGTAAGAACCTGTGGATGTTGGGGAAGGGGGGTTTTGAGCTGACCAGTGGAGACAAGTGAAGATGCTTTGGACGGTGAGGGGGCGGCTCCGCCTGAATGTCGTACGGCGCCTGAATAGAGTCCACTTGCCGCGCCAGGATGCATCAGTTGCTTTGTGCTTTCTCCTGGCGTGCTGCCTTTCTCTGCAGCATCTTGCTTTCCTTTTCTCTAGTCTTGCAAGTTTTTTGATTCCTCGTCTGGCACAGTGATCCAATAACTCTTGCAGTCAGTGTCTTTGCTTTTCATGCTTCTTCGGAGGTTTTTGAAGTCTTTCAGCTGTTGATAATTGGCATCTGAGAAGTCAAGGTTGTTGTTAGAAAGGCAAGAAATGCAACCATGTTAACCTGCATTGTTATATCTCAGATGTTATCGCCACACAGTGAAGGAGTTTACCATCTTCACAATAGATTAGATTTTCCCATGCCCAAAGAGAGACAATACCCACAGGAGCCTGAGAATGGTGATGTAAGAGGGACTGATTGATTGCTTCTGGCTGTTCCTGGGGTTTTTTGGCATTGGGGAAAGCAAACCAGTTGCAGGGGAGCCTACACTGAAACAAGCAGCAAGGAATCCTGTGGCACCTTATAGACAAAGACGCTTTTGCGAGCATGACTTTCGTGGGTGAATACACTGGGGTTGTCAGATGCATCTGAAGAAGTGGTATTCAGCCACGAAAAGCTCATGCTCACAACATCTGTTAGTCTATAGAGGTGCCACAGGATTCTTTGCTGCTTTACAATCTCGCAGACTAACACGGCTACCCTCTGATACACTACACAGTCTCCCAACATTTTCCAAGGAGTTGAATCCTGCAAGAATATTCCCTGTTTGCGGCTCACCTGAGAGGGGGAATGATTGCTTTGGCTTGTGAGGGTTTCTGTGCATTGGGGAAAAGCAAATAGCTGCAGGAGGCACTCAAAGAACAGTCTCCCAACATGTTTCACAGGACGCTGATCTGCAAGATATCTCGCTACTGCGGGGTCACCTGAGAAGGGGGAATGATTGCTTTTGGGCTGTACTGCGGTTTCTGTGCGTTGGGGAAAGCAAACAGCTGCAGGGGGCACCTACACTGAACACTCTCCCAACATTTTCCACAGGAGTTGATCCTGCAAGATATCTCACTGCTGTGGGTCACCTGGGAAGAGCGGGAGGGTCTTCTACAGCAATGTGGATTCCGCCCTGGCCCCTACGCAGCTTGCCTGTGTGCAGCAATGGTCCCCCCACCCCTTGCGGCACAGTGGCGTGGACGTGTTAGCCTGACTGGGACAAGGACCACAGTGGCTCTCCCAATAAACTTGCGCAAGCGCATTGCCCATGCTCTGGCTGAAACTTTTGAAGAGATTACCGACGTTGATTACCATGACGTGATAGACCACATCAATGGGCTATTCCACATGTAAGCATGCATGCATGCAGCTCTAATCCTCCCTCCTCTCCCGAAACATTTCCATCCTGAAAATACAAGCCGCTTACAGGGAACCCACTCGTCTGCTTGTCCTTCACCAAGTACCAGCTGCTGCGACTGGCTACCTTCCTCCTGACTTAAGAAGAGCTCCTGGCTGCATGCTTCCTGGGACTCCGGGGTGTCTCCCCCCATCCCAGTACTCTCACTTTTGGTTTCCTTCTCCCCCCCCACCCTTCCTCCTCCTCTGCCTCCCCCCCTGCTCTGAAGTGTCCATCGTGGTCCTTGGATTGGCAGTGGGGTCACCCCCAAGTATCGCGTCCAGCTCTTTATAAAAACGGCAGGTCATGGGGGCAGCACCAGAGCGACAGTTTCCCTCACAGGCTTTGCAATAGGAACTCCTCAGGTCCTTCACTTTAACCCTGCACTGCAGCGCGTCCCGGTCATGCCCCCTTTCCATCATATCCCTTGATATCTGCCCATAGGTATCGAAATTCCTATGGCTGGAGTGCAGCTGGGACTGCACAGCTTCCTCCCCCCAAACACTGATGAGGTCCAGCAATTCACCATTGTTCCAAGCTGGGGCTCTTTTGGTGCGTGGAGGCATGGTCACCTGGAAAGATTCACTGATTGCACTCCACACCTGGTTGAGCAAACAGGAAGGGGATTTTTAAAATTCCCGGGGCATTTAAAGGGCGGGTCACCTGAGGCCAGGGCAGTAGAGTTCGAACTGATGAGCAGAGTGGCTGAACAGGCATTCTGGGATACTTCCAAATACCTCTGGAGGCCATAAACAGCGCTTTTGGTGGCCCACATTTGGAGGCACCTACATCACCAGCGCTGCAGTCATTATTCCCAGGCAGAGGTAAGTAAGCCCGCTGTACCCAGAAGATAACAGCACTGATGTGCCTTCAGTGTGAATGGTGTGTTAGTCAGCCTCGGGTAAAGCCACACCGCGCTCAACTCTCCAGTGAGCAAGCCCTTAGGAAGGAAGTTCTGAGTCTAGCTTAGACATGGGCACTGGAAGCTTTGTTTGTATTTGTCTGTGAATTTGAATACTCTGGAAGGCGTTAGTTCATCCGCATTTTCAACTATGGACTGCGGCTGGAGGGCTAAAACACTGAAGTAAGGCTCAACAAGTCAAGGGTGCAAGGACTGCAGTGTCCACAACCAGCCAACAAAGGCACTCATTGAGAGGTTAATGTCCCTGTCATAATAGATAGCTAAGGGTTAACTGTTTCTTTTACTGAAAAGGGAACCAAACGCTGACCAGAGGACCAATCAGAAACCGGGAATTGTTCAACAGCGGGGGAGGGACCTCTGGAGTTTTTGTCCTGAACTGCTGGCCCTCTGTGTCTCCTGTATTCTGCCAGCAACTCGTTTTTCTTCCTCTGCTCTCTTCTTGATATGCATTTAACCAAAACAAAGCCCCTTTATTTACCGTGTGTGTAGCTGGCTGGGTATCTTGATCCGCCATTGGAATTTTTATGCTTAACAATAACCGTAATGTCCCTAATGCTTTTGAATGACTTCTTTGCTAAAACATGCAAGCTGCCAAAGCAGCAGAAAATTTTTTTTTCTCTGGCTACTGTAAAACCCAAACCCTTTCTCGCTCTGCCCCTAGCAGGGAAAAGAAAACTAATATTCTTACTGGTTCTGGATTTTACTTCCACCGCTTGCTGCACCATGTGATAGCCTCTTTACTCAGCTTTGAACCTTAGCGTTCATAAACTGAGAAGCTAACAGAACTCCAAGCTTAATACAGCTTGGATCTTATCTCGCTGCACCAATAGGATCGAGCCTTGATAACTTCAAGGTCTCCCCAAATCTTTCCCTGGGGGACCCCAAGACCCAGACCCTGAGTCGGCCCACAAAATGGGAAACAAGCTCCTCCCCTGTCTATCCGTTATTCATCCCCAGCTTCCCCTCCCTGGCGGTTAACCTGAGCGATGCTGGTATTAACTTTTGAATAGCAAACCAGCGAGGCAATTACCTTCCCCCCCCCCGAGGCTATGCATTCAACCAGTCAAGCTAACACCAGAGGGAGTTTTTCCCCCCCTCTTGTCCGGCTTTACCAGAGGAAAAAAAAACTCAAACAAGTCTTAAAAAGAAACTTTATATAAAAAGAAAGAGAAAACATAAATCTAACTCTCATTCAAGAATCAATACAGCGGCTGTTGCTTATAAAAAATAGGAATAAGACAGTCTGATTCAAAAGACGAGCGCCAATTTAAAACCAGTCCAGCAAAGACACACATGTAAATACAACTACATAATAAACCTATTGCTTTTCCTTTTGTACTACCAACTTTGGTAACAGAAGGTGTGAAAGAAGCTTGGTTAAGAAAAAGAACTAGGTTCTCTCATAGACGAAAGAAACAAAAAAAGAGGACAAAGCCAAAAACCTCCAGAGGTTCCCTCCCCTGCTTTGAACAATCCGGTTTCCTGATTGGTCCTCTGGTCAGGTGTTTGGTTCCCTTTTCAGGTAAAAGAAACATTAACCCTTAGCTATTTATTTATGACAGTCCCCCACCACAATTATATAGGACTCTTTAGTGACTGTTTAAAACAGATGATCTTATCTAAGATCAAAGAGCAATAGAGGTACAATCCTATGCCTTTTGATCTTTGGTTAGTGTAAATGAGCATAGCTCAATTGACTTCAATGGACTTACACCGATTTACAACAAATGAGGATATACCCTGGCGTGTTAAGATATTCAAAATTTTAAGAAGTGGTGTTCTGCATTCCTTACCTAGCTTGAGAATCTAGCTTTCTCAGTGCTAATTGATTGTTGTCACAAAAACAACAGAGTAGATGTGGGGCCACACCCCCATCTAACTTGGAGGAGATCAGGAGCAGTTCAAGACAATCCTTACCCCAAAGACTGAGTGTGTTGCCTCTGTGGCTTCCTCCAATCCCAGCTGACCAAGTGCTCAAAAAGCAGAGACTGGTAAAGGAACTCAGGTTTCCTTCCTGCTGGCAATGTAGTGTACTAACCACCATACCAAACTGCTTGTGATTTGTTTTCATAGATCAGCAAGTATCAGCAATTCTGAAACTGTAGTCCAGGCTGGTGGTCTGTGCTGGCTGGCTGATCAAATGGTACATCTTCCTTTTTTCTGGCACATCAAATCACATTTGATATCAGGCAAAATTCAGTGAATACTTTCCATGTAAGCAACTTTCAGTGGGATATTATGTGATCATAAACAGGAGTAGAAATGGTCCATATAATTGTAAATGTGAGGAGATTTGATCTACAAAACAATCCCTATTGAATTTGCAAGATGGGGTTTGATGGCTCAGAGACTGCTGTCTGATTCCTGTCTGGTTCTAATTGTTGGGTTAGGAACCACCACTATGGGAGAAGCAAGTTTTGTAATCTTTGGAAACTATGTAGATTTTGAAATCATTTGTTTGTGAAAAGAAGAAGAAATAACCTGAGGGTAGGTTCCCAGCTTCTTTCAACAAAGCTCAAGATGATGGTACATGTTTTTGGGATAGCACAGAATTAATCAATCAGCACAAAAGGCTGCAGAGGAAATATTGCTTGTTGCAGCCTGTCACTACTGGTCTGGTATTGTAAATTCCTGACTAATTAATAAATGAAACGAATGGTGAAACTCTCACAGAATATTGAGAGATAACTTCATTAGAATATTTTATTTCTAACAAGAACTTCAGACAGTCTTGAGAGCCATAATCATTTTCACTGACAACAAGAGCTTTATTAGGTAGCTTCCTGTCTTAAAAACAAACCCAAGTATCCACAAATGTTAAGTGTAAAATTATATTATGCCTTTATTAGCAGATCATCTATGTTAGGCAACTTATTTTGAGCCATTACTCAAAAGTTTTCATTGTATCTTTATTTTCATATTGATCAAAGACTTGGTGCTCCATTTTACTTTTAAGGAACAAATGCATTATTGTTAATTTGTGTTTCAGTAGTGCCTGGTGGCCCCAAATGAGATGAGTCCTGTTGTGCTAGGTGTTGTACACATGCACACAGTCAGAGACAGTCTTAATTTACGCTGGACTTATCAGTGGGTCATAGACACTTCAGAAAGCAAACAATCAACACACATTTGTGAAATCCCATACAGTTTACCTCTGTAATTTTTCTAATATTGCTTTTACATTACAGAGGCAGTGTCAAACTTTTCACGTACACAAGTGTAGGAATAGTACCATTAACTTGTCAGAAGTAGTCTGGACAATTCCATGACAAGCTTAGATTTGCTTAATAGTTCACCTCAGCTTTGACTTACGTGGAATAAACTTTTCTGGGATGAAGTGGTGATTAGTTTTAATGCTGGCTGATCCCTGGAACTATTTAGATGCAGAGAGATGTAAGCTGCTTAGAAAAATAAATGGGGGAAAGTTGGCGAACCAAAGTATCCAATGGCTTATAAATGATGTGGATGTTTACTTGTCTGGTTTGTTTGCAGCATTTACTAAATTTTGAATCTGATTCTCTCTCCATTGAGATTAATACCAGGTAGTGCTTGTCATGCTATTATGTAGGTGTGAGTGTACTGTAAGTACATCCATGTATACTGTATAGCATACAGAGACATACACTCATGATCATACCCGCACACACCCATATGCTAGAAACAGCTTTGAGCAATAACTACATGATGAAGAAGCATGAGCCACATAAATATTCTATACACTGATTAGTAATTTTAAAGCAACAGGATGACTTATGAATGCTTTTAGAAAGTAATACTGCCAAATGCTTGTCTGATTACTACTGGTAGTACTATAATGAAACAATTCATTGCGTGATATACTATTCTAAAATCTGCAGTAGAGAACAATGATTGGGAGTCCTATAAAACACATAATTATGAGAGCAGACTAAGTATGTATACAGAATTAAGGGATTGGTTCCAAGAAATAGTTATATTACAAGCAATACAATAAACAATGGATTCTGTCTGGATAAGAAATACTGTATCTGGAATAATCAATCAATAATTCTTTATAGAAAAAAAGTTACCAGTTGTAAACTTAATTTACAGACTATGTCTTAGAGTAAAAATAAAGGTTATAAATCCATTACAAATTTTAAACAGAGTATGGACCGAAGTCAAAAATTTGTAACTCTCATAGCCTATGGAATCATCTTCATTGCATATAATAAGGTAGTGATTTAATTATGGGGTTCTGGTTGAAGACTCTGAAAATTAAGCTGTTGCTAGAATCCTCAAAATGGAAACAGTATTCTTATAGTGGAGGGGCATTTATGGCAAAAGATGCAACACAAATTATTCACTTATAAATATTCCACTCCTCTTTGCAGGAGTGGAATTTTGATTCCATCTCTTCCAGTTTGATTACAAGCATTTCAGTGTTCTACTTTGCATTAGGTAAGTTTATGAATCTTTTTGTGTTTTACTACAGCAGTATCAAACAAGAAAAAAATATTACAATTGTGTATAATTCTCATTTGCTGTTATAAGTTCTTAAATGACAAAACCAGGTTTATAAACAAACTTCACGAATTGTCTTACCTATATTATGAACACCACCTTGGATTATTAAAACTGAAAAAAAAAATTCAGAAATGTAATTTACTTTCTACTAAATATCCTTATATTTTTTTGTTGGATTCTTTGCGGTTCTCTTAGCTTGGACAATGAAAATGGACTACTAGTCAGCTGATATGCTGTGATTGCTGCTTATCTCCCTGACCACTATACTCTTATTATTTCTGTTGTATTTGCCTGTCTGCCATCTAATACTCAGATTGTAAACTCTTTGGGGCAGGGACCATCTTTTTTTCCTCTATTTGTACAGTGCCTATTACAGTGGGCCCTGATGTCTGAGTGAGGCCTATAGGTGCTACTGCAGTACAAATGAAAAATCATTGCTGTAAATTAAGTTCCAGTCAATTTCCCTTTTTGTTTTTCATGCATCAGGACATTTGTGCAATGTTTGGGTTGCAAGAATGGCAAGAAAATGTTTTGTAACAATTCATATGGAAGTTAACTTTTTTTAAAAAAAATGGAAACATTTATACTGTATTGGTAAAAGCCTGGTCGTTTTAGAACAATATATGTTTGGGGCCAAATTTGTCCAGCCAGAAATCTTTCAGAAGAGAATGTTAGTTTCAAATATCATTTTCCTGGTTTTGGTTATGACCTAGCATGTAATGTTTTAAAAGGTATATTGTATTAATTGTGTCTGATTTAAAGGAAAAACATTATGTGAGGTATAATGTTTACAGAGATGTAAGAGGGCAATAGTTGACGCTCTCTAAAAGCAGAGAGGAGCACTGATATATTGAATAGAAGGCAGCATTTGGGAATAGTAACTGTTTTTGCAGAGCTCTAGATTTAAAAAACAAACCAGTAGGGGACTGCAAGCTCTGTGAGTGATGGGATTGGTCAGGCTGAGCACACATAGATTGGAATTGGGTGGCTTGTATCACTAGCTGACCTATTTCCAGACACCATTGATGCTGGTATAATATATCCAAACCAGCCACAGCCCTAACAGGATAGCTGGAAATGAATAAAGATTTCAGTTTCTAAATGTAGATCCATCAGAATGTGAATTCACCCTTAATCTGCCTCTGGTATCTTTGTCATCATACAGTGGTTGAAAGTTAACAAACACACACTCACCCCTGACTGGCCAATTTTCATGGAGTGTATCCTAATTATAAAGCACAGTACTTACTAACTGTCATGTGCTTAAGGCCTTTCCTTCCTACCCAACCTAGGGATGATTAAATGTGGTTGGTTTCACCATATAATTTGATGTCTGTAGTTAATTTTGTATTTGGAAGATCTCTCGGTTTCAGTGTTTCCACAGTTGAGAGATAATATATTTGTGCTTGTTAGGGCATGCACAAAGTAAATATATGAAATAAATCATAACAATCAAGAATTCTTCTGTCATCACTTCTTTGTAAAAATAACTTCTGAGCTACATTACAGGCTAGATTCTGTTATGCTGGATTGATTTTTGTGCTAGTGCACAAGGGCTATAAAACTAGTGGCTTATCAAGCTGATGAATCTCTTGGGAGGCGTTGTGCCAGCTCATGCCATCTTTCCACCCCCAATCTCCTGCATAGGAGATGTGGATGCAAAAGGGGAAAGTTGATGGTCTTCAACAATCTCCATCTGGCATAATGGCCATTTGTGGCTGCACAGTCAGTATAATATAGATGAGCCCACGGCTGTGGTAAACTACACTGGGGCCCTGTACAGGGATAAGTCAGCACCAGGATTGTGGAGCCACAAAGCACTCCTTTGTGCCTTCTCTCCTCTAGCTTCATGCAACGTATATTGGATGCAAGTGAGAATCTAGTCCCATGTGTTCAGAGGATATACAAGGGACAGTGCCACTCATAGTCTTGAATAATGCAGGAGGGTTAGAACTGCTGACAGTCTCATTTTATAAACCCAGAAGGATGAGAGGCAGTGTTGATGGAAACTCTGCAGACCACCCTATCTACTTAGCTCTGGAGGTTAATCCCTATTCTAAGGGGATATTTTCCTTTTGATAGTAGCCCTTTAATACTGGCTTAGGTACTTTAAAACCTATGGCTGCCTCTTCCCAGGTAAAGTCAGAATTTGCTTGATCCAATTACTATAATCATAGAATCATAGAATATCAGGGTTGTCAAGGGATCTCAGGAGGTCATCTAATCCACACCCCTGTTCAAAGCAGGACCAATCCCCAACTAAATCATCCCAGCCAGAGCTTTGTCAAGACTGACCTTAAAAACCTTCAAGGAAGGAGATTCTACCACCTCCCTAGGTAACCCATTCCAGTGCTTCACCACCCTCCTAGTGAAAAAGTTTTTCCTAATATCCAACCTAAACCTCCCCCACTGCAACTTGAGACCATTACTCCTTGTTCTGTCATCTGGCATCTATCCTCTTTGGAACTTCCTTTCAGGTAGCTGAGAGCAACTATCAAATCCCCCCTCATTCTTCTCTTCTGCAGATTAAACAATCCCAGTTCCCTCAACCTCTCCTCATAAATCATGCGCTCCAGCCCCCTAATAGTTTTTGTTGCCCTCCACTGGACTCTTTCCAATTTTTTCACATCTTTCTTGTAGTGTGGGGCCCAAAACTGGACACAGTACTCCAGGTGAGGCCTCAAATAGAGGGCAATGATCTGCTGGCAATGCTCCTACTTATACATTCCAAAATGCCTTTAGCCTTCTTGGCAACAAGGGCACACTGTTGACTCATATCCAGTTTCTCGTCCACTGTAACCCCAAGGTCCTTTTCTGCAGAACTGCTGCCTAGCCATTCGGTGCCTAGTCTGTAGCAGTCTATGGGAGGGACTGCTGGAAGACCATGAGCTCTGAAATGTGGGACCTCATGTGTATGAGCTCAGTTTCTTTTGATCTGCCATGAAACTTTCTGGAGGACATAAATGTGGTTGGTTTTTTTTGGCCCTGTCTTTGTACCAGACTAATCTTTCTGACCTTTCTCCTGACCAGTGCCCTCTATGCTAAGAATAGCTCATTTCAGCTGTTGGTGGTCAACAATTTGTGTCATAAGTGGAAGCTGTGTGGTTAAATCCAATACAAGCTATTGACAGTGGAAATATCTTTCAAAATATTTAATGAAGTCTAGCAATAAATTAAAGTTTGTTTTAATACCATTAGAACCATTCAATTTCTTCCCCTGAAGTTTTAATAACTGTCTGACCTTGGCCCTTACAATTTCTGATCTTAAAAAGAAATGAAAATATGCAGAAAGGAACAAACTTTACATTGCTAGGAAATCTATGTCATAAAAATTAGTGCGTAATTATTGTTCAGAAACGATGGGAATTGTCTGCCTTTTGAGGTGGACTTTACTGACGTTGAACACTTCAATGTTGTATCTATTATATACAGTAATAAAGCGGACCAAAATGTATGTAAAGCTGTAATAAAAACTAGAGTAAAGAAAATATACAGTACTTAATTTAGTAAATAAAAGTACACACAGGATAATTCACGGGATGTCCTTTTGTATCCTGTCTTCAAATATACAAACATGTTGTACATCTTTGAAAATAAACATATTTTGTAGCTTATATAGCTGTTTATACAATTTGTATGCAAATACTCGTGTGTGTAATTGAATACAAAATAGTGTAAATGGGGTTCTACAATGACAACCTATTCTTGACAGAAATTGTGTGTGAGTTCCATGCTGGACTAGCTTTTTTTAAAAAAAGAACTCTTTGTAGTTTTAAGTATTTTTGTACCTATTTTCCAAGTGAGCATTGTTAGGTCATATGAGTCTCAAATACTACCAGGCTAATAGCATACCTTACTTTAAGTACCTGCCTTTAAGTCAGGGGTCGGCAACCTTTCAGAAGTGGTGTGCCAAGTCTTCATTTATTCACTCTAATTTAAGGTTTCGCATGCCAGTAATACATTTTAACATTTTTAGAAGGTCTCTTTCTATAAGTCTATAATATATAACTGAACTATTGTTGTATGTAAAGTAAAAAAGGTTTTTAAAATGTTTAAGAAGCTTCATTTAAAATTCAGAGTCCTCGGACTGGTGGCCAGGACCTGGGCAGCGTGCCACTGAAAATCAGCTCGCGTGCTGCCTTTGGCACCCGTTCCATAGGTTGCGTACCCCTGCTTTAAGCTTTACGAAATCTTAAGGAGAAGGGAACAGATTCTATGCCAGCATGTGTGAAAAAGATAACATCCATTTGCATTAGGCCCCATTTATTTGTACCTAATCAATTCAAATCAAGAATTGGCAGACTGCTCTCTTCTCTCTTGACCTGCCTGGTGATCCAGTTGACTCCTCTGAAGAAGTGTGGCCTTATATCTCTGATTGTATCCCTGTTCATCTTGTGTAGTCAAAATGTAGAACCATAAAAGTTCTGTGATTCTTCAGTTGAAAAATTAGCTGTAGAATTAACAGCCTGTCACAGAATCTTCTGTAGACTGTGGAAATGAGGGTGGGAACTTTACTAGATTCTACATAAAATGGAGCTGGTGTTTTATAGCAGATTGTTATATTCTCATTCCAGCATCCGTTTAGTCTGATACCTAAATTATGAATTATATTGGATGTCAACTGTCCTGCCAGCATTCAGACTGATTGAAATAGAAACCTATGAGCATTTGGGAAGGAAATTGAGAGGGGAATGATTTTTAAAGGACTTTTACTCTCCAGTGAGAGCAGCACAGGGCCCTTGCAGATATGTTTGCATTAAGGTTAGTAGGAATTGCTGGCAAGTGGTGAACATAGGAAGTAAGAGTAAGAGAATGTATAAGGCTGTAAAAAAGAAAATGGTTTGAGATTACAGATTTTATTCTACTAATAATTTTTCTGGAGTAACAGCAGCTACTCATCAAGAAGTATCAACTTGTAATAAATTTTCATATATTTTCTTTTACTTGGCTATTGATTTTATTACAATTATTCTTTTACAGCTGGGCTACTGTTAGCTGTTAAGTTCTGTTGTGATCTCTGGGGGAATGCGGTTGACGTAATGTATCTTGACTTTAGCAAAGTATTTGATTCAGTCTCCTACAGTACTCTTGCCAGGAAGTTAAAGAAGTATGGATTGGATGAATGGACTATAAGGTGGATAGAAAGCTGCCTAGATTGTCAGGCTCAACGGGTAGTGATCAACAGCTCGATATCTAGCTGGCAGCCAGAATCAAGCGGAGTGCCCCAGGGTTCGGTCCTGGGGCCAGTTTTGTTCAACATCTTTATTAATGATCTGGATGATGGGATGAATTGCACCCTCAGCAAGTTCGCGGATGACACTAAGTTGTGGAGAGAGGTAGATACGCTGGAGAGTAGGGATAGTGATCAGAGTGATCACTTCTCTCGATCTGCAGGCAATGCTCTTACTAATACAGCCCAATATGCTGTTGGCCTTCTTGACAACAAGGGCACATTGCTGACTCATATCCAGCATCTCATTCACTGTAATCGCCAGGTCCTTTTCTGCAAAACTGCTGCTTAGCCAGTCGGTCCCCGGCCTGTAGCAGTGCATGGGATTCTTCCTTCCTCAGTGCAGGACTCTGCACTTGTCCTTGTTGAACCTCATCAGATTTCTTTTGGACAAATTGGAGGATTGAATCCTCCATCCTTAGGGGTTTTTAAGGCTCGGCTTGACAAAGCTCTGGCTGGAATGATTTAGTTGGTGTTGGTCCTGCTTTGAGCAGGGGATTGGATTAGATGACCTCTTGAGGTCTCTTCTAACCCTAATATTCTATGATTCTAAATGTTTTGCTGACTAGCAGCAAGAGAGGTGCTCCAAGTGAACCTGACTTGGGCCTCTCTGATCCCAAGGTGGACAAAAACATTTGGAAGCATCTGCATTAAATTCTAAATATGTCACTTGTAGACACTGAGTAGGTTATCACATTTTAATTAGATAAATGATTGTTGTGTAATCAGAAAAGTAATGAAATATATTTAGATATGGTTCTCCAGTAGTCCCAGCAATTCCCATTCCTAACTGTTTTTTTGTGGGATGATGGGATTTTGCCATACATTTATAACTAATGTTTTCTATACAGTTTAAATAACAAGTGTTGAAAACAATTCTCATTGAAACCAAACATCATTATGACTCTCAGATACTATGGTAATAGACACCATAAAATAGATTAATCACCAAAGTAAAATACTTAGAGACTGTGTTAAAGCTATTGATTTTAAGCTTACTAATGACAATTGTATGTTAAAATAGAGTGGGTAGCTTTGTTTTGATTTGCTTATCATTCTACCTGCAGGTCAAACTAGCTGTTCTGCTTGTAACATACAAGAATCAGTGCACTCTCAAATGCTTCAAGAATAGTGCCAGTGAGTGTTTGATATGCTCTTGTGGCACTTCCACTATGTGTAAACTTCACAAAGAAAATTTCAGCACTCCGGCTTGATGGTAGGTTGCTCAGAAGAGAAACTGGCACTTTCACACAGTTGCAGCCTACCTCATTAATTTGAATCAACAATATATTTTTTCTGTTTGGGTGGGGGTCTCAGGCATATTTAAAACTAATATTTTTAGGGAGTAGGAAATTATATTTTTGTCCTGTCAGTTTAAACAACATCTTGTCTTTTTAAGGACTAACTCCATGTGCACTGAAAACCAAGGAGAAGCTGAGATTTGGAGCTACCTCCAGTTGCTCCAACACTCTAAACAGAATCCTCTACACTGGCCACCAAAACATTTAATTAAGTGGGGAGCATATAGGATCAGGCCCCAAGACTCTAATTTGTTTACTTTTAAGGCTCCTTGTATTGGTAAAGACCTGTATGTAGAAACTGACTAAGTTTAGTAAATTTCCCTCTGAATCCACAGACTTCTAAAGCAATCCATTTTACCTAAAACTAGCCTGTAAATTACAAAGATAGTATTAGCTCACCTTAGGCCCCAAATTTAGGTTTTGTAAAAAAATAAGCTTTTAAATACATTTTCATTTCCTTAAATTTCAAAAAATTAGAAATAAACAGTACTCTGTAGTGTTTGCAACTTAAAAGGTGCAAACTTGTGTTAGTGTTTGAAAATCTGCAACTTGAAAAATTTTAAATATTTATAATGTTAACAATGTTTACATCACATAATAACACAGTAGTGAAGAATACAAATTGTAACTGGAAAGCAAATCTGTTGAACTTCTACATTGCTGAAATTATTATGTGTAATTAACGAGTATTATTTGTTAAGCATATGTGGTATGCTCAATGTTATGATAAACACAAATGACATCAGTTCTTGCTGCAAGGACCTCATAGTTTAAAAGTCAGGCTCCTATAAGACAAAATCCATTAGGGGACCCAAAGAAAATTAAAATATTACACTGTTTTTCTTTCTCTATTCTTATCTTACATAATGGTGATGTAAAGACGACATTTGACTCATGGTGATTAGTATAGAGATGAGTGACAAGTGGCCTTGCCAAAGAAATTACAACCAAATTTAAAAAAGTATTTAGGCATCAAACTCCCATTGAAATCAACAGGAGTCTGTTGCTTAAAAGTCCCCTGTGAGCCTAAGTTTCTGCTGGTCAGCATTCACAAAGCTGCCTGAAGTCCTGATGCCACCAGCCCCAGATACCAAGCAGCTCAGTGTTCTAGCCCAAGGTGAAACTTTGGAGGCCCTGAAGCAAGATTCTCAGACAAGGCTGTGGAATGCCTTTCTTATCAACAGGGCACAATTCTGTAGGTATTCTCTGAGCATGCCTAAAACTGGTCAGACCCTGAAGCAAACAGCCTGGATACAGACCACAAATGTAGCACACCACCCATCCACCCAAACAACAGCCAACAGCTCAGGGAAGTGTAGTGCAAGTGTAAGAGATATCTCAACTTTGAGCACAAGACAGATTTGGCTAGAAGAGCATAGGCTACTTAAGTGGCAGAGCTGGCTTAGGAGAAGGTTTATAGATGAAGATTCCAAGCGGAGGGAGGTACCTACCTGTGGCCTGTGCATCAGGCCAGCTGTTTAAACATCCTAAGTCCCTCTCCCTGGCATTTCACTCCTGGCTAGTTTAGGCAACTCCCTAGTCAACGTGCTAGCTTCTGAAGATTCCTTTTTTATCATTCTACCTGCAGGTCAAACTGTGCTAGCTTCTGAAGATTCCTTTTTTCCTCCCACACATTGTATGGGAAACCTAGGCTGCTAGTCCAGGGCTCAGGATTTCACTTGGTGTCAAGTGGAACAACACCTAAGTACCACTAAGGATGTGGGATGAAGTTATTGTGGTGAATTGGCGAAAGCCATGAGGATTTGGTTTAGATTCTATAGTGCCCTTGCTGAAGATATTTGTTAGCAAAGTTTGCAATTTGGGGATCTTGTTAGAGTCGTAGCTGCTTTTAGATGATGACAGCAGCAGCATGTAGTTCTGGCTCCTATTAGAAAGTCCAACCTTTCCTCTGTGACCTGCCTACTATAATCCATGGAACTAATATTGTTATACACTAGCTCCTTGGTATACTGGAAAGGTTCCTGCACTGGTGTGTGAATAGTCACAGATTGAAATCCCTGGCAGTTCTCTTGAATAAGTAATCAACATTCTTTGACCTTTAAGCTTTTAAGCATTAGGATACTTTACTGAGAAATGTGCTACATTCTCTATCAACTGACATCTTTAAATCATGACTGGATATCTTTCTAAACAATATGCTATCATCAGAAATTATGGCTTGACGCAGATATTTTTGAATGAAATTCTAAATCCTATTAAATGTAAAACAGACTAGATGATCATAATGGTCCCTCCCAGCCTTGACAATCTATAGTTTTGCCAGGGTTAAAATGGATTATTGTAATGTCCTCTGCATTGGGCCACAACTTAAATTCACCTGTGAAATGAATATGATGCAGTCTGGCAATCTGCTTCTATAGCTGGTTCTGCCAGATTACAATCCCCTGACTAGGTACCCGCACCTTTCACCTGTTGGTTTACCAAATTAAGGTGTTTATTTTGCTGTATAAACCCTAGTGGCCTTAGTCCTGCTTTTGCCAGAGATGGCCTCCCGCCCCATGGGGACTGCTGGCCGCTGGTAGGGGCACTAGGCTTTGACGCTTGCCCCGCATCTCGCTGCCGAGAGGTGGCCGTACAGCTTCCCTCCTGGTTTGTGTGTCCTGTGGGAGGGAGGGCAGGGCTCCGGTGTGCTGAGAGCAGTGCCCTGGTGCGAGGGGGCTGAGCTGCGGGGACTGTACAGCTGTCTGCTGACCCGGGCCCCGAGACCCCTAACTATAGCTGGCGGCGCCCGGCGGGCACGGCAGGAAGGTGTTGGCCGAGAGCCGAGCCGAGCCCAGCCGGGCCGGGGGGCGGGAGCTGGGCGCGGCCCCTCCCCGAGCGCTGCTGAGCCGCTGGCCGCTCCCCGCCGGTGTGGCTCGCTCCTCACCATGGTTGCAGCAGCACAAAGCCGCCAGCGCAGGAGGCCGCTCCCCCCCTGAGAGCCCGGCCCCGCCCGCGCCGCGCCAGCCACCTCCCCGCGCCCAGCCGGGAGCGCAGCCCCGCAGCCCCCGGCAGCCCGGATGGGAGGCGCCGGCGGGGATGCAACAGCCGCAGAACGCGGCGAAGCCCAGTGGTAGGGCGGCGAGCGCCGCCAGGCGCCGGACGCGGGAGCCCCGGGCCGCTCTCCCGCGTGCCAGCGGCTTGGCCCGGCGGCGGGTGCTGAGTCCGGCGTTTCACCCAGGCGCGAGCCCGGAGCGGGCCGGAGCAGGCGAGGCCGCGCCCGCCGGCAGCGACAGGAGCCGGACCCGGCTGGGACGGCCCGTTCCCGGCCGCGCGCCTTCGGGGTCGGGGCTCGGCGCAGGTTCCGACCCCGCTCCGCGGCCGGAGCCGAGGCAGGAGGCGACGGGGCCGGGGCGCTGCAGCCCGGGGCAGAGAAGGGGCGAGATGGCGTCGTACGTGGATAACAGCTTCCGCCAGGCGGTGATGAAGAACCCGGCGGAGAGGAGCCCCCAGGTAGCCGTTTGCTCCTCCCACCCTCTTGTTCCTTCCTCCCAGCGGCCCGGAGAGGAGCCCCGGTACTTACTGTCCCCCCCACCGGCCCTGCTCCCTCGCTCCCACATACTGCCCCAGAGGGGACCCCCCGCGCCCTGGACCTACCCCGTACTGTCCCAACCTCCCAGGTATCGGCTGGAGAAGAGCCCCTACAGCCTTTGTTTATTCGCTCCCTTTTTAAGAGGAGCCTAATCTCGGGTACCTACCCCCATTTTTCCCCTGCCCAGGAGCCCCAGGGTACAGGCAGGCACGACTTGATCTGTGCCCCCTGGGTACTGCACACGGGGGCAGCAGGTAATTATTTCCCTGTACGTGCTTCCAGGTACCAGAGTGCAGTTTTCCTTATTGACCCTTCACTCACCCCGACCAGAGCCCTCGGATAACGAGTTGTCCGTTTGCCAACATTTCCTATAACTATTTCTTGTTTATCCCTTGTTTGTCTCACACACATACCACAAACATCTCATCTGTTTCCAGTACTCCTTTCTCTATCTGTACGTAGGCACACTAGCTAATCTGTTTTCAGACGTCTCTAATCCCCTTTCCCACTCACAGGCTGGAGGAACAGTCCTATTCATTCACAACCAGCACTAGTTTTAGGATTTCTCTTCCGTCCCGTTGTGTTGTTGTTTTTTGGGGGCCCACATCCCCTTAGTCTGTCCTTCCATTCCACCATCTCTATCTTTGCCTAAAATTGGGCAGAGAACCCATCTGTGTGGTCAGACAGCAGCGGTGTGGGGGACACCTCTATTTGGCTGTGAGTTTCATAAATCCTGAAAGCTGACTCTGTGGGAAACACTCATTTAGTAACTGCTGTTATGTTTTCCTCTCTTCCTTTTGAAAAGTATTTGTTTTAGAAGAAAACATCTATTGTGTTAATAGAAACTTTGAATACCATAGTGTGCATAGGGGTGCATGATACAACATATTCACTGTTATACAAACTTTACTCAGCCAAAATATTGATATATAGGATTGCTAGCTCATGGAAAGAGAAGAAAATATTTTGAATACATTTTTTTTCATATTGCACAATGGAGTGGCCTTTTATATTGTTGGCCATTGATTAACTGAGGTTATGTATCTGTTCCCAATACAACACAGGTACAGTAGTTTAATTCTGGAATTGAATTAACTTTGTACATCTATAGGTCATTACAGCATTACTGGCCCATATGTTTATAAGAGAGGTGAGTGTGGTATTTTTGGCAAATCTCTACCTCTCAAAAATAGGGTGAAATTCTTGCACAGTAGTATGGGAGAAGGATTTTCGAAATACTTGAATAAGACTTTACTTGGGGGTGGGATTGTGTGTGTATGTATGGGATAAATAAAAATTGATGCAGTCATTTGCTCCTACAGGATTGAAAGCACACAGGGCTTTATAAACATTAGAGAGAGAAGGGTAAGAAAATGTGTAAAAATGTTTTGATTTTTTTTTTTTAACGTCAAGGTGAGTGAGTTCTTTCTGCTTTGGAGTGGTGACTAGATGCTATTGCTGCCAACCATCTAAACACAAATAAGCTTTATGCTGATCCCTATGTCAAGCTGTAGTTCAGTAGCTAATGATTCAAGGAGTTACTTCCCTCGTTAGTTGTAGTGCCATCTGTCCTGTTTCTCTCAGATTTCAGTGTGTCCTGATCTTAGTGAGGGGCTTTATTTTTAATTACCATGGTTACTTATGATTTTGCCAGATTTCTGGTTGGCTGTTGACATTTTAAATTGGGGGCGAGGAAAGAACTTTGACTTTTTAGGCAGCATCCAGAATCTCTTCCTCCTACTTCAGATAAGTCATTGTGGATACACTATTTTTCATACTGGTGTTTGTGACAAAGTCAGATCACATATGGAAAAGTTATGGCACATATATGTGTGTATCACAGTTAGAAAAGATGGTCCTGCTTTTATGAAAAAACATAGAGAAAATTATCTCATTCTAGAACAAATTCCTTCTATTATGTTGAAGATAAAGTTGTGTTCCTGTGTCCTTGCTTGACCTTTACAAATGTCTGTTATAGTACTGGCCTTAAATGTTGGCATCAGTATGAAACCCTCTAGGTATCAGAGTAGCACATAGTTACTGAAAAGTTAGATTTGGAAACAGAGTGCTGTTATTTCAGAAGGATACTATTTGTTAACATAGCAAGATCCGTTGTTCTGGGAGAAGCTTAAATTCCAGTAATGAGAGTCAGACAGGGATGTCAGAGATCTTAGGAGAAGATTATAAAAAGACTGTCAGTTGGTCAGCAGCAGGGATATTGGCAGTTGCTCAGAAATCAGTCAGGTAGTGGGTCTTCAGACCAGCCTGTGAGAGACAAAACTTCCACTGTGCCAGTCGTATATCTGTGCCAAATAAAGTGAACTGTTAAACTTTCCGCTGTCCCTGCCAATCTGTTTTTTAAAAAACAAAACAAAACAAAAGAGTAAGAAATGACGCAGTGAAGACACTAGCATGAATGCAGGGGGTACAGCCAATGTGAAGAACACAGTGTAGAAAGCTAAATCCGGAACACCAGGATTGTATTAATGCTGCAAAACTTCAGGTATCGGTACACCTAAAGCCTACTGTAGTAGTCTACACAGAAAGAACCCTAAATCCATTAGGCTCTGACTGGCCAAAATAGTTAACAAATAAGACCAGATCTATGGGAAACATGCTGCGTTGGCAGTGCTGGAAGTCTTTGAGGCTGGTTATCAAATGTGCTTATTATTGCTTCTGGAGAGAAGGCTCGAAAGAGGAAAATTCCTGTATACTTTTTAGAATGTTTAATGTATATATATTTTTTGAGATTTAGATGTTTAAACTCATTTTCTTTACAGTAGTTGTGAGGCAGAGGCTTGTATTTTGAAAATTTACACCTTCATTTTCATCAGTTTTTCTGAATTGAGTGGATTGAGGCATTTCATTTTTTTAAAAATCATTTAAATTTTCTTTTTCTTTTTGAGAAGGAATTACTTCAGTTTAATCTTAGGGCAGACAGTGTGGTGGTGAAAGTAAGCTGCTTTCTTGAATACTTTGCAGTTAACAAGCAAAACTTTGAAAAGCAATATTTTTATCAAGCTATAAAGGCCTTGGTCTTTTGCTTTTTGTCTTCCCTAAATAAGAAGCTAGATTTTCCCAGAAAGATAGTCATTTCATTTTGTTTTGAGGAATCTTCAGATATCCTTAAGTGGCATGATTCTGACTGTTATGAACAAGGGTTGGGAGGAGAATGTACACTCTCATATTGATAGAAATGGGCATGTAAGAGTGTGTGCATAATCAAAGAAGCATCTGTAAGTCATGTTTCTTTGTTCCCTTCACTGCTTATTGAATGTATTTGTGTTTTAACAAGCGTTCTCTATATGTGACCAGCTTCTCATCTTTATTCTGTGACGTCTGTAATTCTGCATTTGATGTTAGTATTTTGCTCTCAATTGTGATGTAAATTTACTGTAATGACTTCCTTGTTAGTTGAAATGAGAACAGAGGATTGACTGCAGGATAGCAAACCCTTGTTTGAACACACAGCTTTGATAATTATTATATATAATTAAATTATGAAAGGGAGGAATCAGTGAAATCTTGTTAGAACTTTTCTCCAGTGCAGAAGTCCTTTTCTAATTTGGACAGATTTTAAAAGGTCTTTTCAGAGCATTGCTTCAGAGATTATTTCAGAAAAATCTTTCACTTGATATTGTGCGGGAGTGTCCTTGTTTATGCAGTGGGTATTCAAAGCCTACCTGAACTGTTCTAATCAATGGAGTGTTGTATCCTAATTCACAAAGAAGCTTAGAAAATAATGAAACCCAAAATGCATATGGCCAGTTGTTTTACATGTGCATTATTCATTCTGTGTATTGTATAACAGAACTCTTCTCTTATGTGATTGCTTTATTAAGCTATTCATGTTGTTTTCTTTGAAGGCTTAAATAGAAAGTTTGGTCACTAAACAAGTTAGTTAAACCTCTAAATGTTAATGAATTACAAACAGATTTATGCCCCTAAGCTTTATGCAATGAAGTGATTTTTTTTTTTCAAACCCTTTTTATATTTGTGGCTTCAAGTCTTTTGAAAACAATTTCTTAATGGTTGAATCGTGAAGTAAAACTAGTTGAGTGAAATATTATGCTGTCTGCAGCTTACTGTGAAGAATAAAAGTCCTCTTTAAAAAGAACTTGAAACCTAAACTACTTGCTTTTTACATTACTATTTCTATATGATACACGAACTGATGAGTAGAGTGGTCAGATGTAAATTGTTAATTTTTACATAATTTTACTTAAATTACCTATAATAAGATTAGAGCTGTGGGAAGAACTTGATACAAATAGTTCCTAAACCCATTGACAAGTTGCTGAAGCACTCTTCTGGAATTTGTCAGTCTGGTACATTCAACAAATTCAGTACTAGAATAATTAGTAGCAGAGGAGGGGTACACTCAACAAATTCAGTACTAGAATAATTAGTAGCAGAGGAGTGGCATTAGCAATATGCTTAATGTTGAAAGGGAAGGGCTATCTAGTTACCGATAGCTCAATACCAGTGACATCTGTTAATGTTAGAATACCTCAAGAGAGGATGCCTCTTTTTGGCAGATATTCCATTGCCAAGTATCTGAGAGAAACAATGGTTTAACTATAGAAGTTAGCTATATTTGTTCCAATTAAATTTTCAGCTTGTTCTCCTGTAGCATTGTTTATGGAATACAGCATTCTTTTATGTGGTAACTGATGAAAGAGTTTAATTGTGTGAGAACTCATTAATAGAGGACAGGCATGAACATTCACTTCTTGATCTAGCATTATGTTGCTGAATCATTCCAAATCAGTGTAAAGCTGTTTGTAGTGCTACATGGTCATAGAAAACAAGTGTTTCAAATGGTATTGTATATGGTGCTTGGTTAAAAGGACCAGGGTCTGATATATTTTTAAAATGCAGATCTCCTAGCCACCTTACAAATGCTTTTGAAGATTAAAACTAATTTTTTAAAAAAGCATTTTTTATTTTGCTGTCTACTTTTTGCATTTAGCTTGGACAATAACAGTATGCAAATACAACTGTTTAGTTAATTTCCAGTTAATTTTACTTTCAGGTTCTTCTGCACTAGCAACATGCTGTGAGGTTTGGGTTGCAAATACCTCAGGAGAATGTGTATGTTAAAATGTATTTTTAACCATCTTTAAATGCACATGGGCAGTTGGAAACGAAGAGAGCCAGCACAATGACCAGCAATGTAATGTTTTAGATTTGGGAACCCCTAATTTAAGACATTAAGTGTAACACTTCTCTTTCAGAATAAAAATGCAGAGTTACTTGTAAAAAGGAAAAAAAGATAGATTATAATTGACATAAATATTTATAACATGAGTATCTTTAGTCCTGGAGCAGTGAAACACTGATCCTATTGTTATTCAGCCTGGCCTGATGCACTTGCAAACTTCAGTCCTGTCCAGTGGAAGAATGAGAAATGCAGTGGTTTCACTTACATGATGTGTACTTCAGAATCTCTGAACTGGATGCAATAAAACTAAAGCAAAAAAAGCGTGTTTATAAAGATTTCTGGGCTTATACTTCATGCCACTCTGAAACTAGTAAAAAGTTAATATGGATCAAATAAAATATTCTTTTAATAAATGGCTTTTGTCAACTTTGAGTAATAGTGGTAGTTGTAACTGAAATTTGTGAGATTATTAGCGCTTTGATATTTGGGCTTGGTTGGCAGGGCTTGAAAAACTTGCCATGCACTTGCTTGCTGAAGGACTAGACCACCTTTTTTTTGTATTTTATTGGAGCCCAGAGGGTCAGGAACTGGCGCTGTGGAGCTAACTGGTATTCAGATTCATGGGAAGATGAAGTTTTTGTCCTGAAGTGCTTAGAATTAAATTTAAGACCAGACCTAATAAGTGCGTGTAATAAATACAAGGAAAGAGAGGATAAGGAGAATAGTGATAAGGTTACATAGGTTAGCTGTGTGCACAACTTGATGATTCCAAGACATTTCTTATAGGCAGAGCTGGTAGCAGCATCTGTAGTTAAGATTGTCTTACACTTCCACTTCCATTACATGTTAACTGCTCTGAAAATTGTGTTGGGAGGAAAATAGGTAGCTCTTTTCAATGTAATGTTTTCCCCCAAGTTTCTTTGAAAAGTCCTAGTATCTCAAGGGTGTGAGACAGATATTTGAGGTTTCGCAAGAGGATGTTCCTTGGGATAGGAGAAGTGGTTAGCGCTGCTTGTGGTCTCTGAAAATCACCAGTTGCAAATGTTCAGAGCTAGTTAAAAGTTGTCTGCTAAATCCCGTAACACCCCACCTGCTCTGAGCATGTGTCAGCCCCCAATTCCTCCTTATGTGATAACCACAGTGTGTATGCTCCCAGGCACAGAACAGACCCCTGGAAGAGTAGTGGGGGGTGGGGCAAGGCAGGGGTTAAAGTAAAAAGAATCTGAGGCCACATCTACACTACTACTTATATTGGCAAAACTTATGTTGTTCATGGGTGTGGGGAAAAGACAAAACAAAAAAAACAAACGGGCATAAGTGGTAGTTTGTATAGCGCTATATTGGCTTAAATGTGTTAAGGTTGCAAAGACAACCAGTCAGAAGTTAGGAAATCCTGCCCCCTTACGTGTATACAAGATGATAGTTTTTAAGTACATGATGGCATATTATGATTCGTGCCTCACCGAGTGTATAGATGCATAGTGCCCAGTAAGCAAGGCAGTGGTTTAGTATGTGTTTTTTATACCTATCATTCAATGTCTGACCCATACTGTTCAAAGCCTGTACTGAATATGGAATTTTTATTTGTGGGTTTTTGTGTTATGTGATGGTAGCATCTGAGTGCCTCAAACACTAATGAATTTATTTTCAGAAAACCTCAGTGAGGCAGTGATATACTGATTGTTGCTATTTTACAGATTTACAACAGACACTGAAATATTAAGGCCACAACTTGCAAAAGCGTACACTAATTTCATGTGCCTTCATGATTGGGTGCTGAGCATCTGCAGCTCCATTTGACTTCAGAAGCAGTTGCCAGTGTTCAGCTCTTCAGAAAATTGAGCAGCAGTTATCTCAAATTGGGTTCCCAGAAAATGAGAATACAGTTAGTGACCACTTCAAATTTTTTAGCCAACATCATACAGAAGTCTCTGACAGACCAATGATAAAAGCCAGTTTTCTTGAGGTCCCTGTCCAGAGCCTTACCACAAAACAATCCTCTTTCCTGCAGTCCTCTGCCCCAGGCCCTGTGCACCCTTAAACTTTTCCATTGAATGGGATGTGGGTCCTGTAGAAAAAAATTTCATGTGATCTTGAAATCAAAGATTGTCATGCGTACGCAAGTTTATATCCCCAACCTTAGTCCTGGTATTTGCCAACTTCAGAATGTTTGACTTCGTAGCTTTAACAATGTCATTTTTAAGTGTGTTTTTTCCCCTGTGGAATTTTGAGTTTTTAAAAAATAAATCTGGGAAATGGACATTCCACCCAGTACAACTTCAGCAACCCCACATCTATAGCAACTCCTCATATACACATCACAAACTGCAGTTTGATCTAAAGGAGAAACTCCATTAGCTAAAACAGTAGTGAACTGTTGTCCTCTATTTGTCCCGGTTAATGGAGGACATTGTCGTGCACGCTTTAAGTAGCCTACTAGCAACTGTTTGCCAGATAGCAGTAGAATCTAGGAATCAGGATTATAGGGTTTTATTGATGGCTGTGGAGAAAGATGTGTGGTCTAGTGATTAAAGCAAGGGACTAAGAGTAAAATCCTAGGTGCCAGTTGCTTAGTGATGCTTTGCATACTTATATAATGCTTATTCATCTGTAAGGCTCAAAGGAGTTTGTGAACATGGGTACGCTGGAGCAGTTCAGTTTTTCATACACAGTAGTCATGTGCATAGATTTAGCATATTCATTCTGAGAGGAAATATGTAATTGAATGGATGAGTCTTGGGCTTTATTTTCTGTCCTATCCAGTATGATCTTGTGAACGTTTTTTTCAGATTTAGTTAACTTGTATATAAAATGGAGGGGGGAAATATCTGAGGAAGTAGGAAAATGTGGGTGAGGCCTTACTCAAGGCGGGTTGTGGTGTACCTACATTACTATTCTTTGTAACACTAGTCGTCTTTGTGAAGGTAACAGATGATTTCGGTAAGGCATTTGATATGGTTCCACATGGGGAATTATTAGCTAAATTGGAAAAGATGGGGATCAATATGAAAACTGAAAGGTGGATAAGGAACTGATTAAAGGGGAGACTACAACAGGTCATACTGAAAGATGAACTGTCAGGCTGGGAGGAGGTTACTAGTGGAGTTCCTCAGGGATCAGTTTTGGGGGCAATCTTGTTTAATCTTTTTATTACTGACCTTGGCACAAAAAGCGGGAATGTGCTAATAAAGTTAGTGGATGACACGAAGCTGGGAGGTATTGCCAATATAGAGAGGGACTGGATATCCTACAGGAAGATCTGGATGTCCTTGTAAACTGGAGTAATAGGGTGAATTTAATAGTGAAAGAAAGTCATGCATTAGGGATTAAAACAAGATTTTGTCATTAAACTGGGGACACATCACTTGGAAGTAACAGAGGAGAAAAGGACTTGGAGTATGGTTGATCGCAGTGAACTAGACCTGCCAGGTGATATGGCTGTGAAAAAGCTAGTAGGTCTGGATGCATCAGCAAGATATTTCCAGCAGCGATAAGGAGGTGTAGTACCATATACAAGGCACTGGTAGACCTATCTGGAATATTGTGTGCAGTTTTGGTCTCTCAGTTTAAGAAGGTGAAGTCAAACTGGAACAGGTACAGAAAGGGCTACTGGATGATCCGAGAATGGAAAACCTGTCTTTATGAAAGGAGACTGAAAGAGCTTGCTTTGTTTAGCCTTACAAAAGAAGGCTGAGGGGAGATATGATTGCTCTCTATAAATATATCAGAGGGATAAATACCAGGGAGGGGGAGAAATTATTTAAGCCCAGTACCAATGTGGACACAAGAACAAATGGAAATAAACTGGCCATCAGGAAGTTTGGACTTGAAATTAGATGAAGATTTCTAACCATCAGAGGAGTGAAGTTCTGGAACAACCTTCCAAGGGGAGCAGTGGAGGCAACAGACATATCTGGCTTCAAGACTAAGCTTGATAAGTTTATGGAAGGGATGGTACGATGAGATAGTCAAAGATCAATTAGCTGCTAAAATTAGGCTATTAGCGGTAAATATGCCCAATGGCCTGTGATGGGACACTAGATAGGGTGGGATCTGAGTTACTACAGAGAATTCTTCCCTGGGTGTCTGGTGGTGAGTCTTGCCCGCACGTTCAGGGTTTAGCTGATTGCCGTATTTGGGGTTGGGAAGGAATTTTCCTCCAGGGCAGATTGGCAGAGGCCCTGGGCGTTTTTTGCCTTTCTCTGCAGCGTGGGGCATGGGTCACTTGCTGGAGGATTCTCTGTACCTTGAAGTCTTTAAACCACAATTTGAGGACTTCAGTAGCTCAGACATAGGTCAGGGGTTTGTAACGAGTGGATGGGTGAGATTCCGTGGCCTGCACTGTGCAGGAGGTCAGACTAGAAGATCATAATGGTCCTTTCTGACCTTAAAGTCTGAGAGTGGAAGAGAAGGTTAGAACTCATGCTCCTCCTATTTCCTAGCTTGGTATATGAAAATTCCCTTAGAATACCCTGAAGGAATGTTGCCACCATCATTCCAGCTTGAACGGTAACTGCAATTGTTGGAGATGGAGGCTGTGTGGTCTGGGAGTATGCTCTGCAAAATGAAGAATTAGTGTCTAAATTCTATGGCATACATAAAATGGTGATTTTCGTCTGGCTTACAACTTGGCCAAATTTGAACATAATTTTATAGGAAACATTGCATCTCAGCGCTGTCTGCCTGCCAGACTTCATCTTCCTACTTCAAACCTCTCAGGACACCAAAAGTGTTGTTTTTAAAAAAATTGTCAAAACTGCCTATTTTTCACTAACATTGCTCTTGGAAATCACTAAACCACTCTTGCTCAAAGCATCCCCCCCAAATCAACCTGAGAGAGAGACCAAGCATGCAAAACTTTTTTTTCCCCCTGAATGGTTAGTTTGACAAAACTTAGAAGTGAAAACCAAGTTTTCATGGAAAATGTTAGAACAACCTTAATTATAAATGTCTGCTCTGCTTATAATAACCCACACTTGGCCTTTATTTCACTTGGTCATTTCCTGTAAGAATCATAGGAGGAAGTTTCTTAAAATCACTCCTCTACATCAAATACTTCATTAGACTAGTTCAAGGAGAGTGTTCAATGCTTAATAGTCAGCATGGAAGAACATGAGAAGGTTTTTATAGGAACCATGAACAAACAGGTGGCTGAGGCTGGTATCAGGGGCATCGGGGAAGTGCTCAGAAAGATAGAGAATTTATGCAGCATCCCGTATGATGGGGCCTCAGCTCGGATGGTGGATTGACAAGACTACTCAAAATATCAACAGGGTCTTGCATAGAGGAGGAGGAAGCTAGAAGTGGTCTACCAGGGGTTGGGATTGTGGGTGTGAATTAGTGAAGAGGGGAAGTTAGTTTTGGTTGACCATGAAGTTGATGGAAGTGAAAGAGAGAATGAACTTGTAGCGGAGCATGGTTGTGGTACTTTTTCCAGAGGGTTTCGCTGGCATGTGAAAGAGAGTTGAAAGGCAGGAAAACAAGAGTGGGGGCCCGATAGATTTTTGAAGAGGTCCACGGTGATGGAGATTGTGGAGCAGAAGGAATCAGCAATTGAGTCAACAGAGCACAAGAAAAGAGAGTATGGAAGAGATGGTCCAGAGAGGCAAAAGTCATTGCTATGAATGGGCTGGAGACTGGAGAGGAATGAGGTCCACATGTGGAAAACATGATAGGAAAATGCTTGGATAGGTTAGGAGTGTTTGTGTGTGTAGTGAGGAGAGCAGAGTTGAAGGGATTTGTTCAGAGTAGGAAGTGGAGGTTGGAATTGCAATGAGAAAGAAGCAGCCTTTTTGGGGGGATAAACTAGAACAAATATAAAATACCTCACTAGTGGGATCTTGAGACAGCAGTCTGCTGAAAAGTCCAATTCCTTCCTGGCATGTTATTCCTAGTTGGTGAGTGCAGTCCCTGGACCAGGGCCGGCTTTAGGGCGATTCACCTGTTTCTCCCGAATCGGGCCCTGCGCCCCTAAGAGGCCCAGCCCCTCCACCGACGTGCTGCCGAAGGCACCGGCAGCCAGTTGAGCTGCTGCCAAAGTCCTGCCGCTGTCTTCGGCGGCAGCTCTTTGGAAATCGGGCCCTGCAGTGCCTAAAGCTGGCCCTGCCCTGGACACTGCTTTGGGGTTTTATCTTCAGCATCAGCCACTATCAACATGGCTATTAGGTGTCTTATGAACTTGAAACTCTATGCCTTCATATCTTCTGGAAGGGAGAAAGAGCCTTTCTTTTGCCTCATCTGTCCTTCAGAGCTTCCTGACTGCTATGAGGAGATTGGGATTCAGTTATTCTGCCAATTTGTCTTTTGTTGTGGCCCTCCTCTATGAGTAGTGGTCCAGTTCCTTCCTCTACTGATAATTTTCCCCAAGCTGCAGCAATATGAAATGAACACGATTCATGACAGTTTCACTGCTTCGCATAGGGCCCTCAGTAGCAGCAGTGAACTTTACTTTTCTTCTTGTTAAAGCTGTGAGCAGCAGCATGACAGAGGAGCCATCAGTAGACTCAGACACATCTAAAGTTAGCAGTAAGGAACTTTTGAAACCCACGTTCCCTTCCTGCTCTTTCACTGATCTCTAATATAGGTGGCCTCAGGAGTGAGCAGTTTGTATTTACCAGGCTACAAGCCCAGGAAGCACTCATCAGCCCAAGCTTTTTATATTTGCTGTCTCAACTTGCATCTCAGATTTGGGAGCATGTGTCCCTACCCACAGAAGTGGCAATGAACACCCCCATCCCTCCAAATAGCATGAAACCTTCTGGTGAGCAAGGGGAGTGAGTGAACAACCAGTAGAAAGGAAATCTGAGTGAAAAGGGAGAGAAAACGAGACCGGAGTGGTGATGAGACAGGAGAAGAGAGAACTGCAGCACAAAAAGGTTGTTGTAGTGTTGTAGTACCATAGTATTACTGAGACACCAGTTGGAATCTCAATGTCAAGACTCATGCTGGAATGATAAATTTGTGGCAGTAGTGGAAAAATCAGTTCTGGGCAGAAGAAATTTCCAGTTTTCGTGCCTGTCTGCTGATAGAACTAGCAATGGAGAAAAATCATAATCTGTTTAACATTTTTTTGCTCACTGTGGGAATAAAATTAAAGCTTGATACAAGTAAATGGCATAATGCTTACGGCAGCACACTTTTGTGTGTTTTTTTCCCTCCATTGACAAACATCAGCTCTTGATATTTGTTATGTATCTGTTTTTTAAAAAAAGTGTATGTAGGCTTCTGTACCAAACGTTACCTAGCAAGTACATTTATTTATCTGCTTAGAATAGCTTTAAATTCTTTTTCAGAAAAGGTAGTCTTCTAAGCCTGTTATAAAATCCAGTGGATGAACTGGTTGTAACAACTACTGTTCTCAGCTTCCAGAACTCTTAAAAGCTGTCTGCTCAGGTGAATTATTGGTAAGTGATCTCTGCTCATTTTACCAATGGCTTGGTCCCTATAATTTAGGTTTTCATAACTCACTTTTCTAGGGTAAAAGTACAACTTTCTGTTCAGTTGTTAGCTCTTAAAGCCATCATACATACACTGAACAGTCCTTGTAAGAACTTAAAATTCCTTTTAATAAGATAAATCATTTTCTGTAATAATATATAGTATCTTGTCCCTGAGAGAAAATTATTGTAGACATGAAAGTAATTTTTATTTTCTCTTGGTTGCATTTGGAAACTCTTTCCTATAGAAGACATCCCCATTTTGATACGTTACTAGCTGAAGAAAAGTTCTGTTAATAATATTTAATCATCTAGAACTAGATGTTAATTCATGGCAAGGGAGTAGAAATAGTGTTTGAAAATGGAAGTTGAGTGTGCAAACCATATATATTCTTTAGTTTGTATCATGACCATGAATTTTTACTATAATTTAATTTTTGTTTTAATATTCTAGGTTTTAAAAAAGTATTTATAATATTGCATATTAATAACATTGAAATGGGAAGTGGAGGACCATTTGTCATTTGAAGTTCTAGAGGTCAAAAGTTCTTGTCACCTACCCGTTTTGTCTACCCTATGTTTCATACTGTTTCAGACATCCTGAATGTGAACTGATTAATGCTTCTTACTCAACTATAAGTGATGGAAATTTGCTTTTTAAAAAAGAGAGCTTGTATTCTGCAGAATGAGTGTGTGTTGTCATGTCATATGCTCTTGTCAAAAATGCCAGTTGTATAACTGAAAAATATATTCTATAACTGTCTCATTTCAGAATTTTGGGAAATGTACATGTGTAAAAATGAAAATGCATTCGTGTTCATGAATCTTCAAAAAGTTTACAATAAACCAATGTTCAGATGTACAGTAAATGACTAATAAATTATTGGGAACTTTTTTACAATGTGAAAATTGGGGACTCTTTATCATGTAAGTAATTCTGAACCTACACCTTTAGAAATATGATAAAAATCTACTATACAAATTCTGGTCAATAGTTTCATTTAAGAAGTTGTGTGTGTGTATGTGTATTCTTGTCATTATAATGGAATTCTGGTTATGCCCTTAACTATGGATGGGTGATGGGTGCCTCATTAGCATAATATCTTAGCCTGATTCAGCTGTTCCTGTGCAGGTAAAATTCCAGTTGACTTTACAGGAAACTTCCTCACAAAAGAAGTGAAAGACCAGATGAATAGGTGGTAATGCAGTTGTGGTTTTTTTAGAGTGAGGTTAAAATATATATTTTTACCACCTCTTCACAGAAAATATAAACAGTGGTCAATATAGCCTGAAGGTGTGCTGTTCCCAAACATAGCCTGAGCAGAGTGAAAGTGAGTCAATGAATGGCAGTTTCACTGCTGTCCAAATCTTTCTGAACAGCAATAGTAATGATGAACAGTCTCTCTTTAATTTTACTTTTTCATTGGACAAATCATTAGAGAAGAGTGCTCTCAAAGCAAGTTCATTTTTGTATTTTCAGAAGGATAAACTTATGTTTTCTCAAGAATCATCTAGTCCATCAGTGTTTGAACCAACTGTCATCATGGGTGGAAAGCAAGGAAACTTGGTTTGCAATATATTTTTGACTCAGGAGGCACCCATGTGCACTAATGATGGGCATCTAATAAATACTTGTAGTAATTATATATGATTTTAATATAGTATAACCTATACTGTGTTAGAAGGTCTTCATAGACATCTGTTGACACTGATGAAAATATGTAGGGTGTAGACATACTAGAGTTGTGTATATGTCATAGCCAAGTTCCTTGTTCATTTTAGTGTTTACAGGTGTTTTTAAAAATAGAAAAGTAGTAGTAGTAAGTTGGAAGATTTATGTTTTGTTTTGTAAATGCACCACATAACGTCTTTTGTAGCCTGTGGTAAAGCGATCAAAATGATCCTGTTCCCTAATGGGAATTCCATAGCTAAACGGTGTCTCTGTTTGTTCTGTTGTCTCTATGTATTCTTTCCTTTTTATTTTTTTTCTGAAGTAGCAGCATATCATCTTGAAAAGAAGTCTCTCTCACGTTGAAACTAAAAGGCTGTAGTTCAGACTTTGATTTTAAAGGCTAATTGTAGATGTTCAGTTTTAAAATAGCCCTGAAGACCAAAACAAAGACTTGGGGGAGGGGGAGAATGTGCTACTGTGAATATTGTCCATTATTCTCAGTGAAGAAGGAATGTTATGTGCAGATGATGAAAGATATGGGAAAATTAATAGATTTTGGGGGTAGCAAGTTAGTATACCTTTCTTGTAGTTCTCTGAAAGTAGCTGTTACAATGAAGGGCCAAAGCTGTTACAGTAAGGCAGTATTTTTTCAGAAGCATTTTGTCCTTGAAAAATCCGTTTTTCAGCTAAATGAAAATAGTGTAATTTGAGTGAATTACTGCAAGATTGCTTATGGTTGAGGAATTTCATAAAACTTGGAGAGGGCTTACTAATGAAGTAAATATAAATATGGAGGATGTGAGTATTATTACAGAAGACATATGCCAGAGTTCTCAGACATGCAAATATTCTGTACATGCTTGTCTGAGAATTACTGTTGTGGAAGGAATTTTTGTAATGGGTATTAGTTCTAATGTCAAGTATCAAAGGGGTAGCCATGTTAGTCTGGATCTGTAAAAGCAGCAGAGAGTCTTGTGGCACCTTATAGACTAACATGTTTTGGTGCATGAGCTTTCGTAGGTGAATACCCACTTCATTGGATGCATGTAGTGGAAATTTCCAGGGGCAGGCAACCAAGCAAGCAGCAGGCTAGAGATAACAAGGACAGCTCAGTCAGGGAGGATGAGGCTTCTTCTAGCAGCTGAGGTGTGAAAACCAAGAGAGGAGAAACTGGTTTTGTAGTTCTAATGTCTTCTCTCATCAGGATCCAGCACTGGTGAGAGAGACACTGAGAAGGAGGTAACAGTATCTTGGCATATAGCGTGTTGGGTGGATCTGGTATCTGTGTAACGACATCACAAGTGAATGATACTTTTCTGTGCCAGATTGGACCTTGTCTGATATTGTCTGCTCCCCCACTACTCTGTTCTGCAGTAAGTGAAAAACAGCTACGTGCTGAGAAGTGGCATTCTGGAGAGCATCTTGAGGGACACAGACTTGAAGTGTAATTTGAATATTATTGGCATGTACACAGAATTAACATGCAAATAACCACACGTTGATTAAGGGAAATCAGATCAGTATCCTTTAAGCCTAGAAAATACATAATATACCATGTTGTGTCTAACTTTGAAAACTATTACAAGATACTGCTGCTGAAATCTTACTTAGAGATTACTCTATTTTAAGGCCAGAATTCCCTCTTCCAAACATTAACTCTGCTAAAAAGAGGATTAACAATACCTTGACAACGTAAGAGTAACAAACACCAGCTTCAATTGCTGGGTAAGTTTTGGCTACCTTTGTGAAAGGGGTTTCGGTTCAGAATATAGTAAAAAATACTGGACAAAAGAATAATTAGGACTGAATAGTAACTGCTCTGAAAGGCAGATATTAGAGTTTAAAAGTGAGCAGGTACAGAAAAATATGAGTCTGCATTTCATGTTGCCTGTACACAAGGCACAGTGTACTTCATAGCAAGTAAGGGATATAGATCTTGCAGCAATGTACATTGTATATGTATGTTGGAAAAATCTCAATTCTGTGATATCTCCAGGTAAACTTAATATATAGGATTGAATTATTAACATGAATAATACAATTAGTTCAGTAGCACCTCTTTTGATATTCAGTTTATTTTACACTAGCCACACTTTCAGTATGTTGCAGGTTATCGTCTTTAGGTTTCAGAGTTAACTTAAACAAACGAGGCAGCTCAGATCTCTCATGGCTGTTTCAGATTGCTTGCACACTCTGAAAACATCACTGCATCAGTTTGTTCTGTTCCTCTTTTCAGTGTTGTCTGCACAACCACTGGGGTAGAAACATTAAAAAAAAAAATGAAAATTGAGACTCTGAAGCACCATTTGGAGCAAGGAATGGTTTCAGTGGCAAATTCCACAGGTGTTTAATACACAGGACCCTGCCTATGTGAAATAAATTCGCCTTTGTTTAATTCCTAGTTGGCAGGTATTACACAAACCCGAAACTATCATCCTTGTTTGCCATCTCTTCAGAGACAGCAAAGACTGAATGGGTATGGAGATGTGTGGTCCCCCCAAGTTGGGGTTGGAGTATTGTGGAGAAACTGGCACTATTGCTGCCCAAATGTGGGAAAACAGAAACCTCTAGTCTCCGGGGCTGTTGATCTAGGACCTTTCACAAAGAAATTCAGTTTTTTAAAAAACAGCTTATTGGTTATGCCAATAAGAGCGTAAGCAAACAAGTTGAGATTATTACATGAAGGAATTATGCAGAAGCCAGAAATATGAGTTTTCTATAGAGACTTGCTAGGGATATTGGTCAGGTTGTCTGATGTGCTCTGACGAAATCCTTCTTTACTGTTTGAGATGCTAAGCAGTTTACTGAACTTTCTTCCTGCTAAGGAAGAAATGAACAGTCATGAAACAGTACGAATGAACAAACTAGCCTAAACTTACTCTAAATTAGAAAGAGGATAAACCTATTATATGAAGGTCTCAGAGTGAGAGACATTTGATGTATTTAGAGCTATTATATACACGCTTCTGGATAACCTGTTACTTAGGTTTCAGAGTGGTAGCCGTGTTAGTCTGTATCAGCAAACAGAACGAGGAGTCCTTGTGACCCCTTAGAGACTAACAAATTTGAGCAAAAGCTTTTGTGGCCTGAAACCCACGATGAAGTGGGTTTTAGCCCACGATATCTTATGCTCAAATACATTTGTTAGTCTCTAAGGTGCCACAAGTATGCCTCGTTCTTTTTGCTATTGCTTAGGAGAGCTCTTTTTAATAAACACAGTACAGATGTCAGCAAATTCAGTGTGTGAGAAATGTGCTGGTCTGACTGTCCTGAAGACCAAAATATTTTATTTTATAATCAACATTGGTATGTTTTATATTCCTAAGGGCTAGTTCATGCTTAGGGCTTTAGCCAGTCACCTGTAGGGTCAGAAAGAGATTAACAATTTTTTTTTCTTTTTGATCTCATTCTTCTGAAGCATCAGAGATGGTCATGGCTGGATATGGGACACTGGATAGTATGCGCCAGTGGTCTGATGTGGCACCAAACTATTCCTCTCAGGTGCTTGCCTGACTGGTTCTTACTCACATGCTCAGAGTCTAACTGATGACCGTATGTGGGATTGGGGTCATATTGGCAGTGACCTTATATTTTTGCCTTCCTCTGCAGTGTATGGGTGAAGGTCACTTGCCTGGATTTCTGGGTATATCTTACTTATTTCCCTGCCATTGCAAGGGTCTCAGGCATTGGTGCTCCTTTGTCACTCCTGTTATCTGCTCATGACACGTATGTCTGGTCTCCTTTGGGATGTAATACTTTGGTCTAATTTCAGTTGTTTGGTTTAGTGTATGGGTGGTAGGTGGTGTTGGTGACCTGTGACATACAGGAGATTAGATTAGATGGTAAAGTTTTCTCTTTTGGCCTTAAACTCTGACCCTATGAATTGGAATTGGCACTGGTTTCTTCATGCTGCCCTACAGATCTGTTTTGGAGGGATTGCTTTCTGGAATTGTCATTCCTTGGCTTCTCTGCAGAAACTTCCTGCAGTGGGCCTGTTAGTACTGGTGCTTTGTTTTTATAGGTGTTCATTTAGGAACTAGACTGAGAAAATCAAGTCATTGGGCGTAGGCCACTGAGTAGCCATCATGTGGTAATAAATTTTAGTTACTACTATGTTGGCTGGGTTTGACCTCACTAATTGTGGAGACTGTTCTGTTTCCTGAACTTCTATTAAAGTAGGTCACTTGATCACTGCTGTCTCGTGTGTGTGTGTAATGGGTAACTAGGAGGTAGTCAATTTCCTAGGGTATGTCTACACTGCAGTTAGACACCTGCGGCTGGCCCGTGCTAGCTGACCTGGGCTAAGGGGCTGTTTGACTGTGATGTAGAGTAGACTTCAGGCTAGATCCTTGGCTCTAGGACCCTATGAAGCGAAAGGCTCTAAGAGGTCAGGTACCAGCCTGAGCCGAAGCAGCTATACTGCAGTTAAATAGTCCAGTAGCATGAGCTCCATGAGCTGCAGTCAGCTGGCATGGGCCAGCCATGGATTTTTAACTGCAGTGTAGACATACCCTTACTCCCCTTCTCGCCCCAAAATATCATTGAAGTAGGATTGTTTAACTATTTTAAAAAAGGTTACAAAACGAGAGTATGCAGCATCTCTTTTCTGTATTCAAGAAAAATCACCCAGACCACTAAACATTTTTGAGAAGGATAACAAAATTGTTCTGAGATGGTATAATGGTTCCAAGGAATCTTCATTTGGTGAGCTAAGGGAATTTTGTGTGGATTGAATTCCCATTATTTAACAGTTGCCCCTCAAAAGTACTGAGAGAACTATGCATGCCAAACATACCATCTGAATCTGTAAATATGTAACAGAATATGAATTTTTTCTCATTTTTTTTCTTCACTCTTGTATCTAGCCTCTCTTTTCCATTAGTTTCTGTTCTATTAGTATGGCCTCTTAGAGCTCCTCCTCCTTTTAAACTCCCTACTATGATTTTCTGTCGTTGATTTTTTTATCCTGTTTAATTTTTCATTTATGAGTGCAATAGATGAAAACCGATAAATTGATGATTTGGAAAAGGGTCTAGAAAGAAAAGCAGGGAATTATTCCTGGCTGGCTGTTTTATTTTTGTGTATAATTCATATAAATACATATACATAAAAATGTTATGTCTGTGCTGAAAATAAATCCTTTATTTTTTTCACAAATTCTTTCATAGTACATTCTTCATAAATTGTTTAATTTTTTTTCTTTAAACAACAACAGAAGAAGTCCACACTATGCTGTGAAATGTTTTTGTGTACTTTAAGTACTTTTATGTACTTTCTCTTTTATGGCATTAAAGTAGTATGGTAGATAAACTAGCATCAGTATTATGCTAAGGGAATTTAACAATTTTGCATGAGAAACTACTATAATTTGACTTGTATATAGATTTTTACTGTTGTATTTTAACAAATGTTTTTCAAAATTAGCATGTCATACAAAGAGATGTGATTATAGTGCAGATTTTTCTGTATTTAAAATTAAGACTGAAGTCTTGGTAGAAACAAAACAATGAGAGCTGCTTTGAGTCTTAAACAGTGTGCTGTAATAATTGAACAATTACAGATGTATGGGAAAGCTTTTGCTTTCTGCAAAATATGATGCAGTCTACCTTTGTTAGTAAGTGAGTTGAAAAATCTACGTGGAGTGTCCACTCTTGAGATGCGGCAGTGTGGGTTTGGCACAGTGCGTACGCAGGTATATATGCTCACACTGTAAAGAGTAATAGTTACAGTTAATAAATCTTGAACAGAAATTAGTTTGTTTAAAATAGGTCCACTCTAATGATGTCCCTTAGGTAAAGAACTGCTTTTATGTTAAGTGCCATTTCTGTTAAAACTGCAAAGTGATATATGTTTTCATTTAAATGGTTATATAATTTAATAAAATATTCTGTGTTTTGTGCTAGATTCTTATCTTAAAAAAACAAATCTTGTTAACAGCAGCTTCATGATGTTTACATTAGAACATTTAATTTATTTTTAGGTCTGGTTCCTCAGTATTTGTCAGCCAAGTATTGGCTAGTCAACTTTAAAGTTCTACAGTTGTTACAATGCAGTCCAGAATTGACTTGCCTGAACTGTGCATAATAATTAAACCTGATGCATCAAGGAGAGTTGTAAGGTGTTGGGAAATGCACAGACGAAACTATTCAGCCTTTGTAAAATGCACAAACAGGTAGAGAGATAGTTAATACAGTGTTTATTTAATTGTTTAACTCTAATAGTTACACTATGTCAAATTGAATTAATATGGTAAAATGTGTATGCGTGATTTATAGGAGGCTCCTGTAAGTTTCCTATGCACATGATGGGACACAGAGGGATTGGGATAATGTTAGTCACCAGTACTGAAACATATTTCTAAACTAACTTGCTCCTGAACAGTTCAGCCTATATGGAGAAAATAGCGACCATATTGTGCAAGTGTGTTTTGGCTGGCACAACTCATACTTTTTTTTTTTTTTTTTTTTTTTGTCCTTGTGCATCTCTGCAACATAATTTAAGATTAACATAAGATTGATTTCTGGTCCTCACATTTCATCCGTTTGTTTGTGAGCAGTTGTTTTCCTTCTCTAACCCCTTCCAGTTATAAGTGTCATGGAGGTAGGACTTACCTGACAACTGGGACCAGGAAATTGCCTCCTCCAATGATACTACTTATGTTTGTCGCAAGGGCCTGTCCATCTAGAAATCTTCTTCTCGTGTGCAAGCCCAAACCGTCAACTCCAACCATCAACTGGGAAATGAAAATGGTATAGCAAAGACATGGCTGGTTTTGCCTCTAGTTTTGCAATCCTAACTTTGATGTGGACATGGAGACAATAAGACAGCTGTCTAGTTAAATGCAGAGGCCACAATTTTATTTTAACTTGAACTGTAATTTAACTGATTGAAGAGTGTGCTCTCTTGAACCTCCACATGTCCTGTCCCCCACAACAACCCAATAACAACAAAACAACCTACCCCTACCTCCCAGGGCTATTCCAGTCCAGATTTTCACTGGCTGCAGTGGCTTCAGTGTATTTTAGTCTGGATGCCACAACCCTACCTTTCTTCCATCTTCTGCAGTATAAGAAATAGGAGAATGAGTGAAACAGTTTAGCTCTAGATCCCAAACCAGGCCTGGATGGCAAAATTAAAAAGGTGAAAATACCCATAGAGCTCATTACAAATACTACATGCAGGGAAAAATCCCTTTCAGGCCCTCAAAAGACAATTGTTTGAGCTCCTGGCATTTTGGAGATATAACACATCTATCTGAAGGCAACCAGGTTGTGGGAGTGATATGGCTGCCTTGGCCCAATGAAAACCCCAGAGAGTAGGGAGAATTGTGTGCTCTTTTTTATTAAACTATTAATTTATTCCCCCTCCAAAACCAACCAAACCCCCACCATTGTCATCTAAGATTGTGCAGTCTCATCATTTTGTGCAGCTAAAGTTATTTTTGTGGTACTACCCTGTCAAGGTTTTCCCCCCACTTTGAACTTTAGCATCCAAAAAATGGGGACCTGCATGATCACTTTTAAGCTTAATTACTAGCTTAAATTTGGTATGCTGCCACCAGCCAAAAATATAGTGTTTGGCCCACTTCCTGTTTCCCCCAAAACCTTCCCTGGGGAACCAAAGACCCAAACCCCTTGGGTCTTAAAACAAGGAGAAATAAACCATCCCCCCTCCTCCCCCCCCCCCTTCCCCTCCCTGGGTGCCTTGGGAAGCTACACAGATCCAAACTCCTTGGATCTTAAAACAAAGAGGAATTAACCATTCCCTCTTTTCTCCACAATCCTGATGAGTTTAGACTCAATCCCTGGATTCCAAATACAGGAAAAATCAATCAGGGTTTTAAAAAGAAAGCTTTTAATTAAGAAATGAAAGGTAAAAATTATCTCTGTTAAATCAGGATGGAAAATGCTTACAGGGTACTCAGATTCATATAGCCTAGAGGACTCCCTCCCCACCCGCCCTAGCCTGAGATTCAAAGTTACAGCAACAGAGGAAAAATCCTTCCAGCAGAAGACACATTACATATAAAACAAACATAAGACTAATCTGCCTTGTTGGCTATACTTACAATTTGAAACATGAAAGACTGATTCAGAAAGATTGGAAAGCCGGTGTACGTCTGTCCTCTTAGCCCCAAGAGCGAACAACGAACAAACAAACAGCACAAACAAAGACTTCCCTCCACCAAGATTTGAAAGTATCTTGTCCCCCCATTGGTCCTCTGATCAGGTGTCAGCCAGGTTCACTGAGCTTCTTAACCCTTTACAGGTAAAAGAGACAGTAACCCTTAACCATCTGTTTATGACATGCCCATTATGTGCTTGGAGCTTTCCAAACACTTAAGGAAGTTCCATGAGTTGAGGAGCTCATAACGTGGAATATAATGGTCATTCCAGTATTAAATATCAAAAGTCTCTTTCTATTTTCTAATCTTTTAAAGATTATATTGCACAATGAACCCTAAAGGGAACCTGTTCTTTCTGATGTGCTTGGCTCTAAGTTACTGTGAATGAAAGCTAACTACTTTGAAATTGTATCACTGACTGTGATTTTTAAAAAGTTAGTGAGTACTTAATTTAGCCCTTTGGAGTACACAAATGAGATTGGATATCTTGCTTTTTCACCTGTTGCAATTTGTTATTGATGAGTTGTTTCATGCTGCTGTAGATATTGCACTATTTTTGTTTAAAAATAGAACTACCAACAAAATTCAGATTTGTGGCTTTATTTTAAATTTGAAATAATTTGCTGCCATATATATTGCTGACCTTTTATTTGCATTTTCTACTTTGGAAAGTTGCTTAAGTATGATAAAATCCAAATGTGTGCAATCTGTGTATTTAGCTGTCTTCAGGAAAATTAATTACTAGTTTAGTTTCTAATGTATATTTAAATGTGCAGAGTTGTGCAAGAGATGCTCATTGATCCCCATTGGAACATAATTGAAAATTTTCTTAGCAATTAAGCTTGCAAGCATAGTCCATTTTTTTTTTTAAACTTTAGTCCAACTGGTTGTATAGTATTCATTAGAGTTAGAAATGGCATCTGTTTTTGTTCATTGTTGTTTTCTGAAGACTATATTTTCTAATGTTTCTTTCTTCTCAGTGGGTATAAATCTTCTAACAGAAGAAGGAACAAGAAAGAGGCAATCTCTTTTGACATCATTCTACGATAGGAGGCTGGTTGGCTGATCCTGTTCATAATTTTCCTGTATCAACTGCAGAAGGAGAGTAGACTCCTTGCTTCTTAACATTTTCTTTGGCACCTTGCCCTTCCTTTCCCCTGTTCAATATTTTCTGCTGTCAAGGTTAGAAACCTTAAGTGAAGTTTTTTTCTTTATTTCTATAGCTCACAGTGTAAAAGCTAATCTCTTATTTGTTGTGTATTTTGCCTCCTCTAGTTGGCAGGAATTGCTCTGAGAGAAGTAGCCCTTAGGTTTCAGAGTATTCTGATTTGTTGTGTGGGGGACTGGAACCTCTGCTTGGTATAAACAGAGACTTCCGTCACAGGGCTGGGATTTGGGGTTGCAGTCGCAGGGCAGCGAATGCTTTGTGGGTGGTTGGTGCCCCTTGTTGAGGTGTATAAGGCAGTGATGGTGCAGGAGGAGAAGGATTCTGACCTATGATTTGTGCCCTCGAATGTGGACTCTGGCTAAGTTGCTGGAAAAGACAGTGAGTTGCCATAGTAAAAAGTGTGGGAGCCATTGCCATAGGTGAAAATTCTGCTCTCTAGTGGCCCACTAGTACATCAGTCCTTCTATAAGTGTGAAATGGGCTCATGGAGGGTGCTGTTTTTATCCTTGTCAGGGGAGTAGTGGAAGTCTTGATTTCAGGGTGCAAAGCAGGGCTTTGGAGCTGTGCTCTAGCTTTGCTCCAGGCAAAAACCTGCTGCTCTGGGCTCCGTGCTAAAGCCCTGGTGCAAAGTTTGAGGTCTAAGGGAGAAGGTGCTTGAGCTCTCTTACTTTGAATAGTATAGCATCTTTAATAAAGATGTTTTTATCCAAAACATTTGGAAGTCATTGAAGTTAAATAGATGTTAACAAAAACAAATGTAAAACAATATTAAACAGTTGGACTATAAAAATTTCCTCCTCTTCTCTTGATGCCACACTTCCACTAGTTCTCCAGTCATGATTGTGCTTATTTGTGTTAGAAAATATAGATGAGCTAGTGCTGAACGTGTTTTAGCTGCAATTTTCAGGCACAGTTCAACAGTGGACAATACTGCTTCAATAACTATGGCTTTTTTACCTGAAGCAGTGTTTTTACTAAACATGGGTTGTTCTTATTTAAGCTTTCAGTTTACCTGTCCACAATACTTGTTCAGCCAACCAGTAGCTCACAACAACACACAGTAATGATTTAATTTTGTAGCATATACAGTTTGTCATCCTGTGCAGAAGAGACCTGAATTATTTAAAAATTGTCTTTTCCTAACTGCTAGTTCTGTAAACTCCACCTGGGGTCTGAAAGTCGAGCTATTTTCTTTCTGCATTGTTCATCACCACTGTTAAGATAAATTCTGCACTCTGCTATCTTAATTTGACCCCCTCCCTGGGTGCATATGCATTATGATACAGTCTTCAATTATATAATCGTACAATTTTATTTCATGGGTCTCCTGCCTTATTCTTTGCATAGGATGGACTGAGCTTTGGGGATGAACAAGCGAGGGAGGCTATTGTCTATATGATCTCTGCTTCATTTGTTACAGAAATTGGAAGGTGTGTAGTGAATGAGATGGAATTACAGGAAGAGAGGATTTTTCTCATGGTGAAGACAGTTGAATGTCACTGGAGAACTGGATTCTATCTGTGCCTCTGCCACAAAGTTCCTAAGTGATGCTAGCAAGTCACTAAATCAAAATGTTCACAATTGGCCACAATAGTGTATTCCACATTTTCTGGACATATGGTGCCAGGTTTGGAGAGGTGATGAACGCTCACAGTTGCAATTAAGTTAATTAAAGGAGTACTTTGAACATATAAAATGCTATAAAAATAAATAGTCTGAAAAATCAGACCCTATATGTCTCTAAACCGAGCATCCAAAATTAGTGGATGCTACTGACAGGTTTGGCCTTAATCTCTGTGCTTCCATTTCATGGCTGTAAAACTGAGATAATACCACCTAATCTCACAGGAGTGTTATGAAGATAACTATGACCTGGGCCCACACATTGAATGTGGAAGGGAAAAAAAAATACTGAATAACTGCTGATTCACTGAATGAAGAAGGTACGGTGACCAGATGTCCTGATTTTGTAGGGACAGTCTTGATTTTTGGATCTTTTTCTTACAATGGCTCCTATTATCCCCCCACCCCATCCTGATTTTTCAATTTGCTGTCTGGTCACCCTAGAAGAAGGCATTCTGTGGAAAAAATAGTACATGACCATGTAATTGAAATCTATCATGCATATGCACAAGGGAGCAAAATAAGATTGTACAGGCAACCTTAAGTCTGGCATTTCTTAACTTTTGAGAGCTTGCCTGTGCAACCTTAATGTATTTTTTATGTAATTAAATACATTGTGAAATTTAAATGGTGATACTACCACTAAAATTGCAAGCAATTTTTTGAAGACTTAGTGGGTGTGGGAAAGGTTGCCCTATAGGTGGACAAGCAAGGTCTGGGAGCAACCTTGCTAGTGGGAAACACAACACTCACTTTCTCCTGACATCCAGAAACTGGGAGAGACAGGGCTTTCCACCTGAGTGCTTCCTCTGTAAACCTCTTTTGAGAGCTTTCCTCTTTGGTAATGACATATGGCTAATACATTAGGTTGTCTAGCCATTGCTTGTAGGTTTTTGGTAAACTTTCCAAGCCTTATCTGGCAAATCAATATTTGTGTTTGTGGATGTGTAGTTTTAAAGCAGACCATGTTAGGAAACTTCTTCATTGAGACTGTGTGCTAAGGAATGAACAGAAGTCATGCAGGGGGAGGAAGGGAGAGGAGGAGAAAAGAAGGTAATGCTGTGAGTGAAATGGGAACATTGATTTCAAGATTATACTGTTCAGGTTTAAAGAACCACTTTATTTTAGAGAAAGCATTTGATTGTACTCACTCACATTGAAAGTTGCAGCATTTGCTGTTAGCTTTAGTGAATGTAAATAATGTAATGTGAAAGCATAAGTGTTTATAGCTACTTATTTTGGTATGAAAATGTAGTTCTGATTTCAGATATTACTGCATCCAGTGATGGACCATAAAAATAATCAACAAAAGAATGTTCACTGATGAATCATCAGTATCGAGGAATTTGAATGTGCAGGCATTCAGTTGTAATGACAGTATTGACCTGTGGTATCTGCATTGACATTGGCTTGAATTTGATAGGGTTTTGGGGAAAAATGTCAATAGCCTGGGTGTTTTACATTTGCAAGACTTAAGATGCTGCAGTAATGAGCTATAAAAAAGTTTTGTTAATGGACAGCCTATTGTTAATGAACAACCATTTACGTACAGTTTCATTTCAAATAGTTGCAGACCCCATTCATTCATGAAATGTTAATGTTTTCAAAGCAAGAGAATGAAATGAATGTGTTTTATGGGATTGTTTAACTTGCTTATTCAGGTTACTTAGGGCTTGGCTACACTTGCAAGTTGCAGCGCTGGTGAGGGGGTTACAGCGCTGCAACTTACCAGGTGTCCACACTTACAGAGCTCAGCCAGCGCTGCAACTCCCTTCCTGCAGTGCTGGCTGTACACTTGGCTCCGCCACGGGTGTAGCGAATACAGCGCTGCTGATGCAGTGCTGCTCATCAGGTTGTGGACACTCACCAGCGCTGTTATTGGCCTCCAGGGTATAGGAGGTATCCCCACATTCCTGTATGCAACAAACCGGAAGGTACTCCCCGGAGCTACTTATCTAAAAAACAAACACAGCTGCTCTTTGCTGCAGCGAGCGAGCAAGCCGAGGCTTTGGATGTTCACAGCTGTTTGCTTGAGGAGACAAACAGCATGGCGTGGGGGGGAGGGGGAAAGGGAGGTCCGTCGGGAAGCTCTTATCTGGTCTGAAGCCTTTTTACATTTAAGAGTGATTGAGAGAGGGGTGGGGGAAATGGCCAGAATTTGCAAGGCAGGAGACTGTCACGCAGTTTCTGCTCCAAAAATCCACTCTCTCTGTCTCCCCGATGCTCCTGCCACACCCACCCACCCCCTCTTTGAACTTGCAAGGCAGGGAGCTGTCACAGTGTCTGCTCCAAAATCCATCTCTGTCTCTCCGCAAGCTCGCTGTCACACTCCACCCCACCCCCTCTTTTGAAAAGCACGTTGCAGCCACTTAACGCTGGATATGGCTGCCACAATGCACCTCTCCCAACAGCGCTGCAAATGTGGCCAACAGCTGCGTGCTGGTACGCTGTCAGTGTGGACACACTGCAGCGCTGGCCCTACACAGCTGTACGACCACAGCTGTAACTACCAGCGCTGCAAAAATGTAAGTGTAGCCTTGCCCTTAATCTTATTTTTACTTCAGCTAACTAAGAAAATTCGTGGTATAGCACTTTCTTTAGCTATAAGGTAGGACTGTTTTAAAAAAGAAAACAAATGCCTCCCCTACCAAAAGAAGAATAACCTGTATCAGACATGGTAACCAGAAGATTAAACCTGTTTGCCACAAGTAAATATAAAAGATGGGGGAATAAATAGGGTTTCAATGAGAGCAACCCAAGTGAGAAGTCTATAGTCTTCCCACCACTTGGCTGGTAGGAAGAGGGAAGGTACTGGGATATCTAGCAGGATGTAAATCTCCAAAGAAGTGTCCAGGGACTATTTTTCATATCAGCCTATGGTTAGTAGGTGTTTTATACATCTAAAGGTCTGTCTACCTGTTGGAAGAAAGAAGAACTTACTGGTTTCTTTACAGCAGCCAGGAGGTTCTGGAGTAGAGAGAATAGGCTGATTCATGATTCCACCCTTTCTGCAGCAATATTGTTTTGAGCACTCGGCTTTTGTGAATGACTTCATAACCTCATGCATAGTGTGGAAGACGTGATACTTCAGTGTTACTGCTGCCCAGAAAGTTATCTGTTGTAGCATTGAAAGCTGTCAGGCTCTTCTTAGTTTCACTCTGCTGCTATTTGTCTGAGGGCTGGTCTACACTACGGGATGGGATCGATCTAAGATACTGGTCTGTTGCATCTTACGCTGGGGTTATATTCCACAGTCAGCGCATAAAGCGAAAATCGCATATAGTCAAAATTACATTGAGTGTAATGGTGGGCCGAATCGCCCGCACTACTGGTAGAATATTAAAATTGTTATTTTTATCTTTGTTTTGTTTTTGTTTTTGCCGACCGCATAAAGCTGAAATTGCCCATGTTAAATGTGCGTAAGATGTGACAGATCGGTACACAACTTCAGCTACACTATTCGTGTAGCTGAAGTCGAAGTATTTTAGTTCAACTTACCTGTCCGTCCTCACAGTGGTGAGTTGACTGCCGCGACTCCCATGTTGACGCTGCTTACTCCTCCTGCCGAGGCGGAGTACAGGCATCAATCCCCGATAGATCGATTACTACCCGCTGATCTGCCGGGTAGTATAGACGTACCCTAAGTGTACAAAGCAGGAGCAAAGAAGCTATTTGTCTGAACTCAAAACAACACTTTACACTATTCACTTAATTCCCTTCCTGAATTTTTTTTTTCTGTGATGGCCGTAGGAAGGGAATTAATAACTAACCCCTCCTGTAAGGCAGCTCCATCCCTGGGATATCTCTGTGTGTCCTGGCTTTTCTGTCTAGGACAGGGTTTTTCAATCTGTGGATCGGAACCCACAAAAGAGTCTTCAGAATGTTTCAAAGGGTTGCATAGCAGCTTCTATGGCTCCTGTCCCATGGGACTGGCTGGGCTTTTGCTTCCCTGTTCTAGGCACTGCAACCTATGGGACCCCAGTGCCACTCGGGTTTAACCCAGACATCATGATAACAGGAGTAGGCCAAATTTGAGTGAGTGGCACTGCAACTCTGTGAGCCGGGTTCCACTCCACTCATAGAAATTTGGTGCAGTCATGGGGGCAGGGACAAACTTGAGTACCACTGGAACTGCAGAGGTTTGTGACACCCAGAGCGGAGAGCTGAGCCAAGTCCATCCAGCCCCACAGCACAGGAGCCGCCACCATGAAGTGAGTGCTGGGCAGAATCCGACTGAAATCATCCCAGGGCCTCTGTTCCCAGACTATTTATTGGGTCACAACAGGCCATCAACATTTACAAATGGGTCTTGAGTCCAGTGATAGCAAGGGTGGGAGGACTGATGTCGGCAGGGCTCCAGCTGGCTGCCTGCAGTTCAAGCACTGTCTCATCTAGCGTTAGTTGGAGGATGCATATGGGATGCAATGGTTAAAATGACAGAAGCGGCAAGTGCATTGTTTATAGCAGGGGTAGGCAACCTATGGCACGCGTGCCAAAGGCGGCACACAAGCTGATTTTCAGTGACACTCACACTGCTTGAGTCCTGGCCGCTGGTCTGGGGAGTTGTGCATTTTATTTTAATTTTTGAATGAAGCTTCTTAAACATTTTAAAAACCTTATTTACTTTATGTACAACAACAATTTAGTTGTCTATTATAGACTTATAGAAAGAGACCTTCTAAAAATTTTAAAATGTGTTACTGGCACGCAAAACCTTAAATTAGAGTGAATAAATGAGGACTTGGCACACCACTTCTGAAAGGTTGCGGACTCCTGGTGTACAGTTTCCGTAGTGAGAAGTCTAGCCTTCCTACCACCTGGCTGGTGGGAAAAGGGAAGGTGGTATATGGTATCTGCCAGGGTATGGTCACGGGACACTTTTGATTATAGTCATTCTTCTTGAATGTAGTAAACTCTTAACTAACCTGCGTATAAAGATTTATTTTGTTATGAAGTTCTGGATGGCTTATTTGAGTTACTGTGACATACAGTGATGGGCTAGAAAAACAACCACAAAACATTGTTCTTTGATTAATTGTAAATGCTGAAGAATGAATACCACCAATGTAGCTGAAGTGTTGGTAGCGGTAAGGGGAATCATGGCAAAAAAGTCTAGAAGATTTTTAGATCGCAGACTTCTCAGTGCAGGTGCACTTTATTTTTGTCTCTCTTCCAGTTCTGAATACAGGGAACACACGAAGTCCCAAATTATTACTTTTTTCTATCTTTGCAACAATAAAGGCAAGAAACCTGACTTTACAGCAAAATGGCTATTTAGTCCTCCACAATCTCCAGGCATAAGTTCGTGCAGACAATTGACTAGAATTTTCAAGTAGAATTTTTTGTCAACATATGGTGACAAAAATCTTTTGGAAAACAAGGTATTGGTTCTACAGATGTGCATTTTTAAACTTACATAGCTAATAATCCTTTTTTTTTGTCTTCTGTTATTGCTATTATGTCAACATAATCTTTTATTAAAGAGCAAATGCAGACTGCAAAACATCTAAGTGCCAGTTAACAGCAATATTATGTTATCTGTCGTCACAAAGAACAAAGCATAGTTTGTTCAGAACCAAGGAAGCAGTTGTGTAAAATATGTGGTGTTTCTAGTCCATTAAAATGTTGTTCATATTTTTATCTCAGATGACTCTTCTTTGTAATTAAGGTCTGTATTGTCAAATGGTTCTACTTTAAATTATTTGTAATGGACTTCACTACACTGTGCTCTTGTCCTGTGTTGTTCACTTACTTCCTGAACTTAAAATACAAGGCATCCTCTATTTTTTTTTGTCACATGCATTGTAAATAGTTTTCAGCTTCTAGTTATAAAATGTAACCTTTGCATATAAACTTACATTTTTTCTTACTTAAATATAGTCTGTTGTTTTGTGGGCATAAGTATCCATAAATATTCTTATTCCATCGTGAAAACCAGGATATTTTAAAAATAACATTAATATGTTACGTCTGGCAAACTGTTTTCGTTTGTCTGCATTTTGAAATATTCTCATAGCTGGAACTTGAGGAAAGTGGAAAACAAGAATTTTTGAAATATTGAAATGTAAGATCAAAAATAGATGGTAAAACAGAAGGGTATATTATGTAACTTGTAACTAAAACACTGTATTCAAATGTATTAGAAACTGGTAGTACTGTATAATCATCCACAGATTAGATGAATAAAGCACCTTTTGTTTATAAGTATGTAGCTTATCAGGAGTGTGAAATTCTATAATTGTGTGGTGTTCCACTGTGTTTGTAATAACTAGGGCATATTTTTCTAATTGGTAGATCATATTTGAGGTTATTAGCATGGGGAAGGGGAAAGAGGTTGCTTTTGCTGCCCCCTCTAAAATTATTTATTTATTTATTTTTTTAAAAAGGACAACCTGCAGTTTAGTTACATATTTACAGTGATTCAGTTGGGAAGCAAAATACCACACTTTTCAGTAGTCAAACATTTACCCAGTTTTCTCAATTGTACTCACTACATCTAAAATTAAACCTCATTATCTAAATTTCTGCAGGAGCAGAGCCTTGTTTAGCTGTTTAATCTTGGATTTTGAACAAAGTTTTCTGATGTACGTATTTAGAAATTGCATAATATGCAATGGTTGACAGAATTATGTTGCTTTTGAGCTTGGGAAACGAGCAGTAAATGATGGGACTGTGTCATCATGCAGCTCTAGGATGACGAGCAGTGGTTACAGAACTTTCGGGTGTGGAAAGCCACCTTTCTGGAACTCTGTGCGGAGTTCACCGTAGCACTACAGCGCAAGGACACCAGAATGAGAGCTGCCTTATCAGTAGAGAAGCGCGTGGCAATTGCTGTGTGGCAGCTGGTGACTCCAGGCTACTACTGGTCGGTCGCTAGTCAATTTGGAGTCAGCAAATTGACCGTTGGGGTTGCATTAATGCAAGGTGCAGGGCAATTTATTGCATCCTGTTATGAAGGACCATGACTCGGGGAAATGTGTGTGAAATAGTGGGCAATTTCACAGAAATGGGTTTCCCTAACTGTGGAGGGAAGATAGAAGGCACTCAAATTCCAATTTTGGCAGCAGACCACCTTGCAATGGAGAAAATCAATAGGAAAGGGTACTTCTTCATGGTCTTGCAGGTGCTTGTGGATCACCATGGACATTTCACTGACATTAACATGGGGAGGTCCAGGAAGGTGCATGATGTATGCATCTTTGGGAACACTGGCCTATACAGAAAGCTACAAGCAAGAACTTTCTTTCCAGACCAGAAGATTACAGTGGAAGATGTTGAAATGCCCATAGTGATCCTGGGAGACCCGATGTGCTCCTTACAGCCAGGGCTTATGAAACCTTACATGGGAAACTTGGACAGCAGTAAGGAGCAGTTCAACATCAGGCTGAGTAGGTACTAGATGACAGTGGAATGTGCCTTTTGGCAGATTAAAGGCGCGCTGGTGATGCCTTTATGGCAGGTTAGACTTCCAATGAGGATAATATTCCCATGGTCATAGCTGCATGTTGTACATTGCATAATCTTTGTGAAGCTAAGGGTAAAAGGTTTGCCCAGGGGCGGAGTGCTGAGGCAGACCACTTGGCTGCTGATTTTGAGCAGCCAGATACCAGGGCTATCAGAAGGGGGCAGTTCGAATCAGGGAGGCTTTGAGGCAACACTTTGAAAATGAGAATCTGTAATTAGTGCTGCAATGTTGCATTACATGTAGTTTTCCTAGGAAGTGAAATTTTGGACATTCTGTTCCAGTAAGCAAATGATTTTTTTAATATATGTAATATAATTGGAGATACATATATCTCCTAGAACTGTAAGGGACCTTGAAAAGTCTTTGAGTCCAGCCCGCTGCCTTCACTAGCAGGACCAAGTACTGATTTTTGCCTCGGATCCCTAAGTGGTCCCCTCAAGGACTGAGCTCACAACCCTGAGTTTAGCAGGCCACTGCTCAAACCACTTAGCTATCCCTCCCCTGGATTAAATGACCAGTGTATGTATTGGTAGTGCCTGCTATCTCAATGTGTAGGAAACAAATAAAGATGAGTTACTGTTCAAAAACTTTGCTTTTGTTGCCCAAGAAACAGTACACAAACACATACACAGACGGTTGGTGGGAAAGGAGGTGCAGGGAAGGGCAGACTTTCAGAGCTGTGTGTAGGTCCAGCTGTTATTTTGAAAGTTGTCTGAGGGGGTGGAGTGAAGGAGAAACCGAGAATTTCCAGAAAGTGGAAAGGACTGTGCGGGTGGAGTGTGTGTGTGTGGGAAACAGCAGTACTAAGGACTTCAGCATCTGCATTTGCTCCTCCATTACTTTAATCACCCGTTCAGTAGCATCCTTAACAAACTCCTGATTTTCTTTTCTGTCCTGCCTTTCGGCTTCCCTCCACTGCTTGTGTTCCCTTTTCTCTGCGTTGGAGAAGGGCAGTACCTCCCGGAACATGTCGTCTTTGCTCCGTCTTGGGCGCTTTCTTATCTGGCAGGGACTGCTTAGTCAGTGTGTATGGGGGGTGTTCCTCAAGGCCACATCTGCCGAAGCACAAGGAACAATGCACTGAAGCATGATTAAGTTCACGCACCGTATTGAAACATTTCAGTAAAATACACCTCTGGTAACATAACAGTCACTTTCTCACTGACCCTTGGGAAGCACATATCTCGGCGGACTCTCAAAGCATGGTGAATGTGGAGTGGGTGGGGAAGCACTCTGCCCGGGGGGAAAAGAGCACTCAGCAAGGATTTCAATGTAGCTGACTAGGAAAAAAAATTCTAAAATTCTCCCATGCTTTTCTGTAGGCGGGGAATCATTGTAGCAGATATCTCTCTGCTGAAGGTAAGCAGGGAAACAAGGGTACATCTACTTCATGCTTGTGGCTTCCGCCCTGGTCCCTATGCTACTCCCCTGTGTGCTGCTTTGGTCCCTGCAAAAGTGATTGCTGAATGGCACAGGAAAGTTTCCTACAATGGAGGAAGGAGCAAAGCAGCTCTGCCCAGGAACCTTCATAGAATATCAGGGTTGGAAGGGACCTCAGGAGGTCATCTAGTTCAACCCCCTGTTCAAAGCAGGACCAATCCCCAGACCCCTAAATGATCCCAACAAGGATTGAATTCACAACCCTGGGTTTAGCAGGCCAATGCTCAAACCACTGAGCTCTCCCTCCCTGCAGCAGAGGATTGCTGAGAATCTCCACGTCAAACTTTCCAAGAGATCTCACTGGAGGATTCCCGTGAGATCTTGGCATGCATGAACACTCTGTTCCACCATACTGATGAGCTGCACAGAGAAATGTCGAGCTCACAGAAACACAGCTAGCCTTTATATTTCTATACCCTGAACCCACCTCCACACTATACAAACCACAACCACTTATCAGGCGTCTCCTGTCCTACTTCTTGCTCTCCAGAGAGTAACTACTCAGACTGGCTAAATACGTCCGGAATGGTGAACAGTTCCTGGCTGCCTGCCCCACCGAGTGACCCCTCTGGGAGCACCACATCGTCATCTAACTCCACCTCTTCGTCAGTACTTCATCTTCTGGGTTAGGTCTTCTTTTCACCACCTCTAGGCCTGCTGAAGTATCGATGGGGCTCTTGGCGGTGGAGGTGGGGTCGCCACTGAGAATAGCATCCAGTTCCTTAGAGAACCAGCAGGTCTTAGGTGCAGCACTGGAGCAACAGTTTGCCTCCCTCACCTTATGGTATGCCTGGCTCAGCGTCTTTATCTTTGCTGTACACTTCAGTGTGTCCTGATGATAGCTTTTTTCGCAAAATTCCTATGGCTCAAGTGCAGCTGGGGCTGCACAGCCTCCTCTCCCCATATATATAGAGCAGATCCAGCATCTCTGCAGTGGTCCAAGCGGGACAGCATTTGCTGTGTAAGCCACCATGGTCACTGGGGAAGATGCGATGAGACTGCTCGATGGAGAGTCAACAGGAAATGTAATTTGAAAGATTCCTGGGGCTTCTAATGGGGAGGGGCAGATGGTTGTTTACCTGGCTGCAGGAAAGTGGAGTTCAAACTGCTGACCAGAGCGGTCATGATGGGCATTGTGGGACACCTCCATTAGGCCAGTTAAAGTGATAAAATCAAGTATGGTGTCTACACTGGCACTTAGTCAACAAAAAGTCTTAAGTCTCTTGTTGAGGTTTTATTTTGTCACCAAAACGGGGCACTTTTGCTGCCAAAAGTCACATTGCAGTGTTTACACGTTCACTGTTTTTTGTCAACAAAAGCTGCCTTGTGCTGAGAAACAGTCTTCAGATCAATGAAGTTAAAAGAATAGAGTTGTGGACCTATTAAACAGAGTGCTTGTTTTTGAGTCTGTGGGACTTTCAAAGTTGACTCTTTTGGGATGTCTTTACAAGAATTGGACTTATGAGGCATCAGCTGGAGCTGTGTGTACATACTGGAAGGGAGAATAAACCTGTTAGTGCTTGTGCATTAAAACTAGATAGCTGTCCTATAATTACTAGAAGGTGGACATTTGAAGTACAGTGCCTGTTTGTACGTAGGATGCAGCCATCTTTTAAGGCTTGTCTGTTTCCCTTACCAGCCTGACATGCAAACTTACCTTTTCAGAAGCTTGAGTTCAGAATGAATTTTCAGTAAAGATTTTTTTGAGTATTTTGCAACTCATTTCATAGCCTTTCAAATAAACTGTTGTATTTTAAATTTTGTTCCAAATTAAAATGTACGTTTTGACTTTCTCTTACCCTTTTCAAGGAAAGTGGAAAAAATTAACTCCATTATAAACTTTCTTAGCCTTTGAAATTGCATGAAGAGGAGACAATTTTTTTTTCTCTTGTGGAACAGTTTAATTTTTTCTGTTTGTATGGAGGGGTCAGATTACAGTTACTTTAGAGTATTTCTGTAGAGTCACTGAAGAAACTTGGTGACCAATTTACATTATACAAAGCTATAAACCAGGGGTAGACAACCTATGGCACATGTGCCAAAGGCGGCACGCAAGCTTATTTTCAGTGGCACTCGCACTACCTGGATCCTGGCCATCGGTCCGGAGGGCTCTGCATTTTAATTTAATTTTAAATGAAGCTTCTTAAACATTTAAAAAACCCTATTTACTTTACATACAACAATAGTTTAGTTATATATTAGACTTATAGAAAGAGACCTTCTAAAAACATTAAAATGTATTACTGGCATGCGAAACTTTAAATTAGAGTGAATAAATGGAAACTCAGCACACCATTTCTGAAAGGTTACCAACCCCTGCTGTAAACAGAAGATAGTTTATTGCAGTTTCATTAACAGTTGAAAGTTCTTTTCTTTCTGAACTAGTTGTGAATAGTAGTATATGAGTTAATGTCATTCAGTGAGTAAAGTTAGCAGCAACAGAAAAGAGAACAGAGCTATAATGATGAGTGAAATTTTAATTGTTCTGGATTGCCTTCACAATGGAAGAGAGTCTGATATGACCACTTTGGCTATGTCATCACTGGGAAAAGTGTGTGTGTTACATCAAGATCGCTATCTCAGTGTAAAAGCCAAGGGGAGACAAGATGCAAGTAGCTTTGACCTTGTAGCTAGTTGGAAGTTAATTAGCCCCATATCCTATCATTCCACCTGGGGTTTACCTTGATCAATGGAAAATCTGCAGTCTCTCATCTCCACTGGAATTTTACATGGAGACAGCTGTTTCCCTGTATATAAAAAAACAAACAAACAAAAAACTATTTGCAGTGAAGATGCAGTGTTTTTCTTAATTCCACTCAGTACTCTTTGAACTCTTCTGAGTTATGGATCTTTTTCTGTGCTAAGGCTGCCACCTAGTACTTACGCTGTGTTTAGCAGTGGAGGTAACTTTTTTGCCTTAAAATTCTGTACTGTGGACAACTCTGTAAGCTAAAGGAATTTTTGCCATTATAAAATGTCTCCGCTAGGGAGTTTGGTGGTATAGCTATTCCAGCAAGCTGTCTCTAGTGTTAGATGAGGCTTTCTTTTTGAAAATAGGTATGCATGTATTTATTTACATAGCTATCTTGAGAGAATTCAGTAGCAGTCTCCTTCACTTTCATGGTATTCAGTGAAGTATTTGTAATCTCCTTGGTATTTCACAAAACTTATGTTAAGTACTTCATCAGCACTGAATTCACAGACTTGATTTCACTGTTTTGTAATGCCCTGACAAGAGTAAGGTTTTTACTTTGAGATGTTAAATGACTGTCTGTGTTTTCCCTTTCAGTGTATCTGTTTTTCCTCTTCCCATGTGGACATCTTTCCATTATTTTCCTCCTCAAACTTTGTATGAGGGAGCACTATTATAATTGCCATGCTTCTCTTGCTAGACACAGGTTTGCGTACTGGTAGATTATTGTGTCTCACTATTAAGCAGCTTCTGAATGAAACACCCATTCTCAGCTGGCAGGGGTTGGGGAGAAGAATAGTTTTCTTTCAAGCTGACAGATATGACTTTAGCAACGAGCATTGATTGTTGACTCTGCGGTATGAGTTTTCTGAACGCTACCAGAACTTCTTTGCTGTAGAGCACTTTGGTGTGTTGAGAGCTTACTCAGCAGTGCAAAGGGGTCCCTAAAGTCTTTAATCCTTCAAACAATGGCTCTTCTTTTCTTGGAATGGTGACATATGAAAATTCTTCAACACTGTGGTTTTGTTGCAGTTTTTGTGCTGGGGTTGATTTCTAGTTTATTAGCAGAGTTTACAGTATTATCTACTACTTATTTGACTGAAAAGTGTACCCCTTATTAAGGGTTTGATGTATTTAACTGAGTTTTGTCTTCTGCTGAAGATAACATATGTATTTAATTAATGCTTCCTGATGGATTACTCATGCTTGATAATGCAGTTACTCAATTTCAATAACTTTATTGGCATGCTGGTATACAAGTGTTGTCAAAGTTAATCCAGTATATGAAACATATGAGCCAGGTTCTTTTTGTTTTAAACGAGAATTGTTGTTGTTCATAATTGGCCTGGTTTAAAATTCCATTATGATTTTAAGTATTGTCAGTTTCTGATTTTGTAACAGGTGAAGCCGTTTCTGCCTTCTTTTTCTAACAGAATTACCGTAGGGTTCCTTCCTGTGCTTTTTAATGTCAACTCTTTCACTGTTCAACTGCTTGATGAAGTACCTTTCTTGCATTTAAATTTTCTTAAAGAAAAAAGTTTTAAATTGTTTGCGAAAAAGTCTAAAAAAAAATGCTGTTGTCTTCCTCCATTTGTAGATGCATCTCTGAGTGAAATGAACATAATTGATCAGCTTCCAGTGTTCGAAAACTTTTGGGCAGCTGTGGAACTGAATAATAATCATGTCAGTCTCACTTTGCTGCATTTGAAGCGATCAGCAGAAACTTAGGCAAACACTGGAAATGTTCATGAAGAGAGGACTCAAAAAAACAGAGTGAGAGGAATAGAGTAGCGGAGACCTCTTCCACGTTTTCCCTATCACTGCGCAAATAACTCAGGAGAGAACAGTACAGTGATTTGAAATTAGTCAAGGGACTTGGGGGGTGGGGTCACAGGAGGAGGAGAAGTAGAATAAGAGTAAGAATGTAGTCCCCAAGTAAGTCCAAAGACATCGCTACTAAAGAAATACCCATAACCTTCCGTGCAACTGGAGGATGTGTGTTGAGACTGGGCCTCTCAGAGCATTGCTGTCAACCATACTGGTGGACTTCTCTCTGACTTATAAGTCTCTTTTATCTTGGTCTCTGACTTGTAAGTCTCGGTCATATCTTTCAAGTAGAAGTAGAAAGTGTCTCTGGAATGGGGTAGAATGGGTAGGCAACCTATGGCACAGGTGCCGAAGGTAGCACGCGAGCGAGCTGATTTTCAGTGGCACTCATGCTGTGTGAGTCCTGGCCACCGGTCTGGGGGGCTCAGCATTTTAATTGTTGAAGCTTTATTTAAAATTAAGTTTAGCTTTAACATTTTGAAACCTTATTTACTTTACATACAACAATAGTTTAGTTATATATTATAGACTTAGAGAAAGAGACCTTCTAAAAATGTTAAAATGTATTAACGGCACGCAAAACCTTAAATTAGAATGAATAAATGAAGACTCGGCACACCACTTCTGAAAGGTTGTTGACTCCTGGTGTAGAATTTATTGGTTACATAAATTGTCGTCTTTGGTGCTTTTGTATCTTCCTCTTTGTTTTCAGTTTGTGATGAGTGACATCACGCTTCATATTTGTGCTTTGAATATTTAACTATAGTAAAGCATACTGGTCTGTTGGTATGAAAGGGTCTGTAGCAATCTGCTCACTTTCTTTTTCAATAGGGAGTATAGTGTGTGTGTGGGAGGGGCAGGAGTTAGGCTTTGGTGTAGAGTCTTCAGCTCTGACTTTTTTTTTTTTTTTTTTTTAAAGTGTGTCGTCATTATGGCAGCAAAAGGGATATTCTCAACTTGGAGACTTTTATAGTTAGTAATAAGACACCCCTCCCCACCCCCCCAAGTTTCTGGTAGAGTACACTGAGCAGTAGGCCCAGATTTTTTTAAAATTATTTTTCAACAATAGCAAGTGATTTTTCTGCTCCCCTTATGCTATATATGTCTGGAGTGGTGGGGGAGGGATAGCTCAGTGGTTTGAGCCTTGGCCTGCTAAACCCAGGGTTGTGAGTTCAATCCTTGAGGGGGCCACTTAGGGATGAGGGCAAAAAATTGGTCCTGCTAGTGAAGACAGGGGACTGGACTCAGTGACCCTTGCCTTCCAGTTCTAGGAGATTGGCATATCTCCAATTATTATTTTTATTTTTTTTGAGTGGGTGGGCTAAGGGCAGCACCACCACCAAACTGTAAATGTCTGAGACAGAACAGGTAAACTGACCATCAAGAAAACAGTGAAACTGGTTAGACAGAATGATATCGAATGCATGGTGTCATGAGACTGGAAAAAAAAATTCGGTAGCTTTTCAGTTAGAGTAATCATAGATGTTATAGTATTGTGCACATAGCAGATGAACATTTTCATAAAGAAGGTGTTTTTTCAAGTTGATGGTAACCCATTTAACTTTGTTAAAACTTGCCGTGTAGAAGTAGTGTATGTCTACCAAATTTAGTGTTGATCGAACTTGCTCAGAGTTTATTTAAAAAAAAAAAAAATGAAGCAGCTGGATCCTTATTCACACTATGGCTGACACTGGTATTTAAGAGAGATTAGCACTGGAGGGGATTTTTGTCCTACAGTTCTGTAGTGTAGTCAGGACTATAGAATAGAATGGTCATAGAAACTCACCTAAATGTTCCATACTTGAAAGTATCCCCCTTCTATTTTTAGGACAATCTCTGACATTACCAAAAGACTAGCCATTGAAATTCAGACTTTTTTTCATATTGACTAAACTAAACAATGGTTGGAGACAAGACTAGTTCTAGGAAGTATACAGATAAAATAAACTTCAAATATTTCAAGGTTTATCTACATCTTCTGTGGCCTTTGCATTGCTTGCATGAGGGTTCACAAGTTATGTAATTAGAGCTTGCTTTCTAAACAGTTGAAGGGGTTGTCAGTTTATTTACCTGATAGGCTAGTTTTTAAGGATATAAAAAGAATTTGGTTTGAGCATTGGCCTGCTAAACCCAGGGTTGTGAGTTCAATCCTTGAGGGGGCCCATTTGGGGATTGATCCTGCTTTGAGCAGGGGGTTGGACTAGATGATCTCCTGAGGTCCCTTCCAACCTTAATAATCTATGATTCTATGAATTGTCAAGTTTTGCAACAAAACTGTAGTAGATTTTGCTTCTGGTATTAAGTTAAAGAACAGCTCCTTTTCACTGATCATCTTAGGTTTACCAGATTTAAAAGTGAATATTTTTATGACTTTGAACTATTTGATGGCATGTGTTTGCGTATAGCAGGGAGAGAATAGCAAGTGGAAGAGTGATTGGACTTCAGGTGCCAGAACTGTAGGCTGGCTTTAAGCCATTGGTATTAATCAGNCCCCAGTCTTGACCAAAAAAAAAAAAAAAAAGAAAAAGCTTTAGGGCAGTGAGAGGGGAGATGCTTTTACCCAACTAAGCAGAAAAATATACTTCTACTTTTGGGGGTTTAAACTGTTGAACTAGCAGAGTTCCCACTACTTTTTGCTTCAAAGATTATTTGGCTTTACTTTTGTAGACTTCATTCATTGTTAAGTATTTTGGCATGTGGTGGCTTCAGGAACTTAATTGAGGCCCTTTGGTTCTTTGTTTTAAAGATTCTTAGTCTGCAAAGATATTTCTTAAAGAATGCTTGAAAAGTATGAGCTTCATGTCCCAAATGGATAGGGTGAAAGGGTCATTCACCATGTTTCTAACTTAAAAATTGCTCTTGGTGTTTTCAGTCTTGCAAATCCAGACACTCCCCCGCCTCCACATCTCTTCCTTCTATATTAGTACTTCTCAAACTTCTGTACTGGTGACCCCTTTCACTTAGCAAGCCTCTGAGTGTCATCCCTCTTATAAATTAAAAACACTTTTTAAAATATATTTAACACCATTATAAATGCTGGAGGCAAAGCAGGGTTTGTGGTGGAGGCTGACAGCCTGCGACCCCCCCATGCTATAACCTTGCAACCTCCTGATGGGTCCCGACCCCTAGTTTGAGAACCCTTGTTCTATACCATGTGGCACTAAAGAAACAATATTGTGGAATTTCTAAATAAACTGCCCAATAGTGCAGAATAGGGACTTTTATGTGCTCTTGCCAACCTAGTGCATGTCAAAGTGCACACAAAGTAGCAAATGGAGCTCTGCAAAAGATCTGATTTGTGAATAAGATGTCTGTACCCCACAACTGGCCAAAACTCAAGTATGGGATGCAGTATATGACAAGAACCCAAAATGAAAGGCACAATAATTAGTCATCTAGAAAACTTAAAATGCTGTGGAAATTATTTCTTCAGTGTCAGCAACTTTTATATAACCTGTTTCGTGATTTTTTATCTGATATAAATTTTCAGCAATAGAATGAGGAGGTGCCTCAGTTGGTGGAAGGACTCCGAATGACTTAACCTTAAGTCTGTAGTGTAGACATGCCCAGAGTCTTCAGATAACTTCAGTGTGTCTTCTGCATAGTTTTCCTTGTTACTGTAGTAACAATGACAAAACCAATCTGTTCCACTGCTGCTTGCAGAGCACTCTGAACAGCACTGAAGCTGACAAGAATGATGCCATTCACTCAGCTGATATTTTCATAGCTTCATCAGGCAGCAGCAGAGGAAGGTACAGAAAGTATTCATAGAGGAGGATGGGAAAATAAAGAAGAGATCCATCTCCTACAGAGGTGAATTTGGATGCTTGAGAAGTATCAAATAGCTATTAGCCAGAGGAAGATACTAAAGATGAAGTTCCTGAATAGAGTAGAGGGTTAGCACTTTAGTAGGAATTCTAGCATCTGGATTGGGGAATGAAACACTGGTATTTTCAGCAGCCCCAATGCACCCAAACATTCACACCTCTATGAAAAAAAAATCTTTCTTATTGGCTTCTGGCCATCAGGTATCTTACGAATTTTTTATATCCTGCACAAAAGGCAGTGCTTTGCTCCAATGATTCTACTCCTTTCTTAATTCACATGGGCACCGTTGTGTTTATGGAATGAAGTTTCGTGTGACTAGGACATGCAATTCTATAAAGCCTCCCAGACAGATACATACATACATAATTATCTAGTTTCTGTAAGTTTGTTGTAGCTATATTATTTCTTGGAATCCCAATTAGAGAAAAACAGGCCTTCCTATACCATGAAATCTTTGGTTGTAAGTAAATGGGCTTAAAAAAAATTAAGTGCTTAATATACATGTAAGTGCTATAGAACTTCTCTAATGTGGACTGAGGTCAGAATCTAAGAAGTGAAATCTCTTAGCTAATTTGGAGAGTGAAACCCGCTTCTGGAAGTGGAAGTTTGGACTAGAGTAGAATACTACCATCTGTTGAAAAAAACTAGGTATGGAAAAGCACCAATACAAAGTTATATAATTCTCTATTGTTTTGCGGGAATGATGGCCACCAGGGTAGCTTCATGGCAAAGAAGTTTAGATTATAATCTAATCAAAGTATTCAAAAACGGGTATCACAAACACTTTGTCTTTCTGATCTCTCTCTCTTTTCCACATTGACTTTTTTTATTTTATTTGCAAAATGGATGACCTAGACAGCGACGGTATCCAACCATTCTGGTTTTAGGCCTGGTCTACACTGAAAAGTTATATTGGCATAACTGTGTCAGTTGGGTGTGAAAACCCACACCCCCGACCCACATAGTTATGCCAGCACAGCTGCATATACGCCAGAGTGTGCTCCGATTTACAGAACCTCCCTGAATGAAGTTATCAATGTTCCTGCACCAATAGAAAAACCCTTAGTCAGTATAGGCTGCATCTATACTATGGGGCTTTGCTGACATAGCTATGCCAGTATATTCTCCATAGTGTAGATGTACCCAGAGGCTTGAACTTTTGAATGTCAGATCAGTGATTTAGTTTAAATTACAGTCTTCTCAGTTTTAAAGAAAGCATGACTGTGTTGTTGAGTTGGATAGATGCAGATTATGCCAATCTTACTTAAAATAGTGTTTAATTATAAGAGATAATGACCATTCTGCTGCAAAATAGGAAAATAAGTAAAGTATTTTAAAATAAAAACATACATGCATTTATGTGTTTTGGGCTTAATACCTTGCTCTTAACATTTTATATATCTGTGCCTATTGGTATCTAAACAAACCATGCAAGTCAGTATCTCCCTGAGAACGGATATCTATCCCACATTTCTGCTTCTTATTTTGGCCCAGTTCATGTAGAAGTTGAGGAATAACAGCACTAATTTCTAACTATTGACTAACTTTATTTTTCTCTCCCAGTTGCACCAAAAGTCACTTAAACTTGATATTGATTAGAATTTGAGTTAAATTCTTCATATACTAACCCAGGCATCCTTATAAGAAGATAAATAAATTACTTCACTGATAAGGTAAAGGAGCTTATGCCATGCTTTTTAATATGAATTTTGGCTGATGGACCACCTGATGAGCAAGGCCCATGTAAGTTATGGGAGCTTCCTAAGTTAGGGTAGCCCCAGAATGCTATTGTATAGACTGCAGGGCTATCTAGAATCTCCATAGCCCTCTGCTCCCAAATATTCTTCTGTGGCATGGCTTTTGCGAGGGGTTCTCAGAATGAGTCAGAAGGGACCCTTATGGCTGTTGTCTGCAGTGTCTCTGCCAGGGGAATCCTCTGCCAGCCAGAACTGGGGCTTTTTAGGCCCTCTTTATGGCTCTTTGGCCCTTTACCTAGCATAAAAAGGCTGGAGCAAAGATGAGGCTGTTGCCATAGGTCTCCAGGTCCTGTATGGCAGGGGTTTTCAACCTTTCTTTTTGAGGTCCCCTCAACATGTTATAAAAATTCCATTGCTCACCTGTGCCACAACAGCTTGTTTTCTGCATATAAAAGCCAGAGTTGGCATTAAGGGCAATTGCCTGGGGCAGGTGAATTTGGAGTGGTGGTCAGGGGGTGGGGGTGTGGATAGGGGTTGGGGTTTCAGAAGCATAAATTTGAAAAAACAGACTATAATTAATGTTCCATTGCTCACCTGTGCCACAACAGCTTGTTTTCTGCATATAAAAGCCAGAGTTGGCATTAAGGGCAATTGCCTGGGGCAGGTGAATTTGGAGTGGTGGTCAGGGGGTGGGGGNGGGCAGGAGTCCTGAGGGAGCCATCAGGGGACAAGAAGTTGGGGGATTGGATAGGAGGTGGGGACCTGGCCCGGCCTGGCTGTTTGAGGAGACACAGCCTCCCCTAACCAGTCCTCCATACAATTTTGGGAAATTTGCCCACCCCTGCTCTAGGGGTGTGTCCACACTGCAATAAAGACGTGGCACAGCTGTGGCTGGCCCAGGTCACCTGACTTGGGCTTGTAAGGCTACATTTTTGCAGTGTAGATGTTCAGTCTCAGGAGGTGGGTTTCAGAGGCTGGGCTCCAGCCTGAGTCTGAAGATATACATTGTGAGTTTTACCCTTCCAGCCTGAGTCAGTTGACTTGGGCTCTCAGACTTGAGGCCACGGGTTTTTTTATTGCAGTGTAGACATATTGTTAAGCTGCTGCGGTGGACAGCTTTTTAAAAGGACATGCAAAGACTCTCTTGCAAAAGCCTGTCAAGTGACTAATAGGAATTTTTGATCTCTGTATTGTGATGACAACACTTACTTCCCACCCCGTATATTGCCTGACTGTGGTGTAAGAAAAAGGGCTGGCTTATATATTGCACATCATTGAGGACTAGGAAAAGTAAGGGAACTCCTGTCTCGGAAATGTATACCTTTTTAAAGTCTTTTTTTGCCCTAGTGAAATGTTTCAGATTCAAATTAAAAAAAAATTAGTCAAATGTGCATCATTGGCAGAGTGCTGTTTTTTTCTACAGGTGTATATATAAAGGGTGCATTATCACTGTGAGATTGCCCACACGCGTAGTAAAGAATCTTGTGTTTTGCTATCTGGTTTGTTTCTTTGGTTTCCTGGGCATCTGCTGCATTGCAGCTAATTTAATATCTACAAATGCTTGTCACCTCTGCCTCCTTAGTTGTCTTTATTGTTAATATGTATAGCTTTGGGCCCAAACTGCCAAATCTCACAATTTTAATCTGTTTTTACTTAATTAAAAAGTTTCTTATCCTCATGGTTGCAGAGAGAAACTTGAAAATGTGATCCAGATTCATCCTAAAAATTAATCCAAAAAGCAAATAAAAAGGAACAGATGCTGCAATTATGAGATTTAAAAAAAACTCATGATTTTGGGGGCCTAACTCATGTCTTTTGCATGCTGAGGTTTGGCAATACTGAAGTGTTATTGTTTAGTGCCAATATGGCGTTTCTGGGAGTTGGGAGGTTTCCCTTTCTAATAGAAGAGATGGAGCTTTGAGTAATATTCAAGTTACCAGTCCTTGGCTGGAATAATTTTGTGTTTCAGTTGGAGGGTGTGCCTGGCTATGAATGTTGTGAAGACTTACTGTCAGGCACTTGTAGCTTACAGTCTGATGCTGCAGAGAACTGGATAAAGTTTAGAAAAGCAGCTTCCATGGCCTTATTTTATACAAGCAAAAATGTGTAGACTGTAGGAATGGTGTCACTAAAATGATAAAGTAAGCAACCTTACGTGAGTTCAAACGTACAAATCTTTTCTCTAGTGTTACTCTTGTAATTTGATGCTCACTAATGAAGTATGTAACATGCTGAACAGTACTGGTAGCTTTACTTTTAAATATGGAGGTAAAATGGCTGTATCAAGAAAATATTTACCTGTCTTTTTGAGTACTGCCAAGAATGTAGCTCAAGATTTTGTGTGATTTGTAAACAATACATTCTTTGATTATGTAAAATTACCCAGTGGATATCTCCTAAAAATAAATGCTACTTGTTGTTTTCTGTGGGACCGGAAGTGAGGGTTGTTGAACAGGAAGATAGATGACGTAGATAGATGATCTTGATAGGGAAATGAGGACCTGTGTCCCATTCTCAAAAGAGGAGGAAAAAAATTAACATGTATTCTGATTTTTATGTTCAGTTAATGTAAGAATGTTTGTTTATTCTTAATACAACCAGATTTGGAGCACTAATTTTGGAAGCAAGTTGTCTTGAGGTACTTTTTGCTGAGAATAAATGGGTGCGCAGTATCTTTCAAGATCAAGCTTCAGTTGTGTTCATACTAAAATAGTTCATTGCTATAGTGCAAATGTACTGGAAGCTGAGACTGACTTTAAGATACATTTACTGTGCCCAGCTTTGAGTTTCAGTGAAGATGTATATTTTCATGTAACTCTGCAACTCTTTAATGTTTTGTAAATTTTTCCTATTATATGACAAATTTAAGCTTTTAGATTGGGCTGTCAATTAATCACAGTTAACTCACGCGATTAACTAAAAAAAATTAATCATGATTAATTGCAGTTATAATTGCACTGTTAAACAATAGCATACCAATTGAAATTTATTAAATATTTTGGATGTTTTTCTACATTTTTATATATATTGTATTCTGTGTTGTAATTGAAATCAAAGTGTGTATTTATTTTTTATTAAAAATATTTCCACTGTAAAAATGATGAAAGAAATAGTATTTTTCAGTTCATCTCATGCAAGTGCTGTAGTGCAATCTCTTTGTTGTGAAAGTGCAATTTACAAATGTAGACTTTTTTGTTACATAACTGCACTCAAAAACAAAACAGTGCAAAACCTCAGAGCCTACAAGTCCACTGAGTCCTCCTCCTTGTTCAGCCAACCGCTATGACAAACAAGTTTGTTTTCATTTACAGGAGATAATGCTGCCCTCTTCTTATTTACCATGTCACTACAAAGTGAGAACAGGCATTTGTACAGTACTTTTGTAGCTGGCATTGCAAGGTATTTATGTGCCAGATATGCTGCTAAATGTTCATATACCCCTTCATGCTTTGCCCACCATTCCAAAGGACGTGCTTCCAAGCTGATGACGCTCGTTTAAAAAAAAAAAAAAGTTAATTAAATTTGTGACACAATTCTCCCCCAAGGAGTTCAATGTCCCGTGCTCTGTTTTACCCATATTCTGCCATATATTTCATGTTATAGCAGTCTCGGATATTCATTTTATTTTAAAAACACTTTCACTGCAGATGTCACAACACAAAAAAGGTACCAATGTAAGATTTCTAAAGATAGTTACAGCTCTCGACCCCAGGTTTAAGAATCTGAAGTGCCTTCCAAAATCTGAGAGGGATGAGGTGTGGAACATGCTTTCAGAAATCTTAAAAGAGCAACACTCCGATGTGGAAACTACAGAACGTGAAGCACCAAAAAAGAAAATCAACCTTCTGCTGGTGGCATCTGACTCAGATAATGGAAATGAACATAGAATCATAGAAGATTAGGGCTGGAAGAGACCTCAGGAGGTCATCTAGTCTAACTCCCTGCTCAGAGCAGAATCAACCCCAACTAAATCATCCCAGCCAGGGCTTTGTCAAGCTGGGTCTTAAAAACCTCTAAGGATAGAGATTCCACTGCCTCCCTAGGTAACCTGTTTCAGTGTTTCACCACCTTCCTAATGAAATAGTTTTTTCTCATATCCAGCCTAGACCTCCCCCACTGCAACTTGAGCCATTGCTTCTTGTTCTGTCATCTGCCACCACTGAGAACAGCCGAGCTCCACCCTCTTTGGGTAGTTGAAGGCTGCTATCAAATCCCCGCTCACTCTTCTTTTCTGCAGACTAAATAAGCCCAATTCCCTCAACCTATCCTTGTAAGTCACTTGCACCAGCTCCCTAATCATTTTTGTTGCCCTCCACTGGATTCTCTCCAATTTGTCTACATTCTTTCTATAGTGGGGGGCCCAAAACTGGACATGATACTCCAAATATGGCCTCACCAGTGCTGAATAGAGGGAAATAAACTTCCCTCGATCTGCTGGCGATGCTCCTACTGATGCAGCCCAATATTCTGTTAGCCTTCTTGGCAACAAGGGTACACTGTTGACTCATATCCAGCTTCTTGTCCACTGTAATTCCCAGGCCCTTTTCTGCAGAACTGCCGCATAGCCAGTCGATCCTCAACCTGTAACAGTGCATGGGATTCTTCCGTCCTAAGTGCAGGGCTCTGCACGTGTCCTTGTTGAACATGATCAGATTTCTTTTGACCCAATCTTCCAATTCGTCTGGGTCACTCTGGATGCTATCACTACCCTCCAGGGTGTCTACCTCTCCTCCCAGCTTATTGTCGTCCATGAACTTCCTGAGGGTGCAATCCATCCAATCATCCAGATAATTAATGAAGATGTTGAACAAAAACGACTCATGGGGAACTCAGCTTGATACCAGCTGCAAACTAGACATTGAGCCATTGATCACTACCTGTTGAGCCCGACGATCTAGCCAGCTTTCTATCCACCTTATTATCCATTCATCCAATCCATACTTTTTGAACTTGCTGGCAAGATACTGTGGGAGACCATATCAAAAGCTTTGCTAAAGTCAAGATATATCACATCCACTGCTTTCCTCATTTCCACAGAGCCAGTTATCTCATCATAGAAGGCAATCATGTTGGTCAGGCAATGAATGGCACCAATTAAGATGCATGAAAAGTGAATGCAATGAACAGAACATCAGATAACTGACTGACATTGTGAGTACTTTGTGACAGGGACCATTTTGTTGCTATGTTTGTACAGTGCCTGTGTACAAGCCCCAGTCCTGTTCCAAGACTGGGACTTGTAGGTGCCACTAAAATACAAATAATAATAAAATAAAATAATTGCCTCTATTCAGGTCATTCCACGCACAATGTACAAGGAAGAAATCATGTAAGGCTTTTCTAAGTAAGGTGTGTAAGATGTTTTATTAAAGATGTACATAAATCCTTTGGGAACCTAGTTCCCCAGGGGATCAAAGACCATTTCCCAAAGCTGCAGTTCCTGGACTGTGAGGGCAACTTTTGGAGTGGAAGATATATGTAAATAGTAATCTGTTCTTCTACTCCCGTATTCACCATATGTTATAAACAAGATCAGCAAGCATCCATAGAGATGCTTTGTCTGGGTATTCTGTAAGATTCAGAAATAATTCTCTATCTGGCCTTGTCTTTCCCTCCCTTTTATCTTCATTGTTTCATACTTCCCCATTAGTTAAGATTATTGGAGAGCTATATTGGAGAATAGAAAACGTACACTCCTGCTAATTTATTTTCTTCTGGAAATCTTTTCACTGAGCCATCCTACCCAGTTGAAACATTAATTGTTACAAATGTTTTCTCATTTAATTCTAGAGCTTTAACAAGTGTTGTGTATATGTAGTTAACGTCTCACTTGGTCAGTGTTAAGATGACATATTAAGTACAATTTAACAGTTTTGGAAGCAACCTTCTGGTGGCTCACTAGGTCAACATCTCTTCTGTCCCCCTTAAAACTCTAGAGTTACTGTGATTTATGTAGAGAAGAAAGAAAAAACCTACCAGAGCAGATTAGCAGGGAGAGAACTAGAATAGAAGAAGCTAGCACTTCTCTTGTCATTAGTATATGCATTCTTGCTGACTTCTGAGGCCTGGTTTACACTATGCGTTTATATCGAATTTAGCAGCATTAAACTAAATTAACCCTGCACCCGTCCACACAACGAAGCCCTTTATATCGCTATAAAGGGCTCTTAATACTGGTATCTGTAATCGTCCCCGACAAGGGGAGTAGCGCTGAAATCGGTTAGCATGGCCGCAATTCGACGGTGTTGGCCTCCAGGCGCTATCCTACAGTGCACCATTGTGACTGCTCCAGACAGCAATCTGAACTCGGATGGCCTGGTGAGGTAGACAGGAAAAGCCCTGCGAACTTTTGAATTTCATTTTCTGTTTGCCCAGTGTGGAGTGCTGATCAGCATGGGTGACCATGCAGTCCCAGAATCCAAAAAGAGGTCCAGCATGGACCATACGGGAGATACTAGATCTGATTGCTGTATGGGGAGACAAATCTGTTCTATCAGAGTTCCGTTCCAAAAGACGAAATGCCAAAGCATTTGAAAAAATCTCCAAGGCTATGATAGACAGAGGCCACAGCAGGGACTCAGCACAGTGCTGTGTGAGAAGCGTAACGGAGAGCCAAAGAATCAAATGGACGCTCATGGAGGGAGGGAGGGGGGACTGAGGAGCTATCTCACAATTCCTGCAGTCTCTGAAAACCATTTGCATTCTTGGCTGAGCTCTCCCAATGGCTTGAAGGGTCAAAACCATTGTCACGGAGTGGTTCAGGGTATATGTCGTTCAATCTTCCCCCCTTCTCCCTCTTGTGAAAGAAAGGAAAAAATCGTTCTCTGCCCTTTTTTTCAGTGGTCCACCGTGTGTTCTACTGGATTTCTGGCTGATTTTAGACGGGATGCTGCAGCGCTAACAGCAGGACCCCTCCTCTACTCTCCCTGTATGGCAGAGGTCGAATAGGACTATACGTCGCCTCGATCATCCTGTCGGTGCTTCTCCTGGCTGGCCTTTGAGGTCGGCCGGGGGTGCTTGCCTGAGCAAAAATGAGAATGATTCTGGTCATTCCTCTACTTTAAGCTTTGATCTCTTGGAGATTCAGTCTGCCTGGAATATCATAGCAGCCGGAGACTGTGCTGCTCTCCACACTCTTTATGTCTAATGTGATTCAGTCCTGCCTGGACTGTGTCATAGCAGCTGGAGGCTGATTGTCCTCATTTTATCTCATAAAAAGTCAGCGTTTCTTATATCATGGCATTCTTTATTTACTTCATACACAAATGGGGGATAATGCCATGTGCCGGAGGGGTTGTGGATGGGGAAGCAATGAGTGGGGTAGTTGCAGGGGTATCCCCTGAATGGCCTTGCAGCTCATAATTTCCTGTGGGATGTCTGGTGGCTCTGACTCAGAGCTGCTGTCCTCTCTGTTTCTTTAGTGGCTTGCCCCCATGTTCTAGGCAGGAACTGCTCTACTTTTTAGACAAACGTAAAAGATGACCTGGGGAGTCTTCCATTTTTTGTCTATTTTCACCCGTGGCCGACCTTCTAGTGAGGGCCTCAGCAGGAGCACCATGACACAGCAGGACGGTACAATAGAGCTGGGTAAACTGTTCATCGCACAATTTCCAAAGCAGCAGATTGGTGCAATAGGGACCGGTAACCATCCTTTGCTACCTTGCAAACGGCAACATGAGAATGCTTGCTGCTGTTAGCCACTGCAGTACCGTGTCTGTCAGCCAGCATTCCAGTACCACATACTAGTGAGAGTGAAAAAAGGCTAAATGTCGGCTCCTATTGGTTGCCATGCCTATGGCGCTTATCCGCCAGGGCAATCCAGGCTGAAACAAAGTGGCACAAAATGATTGTGCTTGTTCGTTTGCTTTCACGGAGGAAGAATTGAGTTTGACAACATTTTCCCCAGAATCCATCCGGCCGACACTCTTTTTGGCCCCCATCATGCTATCTAGGCCATAAACTCGAAATCCTAGACATTTCAGATAATGGGCGTGCCAAAGACAGACTGCAGTGGACTATAGGATATCCGACTATGGCGCATAAGCATACCCACAGTTGATCAACTGTTCCCTCTGCGAAATCACGCAAACCCGCGCATAAGACCGGTACGGGGAGACTGCAGGGACTATGGGATAGCTATGGGATAGCTACCCACAGTGCAACGCTCTGGAAATCGACGCTAGCCTCGGTACATGGACGCACACCGCCAAATTAATGTGCCTAGTGTGGCCGTGTGCACTCGACTTTATATAATCTGTTTCCAAATACCGGTTTCTGTAAAAGCAGAATAATCCTGTAGTGTAGACATACACCATGTAGATGGAAGTGGAAAGTTGAAAATCAACAGGAAGATGCTTCTTGGAGAGGACAAGAGTTATCCAGTTCAGAATTCATTCACTATAATATGAGATGACTCAATACTCATTTGAACCTCATTACGTGGGTAACAAATAGATGTTTTAAAAATATCATTTCATGGGGTATGATAATTCTCTTCTAAAGATGTTTTGTATGCCTGCTCTCTTGTATAAGTACAGTGGTTCCAATTTTTTTCCTTTAAAGGGAACAGTTTGTAGTTCAACAAACACAAAACTTGCCAGTGTCTTAACTACTTTGTGCACTTTGTAATTGATGCCTGGGAATAATCAAGTAACAGCTAGAGTTGGATGAATATTGCAAAAAAATAAAAATTCTGCAGTCATTAATTCTAATTTAAAAATAATTAGCTTTCTTGGTTCATTCCCCAATTTTTTTTGGCTTTTCGTGGGCAGTTGAGCAATATATTTTTTTATTTGTATTTTTAAATACTCTGTGAAAGTGAATCCTAGTCACATGCTCAAATATTTACTCTAAATGATATTTTATATGTGACTAGACACTGCCTGAAGCAGCAGAGGAAAACAATTAAAGCAAACAAGAATACGACCATACTTCACAACTAGATTATGCATGTGTGTGCAATCAGTTTGTGTGAATGTGAGAAGACAAAAATTAAAGTCTGCATCGGCCCAGAAGGAAAAGTAAACATTTTAAAAAAAAATTCTACATGCCTTATACTGCCTCCCTAAAACATCTGCCTTTTTCTGAGAGATTCAGATCTTTGTTGCCTTCTTTAAACACTCGCTGTGATAAACTACAATTGTTCAGTCGGGACAAAACTATACCAAATGAGCTTTACGATCTGTCACAGCTGACTGACTGATGCATTTGAAATATAGGTAGGGCCGCATTTGAATTGTGGGACAATTATGAAATAATTGCTGAGTTGCAGACAACACATGGGAAATTGCAGAAAAGTGATAATAGATCTTTATTAATTACAATAATTTGGAAAAACCAAAGGAGACCTATTTGTTTAAGAAATATTTGTAGGAACAACATAAACACTCAAGTATTATGTTATGCCTATCGATTTTTTTGATAACCAGACATTTTTGCTGCAGCTATATTACACACAGTGGGAGCAGCCACCCATCCCTGAGGCTGACAGCTCCAGCTCTGAGTCCAGACTGGGGCTCAGTTTCACAGCAGGGAGCCTACCAGCAGTGAAGTTGACATTCTTGTTGGCTTCATGGCTCCTGCTATTTCACATTTTGTCTCAGGCTCTGGCTGTCATCCCTGGGGTTGCAAACGGGTAGCGGGGGCACCAGCTGTGAGCCCCGCGCATCTGTGAGTGTCAGGGCTGGAGGAGCTGTCAGACCCTGCTACAGCTGCAGGGCTGGAGCAGTTGTCTGCCATTTTTCCCGTCTCCTCCCTCCCCTGGTGGTCCTTTTTTTATTATTATTACTTTGAAGTTGCCATCGCCATCACTGGTATGAGGACTCTCCATTTTCCTCTTCTTTTATAGTTACCCTTTAGGTTATGTGAGCCAAAATTCAAGTGGTGAAATTCTTCTGGGCTGAAATTCAAAGGATTTCCTTCCCAGGCTCTGACCTCTGTCAATACAATGAATCTATCCACTCGTAGCCCACAAAGAAAAGAGTAACTCATCTCTTCTGTGACAATACACCCTCCAGCCACCAAGTTGCCCAGCAAAAAACTTTTAAAGAAAATACAGTAAGTGCATCAGATTCAAAGTGCATCTAAACAAGCTGTAAAAGACTTGGCATGAAGGTTTCATTTTAACCAGTGTTCTAGGTTGTAGGTACATCACTTGTTTGAAATTGCTTTCTTGCTAATGATACCTTTGTCAAATGAAAACAATTGAGAGAACTTCAACACCCCATTATAAACAACTATAAAAGCAAATGCAAGGTTTTTTGTAAGTTTACTTTTAAATCCATGTTTTCTAGAAAATGAACATCCACCAATTTATTATCTAAAACTAAAAATGTTCTCTACTCTCATGTTCAAATATTCGTATATCCAATTTAGATTCTGTTTTTTTTTTTTCTCTCGCAACTTTCTCTCTAGCCATATCTTCTCACTTGAGACGCACCAAAGAAAGTCAGTATTGCCACTTTCATGCCACACACCACCACTTGGCAGCAGCAGCAGGATCCTTGCTTCATGCAAATTCTTCTCTGTTCTACTGGGGTTCACTGGAGAAAGCGCTACTATGCTATCATGCACCATTACCACTCCAGCACAGCATTGTAGTGTCCATCAAAACAGGAGAAACCTAGAGAGAACACTTGGGCTGGAAAAGTGGGAACAAACTTTTGAATAAAGAGGAATGAGGGCAAACACTGCCACAATCTGGTATAGTTAAGGCTAAGAATGTTCTGTGGACTAAAAGAGGAGACAGAGAAAGAAAGTGTACCAGAAAATAATAAGCAGCAAAATATGATGGACCATAATTCAGGAAGCAGCAGGGAGTATTATTTTTCCCCAACAGTATAATAATGCTTATTATAGCTTAGTCAGAAGCATTTAGAACTGGCTCCATTTCTGTCTGCTATGATCTTGTTTTCCAACCTGAAACAAACTAACAGTGTCATGCACTTGCCTGCTGCTGAAGGCATTCTGGTACAAAAAGGAAGAATAATATTAGAGACCGAGTTTCCATGGCAACAGGGGAGTAAGTGGAGGAGGGGGTATGAGAGCAATAGTAGGAGTCAGAGGTTCAGACTGAATTCAGTTCTGAGTCTATTCCAATCATTCAGACTCACCTTTGCGGTCTGTAACACTACTGATGTTTTCTGAAGGATTTTGGGGGAGGGAGAATACAGGAAAACTTTACAAAGAAGTTTTAAAATATAACGGTTCATCAGATTTCAGCTCAAACTTTATCTCATTTCAGTTGCTTGCAGAAGTGCCAAAGATAGCTATATTATAATTTGATCTGATAGCAATAAGACCCCCTGCATTCTAATTGGTCACTAGCCATGATATGAGTTGGAATGTGATTGCTTCATGATATCTTTGTGGTGAGGTTCAATGTGCAATCTACCCACGATGACCAGCAGGAAGGCAGAATTCTCTTACTGTTTTTTTAAAGTGGTAAAAAATTAACCAACTTACTTTCTGCATCACATTCATCTGATTTTTTTTATATTTTGTTCCAACGACTCTCCTCCATCACTGTTCACAATTTTTAATCCATTCATTGTAGACTTCTGTTGGCATTTCAAACTTGCTGACCCTCGGAGCCGCGCACAATAATCTTTAGAAGTCCGAGAGCCAGGTGTGTCCACCAGGGCTCGGGGCTTCTGCCCTGTAGTAGGGGTTGGGGCTGAAACCCCTAACCCCGTCTCCCTGTTGGGCATAAGCCCCTACCCCCCCCCCCCCGCCGTAAGGGCAGAAGCGCCAAGTGCCCTTCCCCCACCCCCATCTGGTAGGTAGAGAATGGAGAGGGGAGTATGGAGAGCTCCATGAGCCGCACTTTAACTGTAAAAGAGTCGCATGTTGCTCATGAGCTACAGTTTGGCCACCCCGATACAGTTGTTATACCCACACCCAGGTTTAGTTATCCTTCCTCATATCTGAGCATGTGTCTCATTTCTGTGGTTTAAGTATAGCATCACGTTGCAACCTGCCAGCAATGAAGTAGTCCCCTTGGTCTTACAGAGGGAAGATATAAATTCACATATACTAAGGCTGATCAGTTCAATCAGTTTGCATTAACAGTCAATTAAAGTAAGGAAAAAATTGTTTCTCAGCTTTTTTAAAAAAAGTTCCTGTCGTGCAGGATAATTATGGTAATTGAAATTAGGACAAAAGGAACGAGGTTTCTTGAAATTGATTACACTGAATTAAGCACCCTTTAGTTGTTTAGTTTTAGACAATACTGTTTCCAGTGTATATTGATTGTTTTAACTATGCATTCAATGTGCTGCATGCAGTTTTGTATCCTAAATGTTTACTACTTTTCTGGCCTTTTGCAATTCCATTTGATGAAGTGGCATTGGCTGTCTAAAAGTTGAGTGTCACTGTCTAATATGGAGGTAAAAAGAAGGGAAGCTTTGAGAAAAGAGTGGATTAAAGGTAGAAATGAAAGTGTGGTGGGACACGCGGTCTGTAACATCTATGGGAGGGAAAAAACTTGAGGTAATATGATGTATGGCTCCAGTGAGACTCTGGAAACTAGTTTTGATCACTACCGAATGGTAAGAGAAATGCCCCAATTAAGACAAAGCAGTACAATTGAAACCCTCCAGCTAATTCTAATCTTTAAATTTACCAGTTGGCATGAAACTTTTTTTGGACTTAAGGGGAGGGATTTCTTGTAACACTTCATTTACAGCAAATTTTAAAGTTGTATATTCTGTTAAAGTTAAAACTTAAAGCTTTTTAAACTCCAAGAAATGCAGTGGCAGTCTCTGTCCAGGCATGTTTTGAAAGGAGGTGAAATCAGCTGTAAACAAGTACAAGAATACAGAGTAAAGAGGTGGTGGACAGAGAATGGGGAAGAGAGAGGCAGATGACAGAATGGAGGGTGAGAAGGAGAGTGGAATATCACCATATACTTAATTACACCCGGAGAGTGCGTGAGATGTTTTATAGACCTGGTAACTTTCATAAATCATGTGGGGAGAATAAAGCTATAACCCTTACTTGAAATTAGGGTGGGATTCTGGGGAGTTGCCTGCGTATCTTAACTCCCTTAAGTTCTGTAGAAAAATCCCAACTTAATGTCTTATTTGCACTGGCAGATGTACATAGTCAGCAATTATGAATTACTACTATAAAATAACAAATGGAAGAAGGTAATATTGTAAGGAAAGATTGTTTTGCGAACACCCATTTGAGAAAAGGGACTAAAGAGGCTGCTTAAGTATGAATGAGTTTTTAATTCTGGTCCTCGTGTTTTTGTTTAAGCGTAAATGTTTACTTCAACAGTGTACTGTAGATTGAAGGATACTAGTGCCAGTTCTTTTTTGCTAGTTTTACTAAGACACTGTCTTTTTTATATACAAACAAAAACTTTTGGATAATTTCTTTTGGCAGCCATAGGAATTAATCTTGTTAAATACTTTGATTATGGTTTTGAAATGTCTGGTAAACTGTGTGGGGATTTTCCATCTTTTTTCTAATTGTATTATTGAAAGAAGTAACTGTTACTGGAACATTTAGATTTGTACAGATGATTCAGCAGCAGCAAGATATGGGGGAGGAAAGGAACATAGCCATTTTTTCCCACAAAGTAATTGTTTGAGAATACTGTTGCTTTTGAGGTGGACAGAACTTCTCCCTACCCTTCAACCTACATTTATTTGTTTTCCATAATACATGATTTCATATTTAGTAAATTTTCCCATTGTGTTGTTTGAAATGTTTTGTGTTTATCTGTTTAGTGCCTTTTTCCTGCAGACATATGATTATTTTTCTTAGAGACATCATCATAGTCATCATCACAGCCCCAAATCTTCAAAAATCTGTCAGGCCAAAAAATCATAGGACTCGCTTATAAACAGGATATTTTTTTAAAAGCTTTTAGATTTTTTTTGTGTGTGTGTGCTGTTTTTTGAGTCTTTAGAATGTAAATGAGCCGCACTTTCAGGTTTTTTTCCCACAACCATCGAGGCTATGTTATTGTAACTATTTGTTTTTTTCTTTTTGTATTTTTAAATCACTTGACTCCAGGAATTGGGGCTTGATTTAAAAGACAATATTGGAGTGCGCTCAATGTAGAGTTTACAACACTGTGTTCAGTATAGGCCACTGGTTCCCAAACTTTAACAAACCTGTGATCCCTATTCACTAGCACATCAAGTCTCGCGAACCACCATTAAAATGAATATTTCAAGAATTTTCTCCTGTACCTGAGTATAATTATATAAAGCAGTGATCTTGGAAATATAAAATTTGTTTTTATGACACGCTTATTACACACTATTTATTATTAATTATTTATCATACAGTATTTTTATTACATTATAAAATGGCAACACCTTCAAGATCTCACTTTATACCTAAGATTCTCTCACCAACGAGTATTCAGGCATTTCAGGTTTTGAACAGTCCAGGCAAACAGCACACTTACAAAAAAGCTTAAACTTGTTCTTCATAATAATTTTAAAAACATACTAGCTGCCTATTTAATTATAAAAAACAGCAAAAATATTCACCTCCCTTTCCATTTCTTTAAGATCTTGTAGTTTAGTTATCTTCAGGTGTTGATACGATATGCTTGCTTTAATCTGCTTAGCTCTTGGACCTCTAGGGGCTCCGGACTGCTGGCTCCATGCTGCCTGGGATCCCTAGGGACAGCTCTGTCTGCCATTAGGGAATTTTTTCCCGAGAACCACCTGTAACATTTCGCGAACCCCAGTTTGGGAACCACTGGCACAGGTTAATGCCAAAGAAAAAAAAGTTTGTTACAGTGGGAGAGAGGGGTAAAAATGTATAGATGGAAATACTTTTCTTGTCTGTCATGGTTTATGCTTTAATATTACTATTATGTGTTAAAACAGGGGTCGGCAACCTTTTAAAAGTGGTGTGCTGAGTCTTCATTTATTCACTCTAATTCAAGGTTTTGCGTGCCAGTAATACATTTTAACGTTTTTAGAAGGTCTCTTTCTATAAGTCTGTAATATATAACTAAACTATTGTTGTATGTAAAGTAAATAAGGTTTTTAAAATGTTTGCACTCACAGTGGCCAGGAGCTGGGCACTGTAAGTGCCACTGAAAATCAGCTCATGTGCCGCCTTCGCCACGTGTGCCATAGGTTGCCTACCCCTGTGTTAAAAGTTTGTCATTCTTATGCAAGTGGAGAGAGTCAGGAGATCTGACTAATAATGTATAGGGAACTGAATCTCTAGAAATGATCTGAACACACACACAGATTGAAGCACAACATCCAGACAGAGTTAAAAAACAGTGCTTCTATTTCTGTTTCAGCCTCTTCATCTTTCTATGGTACAGTAAGTTCTAAGAGCATCTACATCCTGGGCGTAAGACCACAGATGGACTCTGACCATTTGCCTTAAATACAGGAGCATGTACTGTGCTGAAAATATTTAATATTCGTAGTCTCACAGGTCCTGTAGACAAGCTATGAGTGCCAATATCACACATTAAATTTTGTACTGAAATAGAAGAGGAATGGGTATAGAGTATATCTGCCATTTAAATTTAGACTGTATTAGAGCATTAATGATATTAACATATGGCACTTCCAGGAAAACTAGTGGCCCTCAGCCAGTCACTCCTCGCTGACCTCTGATTCCAAGGAAATGCCCTTCATTATACTAGATATTGTTTAAAGCTTCTAATATTGTAGTTGAAAGTTCTTAAAAGTAACTGAGGTTTTATAATGTGTAGGATGAAACCGTAAGTTTTTACTCATTTAACCTGATATAATTTAGATCTTTTAGAACAATGTTGCTTATGGTGAGGAGTACATTGTTCATCTACCTTAGGATATAAAATGGTTGTATTCTGGTATTTAATGGCTTTCATCTGATGCAAGTTTGGTATAATTTTTCTTCTGGTCAATGAAAAATCCACATATGTAGATTTCCATTGTCTTTTGCATTCATCACCATAGCAATTTATAAAAGGAATACCTTTTTAGATTGCAAACAGTTAATTATCATGTGTTTTGTAAGACATACTCTTAATGTTTAGTTCAAGAAAAAATGTTGGTCACTGACATACCTTTTCTAGAAAGAAAGTGTTGTTAATTAACAGTTCTTTGTACACAGGTCTAAAAACATGTAGGCTGCACCTGAATTTATTCTAAACCACTGAATTTTATTTGCACCACTCGAAAGAATGGTCAGTGTATCAAAATGAAACTTGGAAGATAATTTTATTTAGACATTAAAAAAAAATTCTAAGTGTGTGCCTTCAGGATTAAATGGTGGAAGAGGGAAAAAAATTAGGATATTGACAGCAATTATAGAAATAGACCCCTTGGATCCTAACTAAGTTTTGTGAAGATGTTTTGACTGCTTGCTGTGTCGTGTCAGAATTTGGAAGCATTAACCATTTTACTACTGGTTTGTTTAGATAATACGTTATGTTCCCGGAGCACAGGAGAAAACACATCTGACTCATCTTACCTGATAATTTTGGTCAGACGTTACTCCATTGGGGGCCCTAAGCAGGAATATTGTTGGGGGACTTCCCCTCACCCCCAAAAAATATATTAATCATTAATAGAGGAGCCCACTTGAGCTGCTTGGGGCCCTAAGCAATTGCTTAGTCTGCTTATGTCTAGCGCTGGCTCTGATTTTGGTAAAACAGCCATTTAGATTGGCAGTATAGAGTATGCTGGAGGTGGTTAGCAACGAAAGAGTTGACTGTAAATTTCAACGTACCAAGCAGATTGACTATAAAACTTAAGAAAAGCATTTTGGCTAATAGGGAAATCATAGTGAACTGCAACATATAGTGCATTTCAGTTCTCTAAAATACATATTTTTGCACATTCTCTTTAGAACCAAAACCCATGTGTGTATTTCAAGAGTACCATACCTATTTTGTTAGCAGTGCTGACTTATGTGCACAGACTCTGCTAGTTTTATTATTTAAGACTTATTAAGCACAACAAAAATGTTTCACAATATAAAAGTAAATATTATACTTTCTATAGAGTGTGTACATACTTATGTTCACTAAACGTCTAGTGGTGGCTGGCCTGCTGGACCTTGATCTTTTGTCATTAGGAAAAGTAAAATAAATTCTCCAATAGTTTTTATTCTTTATTTTTTGGACAAGTGGAGGAAAAAAATGAAGTGTTTCTTTTCTTTAGAAAAGAAGATCAAGTGGATGATCTAAGGAGCATTGTTAGTACGTACTTACATTCTTGTAGAGAAGAAAAAAATAATGGTCTGGTGTTTCTAGAAGGGGGGAAAAAGTTGCAGAGTGGCCATTGGTGATCCAAGTGATCTGTTTCTAAGTAGGCTAGCCTTATTACTTGGGCAGAAAGAGGGGGTAGCATGAATTGAAAAGGAATCAGATTCTGTATCCTTTCCATGTAGGGGTAAGGCACTTGCTCTTAATTAAAAGAAGAAAGATTCTTGTTATATGACGTATACTTCATAGAATTTCTCATCATCTGCAATCCACATTGTGGAAGAGTGATGTCCCACAGGTGAGCAGAAACAATTCCGAAGACACCTGTTTCTGTACGTTGTAACTACATGTGAAATTTTTTGCATAGGAATGTTATTTCAAGAGAAGCGCAATAGCTGTTAGAAACCAGAATTCAACCTCAGCTCTAACTACTGGAGTAAATATATTTAATTCTGGTTTTATTTAAAGGTTGAAAAATTAGTATAGTTTTTTTTTTTTTTAAAGAAAATAATTTATATAAACAATTTAGGTGGAATTTCCAAACATTTGTGATCCATCCCCCTTGTGTGGCTATGCCAGAAGGACCACAGGAGACACTGGATGCAGTTTAATTAGGCCACAACTTAAAACTGTCTGGGAGTACTGGGCAGATTAGTGTACAGTGCAGGTAAATCCATGGTAATTTCAGTATTACCTGGGGTTTCTGTCAGATCCTGGTCCCCTTTTCCCTCCTTGTCCCCAGCAACCCAGTGCTGGCACCTTACCATTTCCCCCCTTGAATGAGGGTTAAGGTGAGCTATAAAAGGGGGGGGGGAGGAGGGGCTTGACTACCTGCTGTACCAGTCATGGGATCCCTCCCCCCCCCATTTCTGACCCTTTAACAAACATCTCCTTTAAATCTTTATCAATCCATTTATCTGAACACTGTATCCCTTTTCTGTGAAGCACCTGTGCTGGACATCTGCCGCACACTTATATAATGAGTTGTAACATCATAGCCTAACTCTCGTTCTGTGCTTGCCCTAAAATCACAGTGATGAAGGCAAAAACACCCCATTCTGCCTTGGCCAGTCTAGCAGTGAAGGAAAAATTACTTCCCAGCTCCCTGAGAAAGGAGTGGCTAATGTAATGCCCACAGCAGATCATGATCAAATCTGGTATTTCTGTTTACAAGGATGAGAGTGGGTGCTGCTCTGCTTGGTCTGGATGAGAGAAGGTTTTTCCTGCCTGGATTACATTTATATACTTTCCCCTCCTTCTGGTCAGGCCACCTGGAGGGATGAGTCAGTGTCCCCATGCTGACCCGCTCTGTGAGGCAGCCCTGTTGTTATAAACAGATAGCTAAGGGTTAATGTCTATTTCACCTGCAAAGGGGTAACCAAACACCTGACCACAGGACCAATCAGGAAACAAGATTTTTCAAATCTCAAGGGAGGGAACTTCTAGGTGTGTCTTTTTCTCTCTGTTGCTCTCGGCTCTGAGAGTGAACTGTCTCTCTCCAAGCTTTCTAATCTTCTGTTTCCAAGTGTAAGTACAAAGGTAGAAGACAATAGGTTTTATATTGTTTTTGTATTTACATGTGTGTAGTTTGCTGGAATGTTTTAAATTGTATATCTTTTTGGGTAAGGCTGTTTATTCATTTTTCTTTTAAGCAATTGACCCTGTATATTGTCAACCTTGATAGAGACCAGTTTTATGTCTTTTTCTTTCTTTTTATATAAAGCTTTCTTTTTAAAACTTGTTGGATTTTCTTTGCTAGTTGAGGCTCAGGGGGATAGGAATCTCTGTGCCAGGGTTACGGTCTCTCTCAGGGAAAGACTGGGAGGGAGAAATCTTTGTGTCAGAGTTGCAAAGCTTACCTTTGCAGGGACTCTGACTGAGGGTGAAAGAAACTGGATCTCTCTGTTTTGCATTTCAAGGAATTGAAATAGGGTGATCGTCCAGGGCCATCCAGGGAGGGGAAGCCTGGGAGGAAATAAAGAGGAGACAAGGGGAGGGGGTTATTTCCCTTTGTTGTAGACTCAGGGCATCTGAGTCTTGGGGTCCCCCAGGGAAGGTTTTGGGGAGACCAGAGTGCGCCAGAGACTGCAATCTGGCTGGTGGCAGTGCTGTCAGATCTAAGCTGGTAATTAAGCTTGAAGGTTTCATGCTAGCATCTTATTTTCTGACCTCTAAGGTTCAGATCTGAGTAGGAAAGCTATGACACCTGTCCATGCTTCTCTACCTCTTAAAGAGGTAATCTCTTTACCCTGGCAAGCCAGATAACAGCCCCCACACTTAAGGTGCTGTCATTTCTACTACAGATACAAATGAAGAATGGCAATAATATTTGTGCACTCTTGTGTATTGTTGAGTCATCCATATCCTGAACAAAAGCACAAACTTTGATTCTGTGACTAAACCTGATTCCTGCATATTATGCGTTGTTCAGGTGGGAAAAACCCTACACAGCTAGGAAACTTGAGATTCACTATGAAGACTTTGCCTTCTAATTTTTGTGGATGGGGTTTGACCCCTTTGGAACAGGCAAGGGGAGAATCATAGAATCATAGGACTGGAAGGGACCTTGAAAGGTCATCTAGTTCAATCCCCTGTACTCATGGTAGGACTAAGTATTGTCTAGACCAGAGGTTGGCAACTTCTGGCACGTAGCTCACCAGGGTAAGCCCCCTGGCGGGCTGTGCCAGTTTGTTTATCTGCTGTGTTGGCAGGTTGGGCAGACCACGGCTCCCAATGGCCGCGGTTCACCGTCCCAGGCCAGTGGGGGTGACGGGAAGCGCCGTGGCCCGAGGGATGTGCTGGCCGTGGCTTCCCGCCTCTCCCATTGGCCTGAGATGGCGAACCGCGGCCAGTGAGAGCCGCGGTCCGCCGAACCTGCTGACGTGGCATATAAACAAACTGGTGCGGCCCTCCAGGGTGCTTACCTTGGTTAGCCTCGTACCAGAGGTCGCTGACCCCTGATCTAGACCCTCCTAATTTGCTGGCAGTGTGAGATATGTGAATTGGGTTGCTATATAGCAATCAAACCACCATGTTAATTTCAGATGCTCTGTTCCCCATGGTAGAATGGCTGCCATAATCCACGCTCCCCCAAAGTCCCTTGGGGACTTTTCATTGTATAGTGAGGGAAGTGAGTCGCCCTGCTGTCTTCCAGTTCTTGGGTGCTCCGTTTGATGTTGCCCAAATTCTCATGTTTACATTTGGAGGACTAGTTTGGTGGTGCTGGCTGGTATTGCAACAATTTAAAACTCTTTTTGGTACTAGATAGAGACTTTTGTAGCAGTCCCTATCAACGAAAGGAGGTGAAAAAAGTTGCCCAACACAGTTTTAAAATCTTTTTAGTAGAATTGCTAAGTTACATTCTCCCTGATTCGAACAACTGTTAAGCCAAAGTTTTAAGAATAGCATCTAAAAATTGTCCTGTTATATGTGTAACTGTAATAGAGATGCCTTTAGTTGCAGCAGGATAAATGACCACTCCTATTTCTTAACTTTCTTTACTTTAACATTGTGAGTGATAATCAAGTTAAGATTATGCTTAGTTTAGATCTGCTTAGTTTAGATGTCATTTCTGTGAATAAGTAGGTGTTTGTTTGTAAATTCTTGTTGCCTTTCTCTATAAAAATGATTGTCAAAGGGAAGACTCCATTTCGATGATATCAGCATTCTGTCTTGTTTCTATAAATAACTTAAATGTTGTAGGGTTTTCTCCTTTCATCATATGCAGGAGATCTCTGCTTTCAGTATTAGTGGAGTAACTCAATACTGCTCGGATTTATCAGATATGTATGAAAAAGGACATGAACAGGTCTTCCTGGGTTTTAGACTTGATTTACAGTATGAAGCTGTTGTGTTCCAAGATCAGTTATTTTTTATGGATGGGATCAAATTCGTATTTCATCTGGAACTTTTCATGCCTTCATTTTTAAACTATTCTAAAGAGCCGTATTCCCTTTGAAAATGCGCAACATGATGGATGCATTACCACTATTTTTTTTTTCTGTGAAGATGAAAATCTGGGAGGGAGAGGAGAATCTTCTTGACAGCTAATGTGCAAAATATAATGTCGCAAAAATTACAAAGCAAGGTGAAGCAATTAGCATGAAGGGAATAGGACCTTCATGTTTACAACTTGTATTCGCAGAAGGCAACTATTCACACATTTATTTCTCTTAGTATTGTTATTCTCTTGCATGCAAATGTCAGCTAAAGCTGGGGAGGAGACATTTGCACTACTGATGAAAGTAGTGAAAAGTCATGGTTCACTTTTACTAGCGAGTTTAGCATTATTTTTTTGGCATTGTGATAAATTATTTAATCCTGCATCTGCAGCAATAGTAGCACTGCAAACCTCTGCTTAACAACCAGATCGATATAACCAGCATTTGTTATTTTGACAGCTGAAAATACAAAATTGATAGGTTGTTCTAGTTAGTTAACATATGAAAATGAATATATGAACAAAAAGTCCAGAAAGAGGTCTACATTCTGTTCAATCAAGTGACTCGTAGAGTACTACCAGAATTGCTGTCATTGCCTCTAATGTAGCTCATCAGATTTCTAATTTTAAATGACTGTAAATTGTAATTACTTTGTTTTTTCTCATTGTTTTGAACACATGTAATTTCTTTGACCCTCTTTCGTTGATCAGATAAAATTTTTTCTGGAAAGTAGCAAAAAGACCGTTGCCTGCTGTTTTGAAGAGCAGGTGATAGAATTTTGTTGTTGGTTTTTATCAGGACCATAGCCTGAACAAACTGATCAATCACTTTAAAAAATATTGAAGACAAATGTGGAGATTTGGCAGTTTTTCTCTTAACATAGATAACAGCTCTTTGCAAAAGAAAACTATGTAAAGAAAGTAACTGAGAAGTTGCAAAACCAGCAGTTTTTATTGTGTTTGTAATATGTCAGATTCTAATAGTAAGCAGATTTTTTTCAATAGAGAAAATACAGATATGTACTGGAGGTTGGTAACTTTCTTAATATGACAAGCATGGCCTATAATGGCTTATGTAATAAAGTACTGGACCACTACTTGAAGCGGGTAGAAAATTCTTTGACAAATGGGTATAGAAGCAAAACAGATATTTGGCTCTGTATTATATTAGAGCATTTATCTGAGCTTTAGCTCTAAAATTAACCACTGATTGATTTTAACATGGCTGGGAATCATTTAAATGGATTGAGTACTTGGTGGAAGCTCTGTCTGTTTATACATATTAGTATTGTATGTGTTCACGTCATTGAAATAGACTAGACTTTTTGGTTTTTAAAGCTTTTCTCTGAAAAGATGACCTGAAAACATGAATCACTCCATGTGCAGTATAACGTGTGTACATTTATCTTGTTTGTGGCTACTCTAAGCCAAACTATATATGCATTAACCAGCTTTTTCATCTGCTGCATATTGGAAGTCTTATTACATTTCTGTGTGTTTATAAACTTACTTATATGTGTAACATAGTGAGTTCCAAAGTGGTATGGCTACAATTAAAAAGAAATTATTCAGGCTAGCCTGTTGAACTAATTGATAGGATTTGACTATCTGGAATGAATTGGTGGCACAGGGAACTAGGTTTCGAATAAGAGTCTGGTCCCCCATTCAGATAGTTGACAGAGGGTGGGAGTGTTGTGGAGGCAACATATTTGTTCCTTAAAAGTACATGCTCTTCCTGGCCCTCTTTTGTGAAAAATGTGAGAAGTAGCCAGTCAAAGAATGTTGCAAAACACTCGATAAATATTGAGTTTAGTCTCAGCATTGAATAAATTAAGAGTGGTGCAATGACTGATTTAGGAAGTCCTCAGCAGAATTAGGAATAGAACTCAAACCTCCCTTTATTAACAGCAAAAGCAGCTTTCATCCCCAACGGGGCATATTTGAATCATCATAACTTCTATAATTTAAAAAAAATGTGTTTTTCACAATCTTCTATTGTTCTTGGAGAAATATGTAATTAGAAATGCTACTTCATTTCCACCTGCTAACTTTTAATAGCAAATTGAAGATATTTTATAAAATATATATCATTTTATTTCATAGTTCTCTTCTGTGCTGTGCTTAGAGCCCCCTAAAGGTCTGAGGTAGGGTGGCCAGATGTGTGGTTTTTGACTGGAAAGTCCAGTCAAAAAGGGGACCTTATGGTGTCTGATCAGATCTATTTACAGGACACCCAATAATTCCGGTTACTGCGGGGGGGGGGTGGGAGGCGGCAGAGAGTCATCAAACCTGCCAGATCCTACTCAGCCAAGGCCACCTCCTACCTGCATTGGGTGTCCGCAACTCCCAGCCCCGACTCTGCAGGCGAGTCCCTCCTGACGAGGGCAGGGAGAGGGGAAGAGCAGCAAGTGACAGGGGAGGAGGGAGAATGGGGCATGGGGCCTTGGGAGAAGAGGTGAGGCAGGGGAGATTCTGGCACTTCTTCTGGAGTATTCTGTTTTTATATATTACAAAGTTGGCAACCCTAATCTGAAGATGTTTCAGAACCTTTAAATTGTGCACATAGCTACCCTATGTGATTGTAAATTTATTAGTGTTGCCTGTGTGTTCCCTTTCCTTTGACTGCCGTTGTTGTACTAGTTTGTTGTCTTAAAGTGGATTGTGAGCTTTTTGGAACAAGGACTACATTTTCTTCGGGATTCATACAGCACCTAGCACAGAGGGGCCAAACCTTGATTGGCGCCTCTGGGTGACACACAGCAGTGCTAAAATCGAAATAGTTCTCTGTAAGAAGACTCTGTGTTCCATTCTTGTAAACCGAGGATGCCTTTTGCTGGCAAACGTAAGTATTTCTAGTGCAGCTTCACAAGTGATAGTGATACTGTAAACTGGCCATAGGCATGTGTAAGACTTTTTCAAATCCACAGTACTGAAATGTCTGTGCCTGTTAGTGTTGCCCTCAGTGGACTTTTACTGGTGCACAGAAACTTGCTTGACAGGTTTTCAGCTTCAACAGTTATTTGGTCTTGAAAATACAAAACAAAGCAGTTTGTACTAGCAAAAGGGTTAAAATGTTACTTTTTGGCTTTAAATAACTCAGATTTTCCTTTTCTAGATTCTTTCACAATGGGGTGAGCCCCTAGGCTTCTAATTTTGAGGACTTCAAAGGTCAACTCAGTAAAATATCAGGTCTCTCCTGATTTGTGTGGTGTGGGGGGTGTGTTCAGTGACCCTCAAGATGCTCCCCAACTTTGTCTCAATGTCCATTGGCCAATAATATTAGCCCATATACTATATTACTTTACTCTATCTTTCTGTTTCCTTATTAAAACCTTTGGTCAAGTGTAAAACTTAATATAGTTTCTATATATTTTCTTGTACTGAACTCATAGTTGATATAGGGTCCACTTATGAAATGTCCTGATTCATATTAAAAAGTGGGATTGTTTGTTTGGAATTGATGCATCTGGTGTTTTCAGGTATCTTTAAAATGCTGTTGTACACATTGAACCAGTGTGAGTAATGTAACTTAGTTTTGTGTACACAATTTTCTGAAAGATGTTGGATTTTTGTTGTTATAATGTCAGTCTTACGTAGTAAGCGTTGCTGGATGCTGGGAAATTTCCATAAAATTATTACATCTGTATTTTCTACTTTTTAGTTCTATTACTTTAAAAAAAGTACTCAATTTTTATTTTTAAAAATGCACCTTGACCTTTACATGAGACGATTAGAAGATGGACTGTAGAAACAACAGCAATCACATCTTATATAGCAACATCCTATTTATAGGTGGAAACAGCTGCATCCTCTGCGTCTACATGCAAGAAATCCTATTGTTCTCAAATCATCAGGTTAGTGTTACTGTGGGAAAATGTAGGACTATTAGAGGTATTATTAAACAATTTTTTTTAACATACACAAGGCAAGGGAAGGTGGGGATCTTTTTGATTGTGCTTTTAAAATTGACGGTCAGAAATATTGTGTAACTTTTAGGCTATCTGTGTGACTGAACTTGCATTATGATAAAATATGGTATTAGGTTTATTAGTGAATTATGTTGTGTTCTTCTCAATTGCTTTTTTGTGTTGCATAACTCTTGGAGCTGCTTGAGCATATCATCTTCTGAAGAAATGCTCCATGTCATTGATGTCCAGTCTTTTTAGGCCTCAGAATAAATATATTAATAATAAATAAGGGAGCTGCAATCAATACTTTGGCGGTAGATTCATTGCCCTGTTGTGCTACCTGATTGGTGCAAAGGGAATGCAAGAGAATAGAAACCACCTACGAGTCCATTTTCTGGAATTCCCGTGGTACAGGAGAGTCCCTAATAGGCCTACAGCCAGCATAGCCTTAACAGCTCAGTCTGTTTCCTATGCCTTCCCAGTACATCTGTGTGGGTTGATGGAGGTGGTGTGGCTGGAATTGTATGGTGCTCCAGTTACCTCAACATGCATATGATCTGTTGGGCGCTATAGCTAGCTGGCCCAAGGTGGAACAGGGTCAGAGAATCGGAGAGTTGTAATTGGTTGGTGGTCCTTGTTTTTCCTCTACTCATCTGCCCAGGGTGATGATGTGGGAGAGGGAAGCTGTCTTTTTCAGGGAGAGCCATCTGAGCTTCCATACTCTTCTGTCTGGGGCTCTGACAGCCCATTAATAAACCCTTGTATCTCTTCTCTGTGATGACTGGTCTGATTCAGTAACTTCAGTTTAAAAATCAGTGCGTGGCTCAGGGAACAGAGTTTTAATTCATAATTAAACACATTGTTTCTTAGTACATTTTATCTCAGGATCCACAAGTTGGATATCCCTCTTCAACATTCATGCTATACAAGTTGAGAAAACTAAGAATTTACAAGATTTTTTTAAAAAAACCTGAGGGGGTTCCCTTGGGGTTGGGAGACTGTACATTCTGTTACCAGCTTTGCCCGTTACTTTGCGCTATATTCATTTATTAGGGGTACTCTTTGGGTGGGGGGATTCTGTACTTCTATCAATGTACTGCTTATGTCACTTACGTTCTCATATGGAGCTCTACTTCTCCCTGCTGCAAGTTCCCTCCCAATGGAGCTATTGTCATAAACAGATGGTTAAGGGTTACTGTCTCTTTTACCTGTAAAGGGTTAAGAAGCTCAGTGAACCTGGCTGACACCTGACCAGAGGACCAATGGGGGGACAAGATACTTTCAAATCTTGGTGGAGGGAAGTCTTTGTGCTGTTTGTGGTGTTCGTTGTTCGCTCTCCGGACTGAGAGGGACAAGATGTACACCCAGGCTTTTCCAATCTTTCTGAATCAGCCTCTCATGTTTCAAAATAGTAAGTAATAGCCAGGAAAAGCGGATTAGTCTTATGTTTGTTTTCTTAACTTGTAAATATGTTTTTTTGCTGGAAGGATTTTTACCTCTGTTTGCTGTAACTTTGAATGTCAGGCTAAGGGCGGGGGGGTGGGAGGGGTCTCTCTAGTCTATATGAATCTGCGTACCCTGTAAAGTATTTTCCATCCGGATTTTACAGAGATAAATTTTACCTTTTCTTTCTTTAATTAAAAAAGCTTTCTTTTTAAGAACCTGATTGATTTTTCCTTGTTTTAGAATCCAAAGGATTGAGTCTAAACTCACCAGGGATTGATGGGGGGAAAAGGAAGGGGGATGGTTAATTTCTTTTTGTTTTAAGATCCAAGGAGTTTGGATCTTGGGTTCCCCAGGGAAGGATTTGGGCGAACAGAAGTGTGCTAGACACAGACTTCTGGCTGGTGGCAGCATACCAAATTTAAGCTAGGAATTAAGCTTAAAAGTGATCATGCAGGTCCCCACTTCTTGAACTCTAAAGTTCAAAGTGAGGAGAAAACCTTGACAGCTATCCTGCAGGAACTAGGTTCTCCAGGGCTGGGTTCTTCCAGCCACAGAATCAGATGCGCGCACACTCACTCATTCACTCACAGAATGCATCTGAAAGGACCAGGTTAATCAGCACTCCCAAGCTGACCCCTTGTATGTCCCTGGACTCGGGAGGCTGGGTCAAAAAGCACCTCCAAGCTGTCACCCTCATATGCTTTGGGCACCTTGAGCAGCACTTCCTCGCTACCATCTTCATATGTCCCAGATTCAGCATGTCTCTATCTCCACTTTCACGTTACAATTCTGTTAGTAACCCACATGATGAGCTAACCTCACAGGATTTTTGGGTGCTTCAGGGATCTTTTAGTTTAGGTACGAGGAGTGCTGCTACAGAGCAAATAAGGAAAACCAAAAAACCCCCACCCATGAGACAGAGAGAGAGAAGCAACCAGCTTCATCATGAAAGTTATTTATTGCCAGGTAGGAGGGGAGCCAAACAAACAAGAGAGTTATAATATTAAATCTAACTTAAATTTGACTATAAGACAGGTTTACAAAACTATAACTGATCACACAAGTCAGGGTTAGAAGGCTATACCTAGAGCGAGAGAGAGAGCATGACTGAGCTGGGTTCTCACCACTCCATGAAGCTTGACTTGATCAGGGGGTCCTAGGTGGTGGTGTTAGCTGAGGGTCTGGAGTGATGGAGTCAGGCAGAGCCCCCAGCATGATCAGTCAGGAGAAGTCCCCCCAATGGAACTGATGCAGATTTTAGATCCAGGCATCAGACCACTTATCTGAGCATGGGTAGGAGTTTTTGTAGAGAAACAACAACGTTTCAAGGGAAAACACTTAGATTTGTTTGTGTGTAAACAAAAGAGTATACTAAAGTTGTTTTGTTCAGGCTAGACCAGAGATGGCCAAATTATGGCCCGTCCTGCCCGACCCTTGAGCTCCCGCCCCGAGAGGCTGTCCCCCATCCCCCGCAGCCAGAGCCTGTGCTGCCAGCGCTCTGGGTGGCGGCTCTGTGATCTCCTGCTGGGCAGTGCGGCAGATTGGCTGGCTCCGGTGGGGCGGCGTGGCTCCCAGTCCTGCTGCTCTGAGTGGCATGGTAAGGGGGTGGGGAGGGGGGGCTTGAGTATACCTATCCTATCTCGTAGAACTGGAAGGGACCCCGAAAGGTTATGGTGTCCAGCCCCCAGCCTTCACTAGGAGGACCAAGTACTGTTTTTGCCCCAGATCCCTAGGTGACCAGTTTTGTTCAGGCAGTGTAGTTCTAGCCATGTTGGTCTCAGGCTATTAAAGCAATAAGATGGATGAGACCAACTTTTGTTGGTGAGATTGACGAGTTTACAAGCCACAGCCACACAGAGCTCTTCTTCAGGTCTGGGATAGGTAATTCTGTCACAGGTGTAAATTAAAGGTGGAATAGAAAAGCGTAAGTAGTTAGCACATATTGTAAGGGACCATTCAAGGTAGAGTGGCACGTTACCACCTCTGCAGTCACAGGACAAAAAGATGGGGTTAGTGGGTTACAGATGGCTGTAATCAACCATAAATCCAATGTCTTTGTTCAGTCCATGATTTTTAGTGGCTAGCAGACACTAAAAACACCCTCTCACTTTTCTCAAAGTGAACACTGTCCTCAATCAGTCCTCAACCTCAACAGTAACTTGCACAGCATTTTCAGAAAACAAGTTTGGGATCTTAAATTCTTAACTTTGCTAGACATCAAAAACATGGACTAACCAGATACACCAGATTTATGGCTTATTACAACCATCTGTAGCCTCCTCTTTTTTGTCCATGTGAAGGTATGAAAGGCAGATTGAGGGACGTGCATCAACTGGATGTTTCTGCTAAAGTGATCAGCAATGAAATAACCATTCTCACAAAGTTAATTATCTTTAAGGTTTCAGAACTGACAATTAAATAAAATGGACAGGGCGGTCACCACCTCTCAGAACTATCGTGTCCCACAGAGTGCAGATTCAAGATGTCAAAACGGTATCATTTTTATTCAGTTGAAATTATCAAGGCTCTTACAACCAAAAAAGTTAGAAGCAAGTTTTTAAAAAATTCAAGCTTACACTCTGGAGCACAATACTGCAGCAACAGCTTGCTTTCTTCAGTCAAAAATTGCAGAGTATGTTCAGTCTTGTCTGCATGTCTCTGTGAAGATACACCTCTACCCTGATATAACTCTGTCCTCGGGAGCCAAAAAATCTTACTGCGTTATAGGTGAAACTGCATTATATTGAACTTGCTTTGATCTGCCGAAGTGTGCAGTCGCCCCTTTGCCCCCCAGAGAGCTGCTTTACTGCATTCTATCCAAATTCATGTTATAGCGGGTCGTATTATATCAGGGTAGAGGTGTACCTCAAGTCAGCTGTGGCATCAGCAGCAGTGCTGATGTACTATGCACATAGCAGTAGTCACCTTTTTAGTAATTCAGAGCATAAATAAGCACTTATTAGAATCTGTATTTAGAAAGCTATCCTATATAGGCAATGTTATCTGTATATGAAAGCTGGTTTAGAGGCATATGAGAAAAGAAGATATTTTATGAAGCTGTTGGGTTTTAACTAAGGTATATTTCAGAGTAGCAGCTGCATTAGTCTGGATCTGCAAAAGGAACAGGGGTACTTGTGGCACCTTAGAGACTAACACATTTATTTGAGCGTAAGCTTTCGTGGGCTACAGCCCACTTCATTGGATGCATAGACTGGAACATACAGCAAGAAGATATTTATACATACAGAGAACATAAAAAGGTGTAAGTAGCCATACCAACTGTAAGAGGCCAATCAATTGAGATGAGCTATCATCAGCAGGAGAAAAAAACTTTTTGAACGTGATAAGTTGATGATGATCCATAGAAGTGTGTGAGGATACTTAAACATTGGGGAAATAGATCAATTCGTGTTAAATGGGCCGCAACCCTTCCGGTCCCTTTCAACCAAATAAACTGTACTAATTTGCATATTAATTCAAGCTACAGCAGTCTCTCTTTGGAGTGCTGTTTTCGTAGGTAAAAATAGCCACCTTAAGGTTCAAAAGACCATGCTCACGATAATCTGGCACTGAATGTCCTAGAGAGCTGAAGTTTTCTACCACTGAGTTTCTTTTGAATGTCTACGATTCCTTGTGATCGGATTGTTGTCCATTTATTTCTTTTGCATAGAACTTCAGGGTTGGCCAATGTACATGGCAGAGGGGCTTGCTGGCATGAATGGGCAGTATATTCACTTTTGGTAGCATAAATGTGCAGTGTGAATGAGCCCTGATTGGCGTGGCTGAGTGATTAGTTCTGTGATGGTCTGCAAAATAGAGTATATGGACAGAGTGGCATTGGCTTTGTTGCAAAGAAGTTCCTGGTTAAGTGTTATGTTGTATGGTGTCGGTTGCTGGTGAGTATTATGCTTCGGGTTGGGGCTGTCGGTAAGCAAGGACTGGTCTCTGTTCTAAAGATCTGTGAGACTGAGTGGGATCATTCTCTTTCGGGATGGTTGTAGATCTTTCAATGCACTGGTAGGGGTTTTAGTGGGCTGAAGGTGCGGCTAGTGGTGTTCTTTATTTTCTTTGTTGGGTCTGTCCTGTAGTAGGTGACTTCTGGGTACTCTTCTGGCTCTGTCAATCTGTTTTTTCATTTCAGCAGGTGGGTTGTTTTAAGAATGCTTGATATAGTTCTTGTAGGTGTTTGCATCTGCCTGAGAGATTGGAGCAAATGCGGTTGTGTCTTAGAGCTTGGCTGTAGACAATGGATTGTGTGGTGTGTCCTGGATGGAAGCTGGAGGCATGTAGGTAAGTATAGCGGTCAATAGGTTTCTGATAAAGGATGGTGTTTATGTGACCATCGCTTATTAGCACAGTAGTGTCTAGGAAATAGACTGCTTGTGTAGAATGGTCTAGGCTGAGGTTGATGGTAGGATGGAAATTGTTAAAATCATGGTGGAATTCTTCGATGGCTTCTTTTCCATGGGTCCAGATGTTGAAGATGTCATCAATGCAGTGCAAGTAGACTAGGAGTGTAAGAGGCCGAGAGCTAAGAAAGCGTTCTAAGTCAGCCATAAAAACATTGGCATACTGTGGGGCCATGTGGGTACCCATAGCAGTGCCACTGACTTGAAGGTATATATTGTCCCCAAATGTGAAATAGTTGTGGGTGAGGACAAAATCACAAAGTTCAGCCACCAGGTTTGCTGTGATATTATCGACGATACTGTTCCTGATGGCTTGTAGTCCATCTTTTTGTGGAATGTTGGTGATATAGTTATTATAGTTTCAGGTGATAGAGCAAGATATAGCTTAACTTTATTTGCAACGTCCAAATCTTTCCTGGATCTTGTGATTTGTAATAATGGAAAACTGTGTTAGCATACCTAAGGTGACTTACTATCCACTACATAGTTGAACATTTAAGACATAAAGTAAAGACAACTTCTGTCCTGTATAGGCACTTCTTGCTACTTCAGTGTTGAATCTATTGGCTAGGCTGTTGCAGTGCCTAAAGAGGTTGTTGGAATTATTAATATTTGATATTATGAATGTTGATATGGGAAATCACTAAACGCTAATTTAACCAGAAACTTCTGTATTAAATCCAACGACCGAGTGATATTTATACAATTGCTCTAAATATGCCTAAAATAATAAGCAATTTACTATATCCAAACAGTAACAAAACATTTATAACCGTTTGTCAAGATACTTACAAATGGGCTAACCCCAGGGGTGCTTAGACCCTTATTGGTCAGGCAGGTATTAACAATGAACCCTTTAACAAACAGGTGATGTCATTGCCAATTAATGACTTAAGCTAAGAATTAATTTGCGCCCGTTCCTGTTTTAATCCAAATAAGATTTACAGCCTCCTTTCTTATTCCCACCCTGCCCCCCCCCCGAGATTTTTATATTGGGGCTGGTAGTGAAGGGAAACCATGCATTTGGTATTAGTTATTACTACTTCAGGGGTAGGCAACCTATGGCATGTGTGCCAATTTTCAGTGGCACTCACACTGACTGGGTCCTAACCACTGGTCCAGGGGGCTCTGCATTTTAATTTAATTTTAAATGCAGCTTCTTAAGCATTCTGAAACCTTATTTACTTTACATACAACAATAGTTTAGTTATATATTATTGACTCAGAGAAAGAGACCTTCTAAAAAGGTTAAAATGTATTATTGTCACACAAAACCTTAAATTAAAGTGAATAAATGAAGACTCGTCACATCACTTCTGAAAGGTTGCCGACCCCTGTATTACTTAAAGCTGGGGTGCAGCAGCACCCCTAGTTCCAGCAACACTATTCTCCAGCAATCCTTGCTTACCAGCAGAACAGTGGGAAGGAAGATTTGGGCTTGTTTCTTTTAAAACAGTTTTTCTTTGTTTTATTACTGTAGCTCTTTATTTTATTAGTTACTTTTGGAATGATATAGTCTTCCCGCACAACGAGTAATAGTTCTTATTCTCACAGTCTTCTTTTACTTGCTGATTGCGGCCTTCTTTCTACTAGCCACAAACTATAAAGCAAATATGGTATTTTCTTAACCAAGCTTAAGCTAATGCTAATTCTCAATTTATATTTATGCAACACAGATGAAGTAATTTTCTGGAATATGCAATTTATGGCTATGTGAATTTTGTACTGCATGTTCTCTTTGACAACTTCTAGGTCTAATTTTTACCCCTTACCTTTTTTCTGATGCTTTACTCAGTTAGATAGTGGCAAGCCAACAACCACATTTTTGTTCTTGGTTGAGAATGGATTCAGTATGAGAGGAGTTGGCAAACTACGAGCCTGTCGACAGTACATCAGATCTGATAGATTGGAAATGGCTTTCATGTGACTTGTTCCACGGTGTGCCTACAGTAAGATCAGTGTCCTTTGGAAAGAAGTACCTTAAAATATTATGTTGCTATAATAAATTTAAATATAAGAAAATCTCATGTCAAGTGACTCGATGTTTAAAAATGAAACGTATAACCTTCTGATAGCATATAAGTAAGTTATGAAAAGGTGCATGTTCAAATGTGAACAAGTTTCATAGCCTGAAATAACATCTGTTTAAATGTGCTTTGTGCCGTGTTAATTAAGATAATGACAGGGAACAAAAAAATGACTGCACAATTAATTGTAGTGGACCAACCATACTACTCCTGTGTTTTGTTATATTTGGATTTTTTGGAGTTTCTTTATTAAATGTAATGGAAAGAGAGCTGAGTTGAGTTCCTGTTTAATTTTACAGAACAAAAAACTGACTTCTCTTTTACTTCTTACATTTGTGTACTGACCTGCACTTCAGGAGCTCGAAGGGTGAAACTTTTGACTGTTTTTGTAGTCTAGCAGTATAAAATTATAATGTACTACAGGCCATATTTTTAAAAGCAGCAAAGAGCCCTGTGGCACCTTATAGACTAACAGACGTATTGGAACATGAGCTTTCGTGGGTGAATACACTTTGTCAGATGCATGCTCATGCTCCAATACGTCTGTTAGTCTATAAGGTGCCACAGGACTCTGCTGCTTTTACAGATCCAGACTAACACTGCTACCCCTCTGATACTTGACATAGTTTTAAAGATATCTAGGTGTCTTAGCGACATACGAAGTGCCTAGTGGCATTTTCAGAAGTCAATGGGAGTTAGGCGCCGAGGTGCTGTTGAAAATTCCACTAGGTGCCTAATAAAAATCTGGCCCTCCATCCTTGGTAGTAATAAAACCACCATGATGATGGTATTTTTGTGGCAACTCTGGTGGGTGACTGATATTTACCACAGATGTTAATTTTTTTTTGTTTCTGAGAGTTGTCATGGCAGCAAATCAGCCTGCTTGCTATTGTAGCAGCAAGTGCTCACACACCATTAAACTCATCAGTGCAGTGACCTCAGCTCCTTCTTAACATGTAATTTATAGAAATGTTTCTCTTCCTTTTGGGTATCTAGTGCAGAACTTCAGCTTATAAAGAAATTTTTTTTTTTGGCACTGCCCAGTCATGAACACACTTGAAGTATGAAAACACCAGAAGTAATAGGTGCATGCTACTTCTAGGGACGATTGATTGTTCTAGATGCTGATTAAAGTGTTTTCCTTAATTCACATAAGAAAAATGTAGAAAACAGGTAAAGTTGCCTGTTTGAGTTTCAGCACTCAGGACAGTACTGAAAAAGAGGCAATGACCCACAGCATTCCTAGGAATTGCAAAAAACATCTTGTTGAATCTGTTTTCAGAATTTTTTATCTTTTAAAGTTGTGGAGTGGATGCTTTCATATCCTAGAGGAGAAGTTAGATAATGCTTAATGGATTCGGCATGAGAGGAGTTGGCAAATTAAAGTTGACTGTGTAGCAACATTGCATTTGAGTTCAGTGCACTGGTAAAATTAATAGTGAATTTAGCTCTGCTAATGTGAATAATGCAGTTTTATTCAAATACTTTCAGATGTCTTTTATTGGGGAAAGATGACTTTGTAGCCTAATGTACCTCAGTGAGAACGGAGATATATAGTAGCATGAAATATACCTTTAAAATATTCTAATTTCAGCTCAGAATATGTAACTTTGTATTACATACATTTATTTTTATTTACATACTGACATTTGTAGAAAGCTCAGATCTCTGCCATCATAAATCATTTTCATTTAAAAAACAAATGGTGGTTAGTAGTTCCAGAACATCTGATTTTGAATATCTGTTGGTTCTTCTTCGAGTGCTTGCTCATATCCATTCCAGTTAGGTATTGTGCGCCGCGTGCACGTCGTCAGAGATTTTACCCTAGACAACACTGAGTCGGCAGGGCGCCCCTGAGTTGGCGGCCTATGGTGCTGGATATACCCCTGTCGACACACCGACCCCTTCAGTTCCTTCTTAACGCCCGTGTCAGGTCGTTGAAGGGACGGCAGCTTAGCGACTCCGCTTCCTAGCTACACTCGTTTTTTTAATCTTCGTGTATATCTTATATTTTTTCTAATAGTAGTTTATGAACTTAGCGGGGTTGGGGATTTAGCCCTTCCCTGCACCGGGCTGAGCCCATCCGGCACGCGTTTTTAGTCCGTGCTCCGGCCTCCGGCCGTCCTGACAGGAAATCCACAACTGACTCCTGTTACGGTGCCTCGGGGATCGCAGATAAGTGCCCCATTTGCCGGCGTTTAAGCCGACACAACAGGAGCGCACTTTCATTTCCCCTCCACCTTCTGCAAAGCGCGGGCTACTCGCGACAGAAGCGCTCCGGCACGGACCCGCTGGCACCGGCCGTTGCGCCCGAGTCGACTCGGCACCATCCATCTTTCTGAGGTTGAGAAGCCCACGACTCCTCCTACTAGTGACCGACAGCCCCCGCACGCGCGTGGTGAGCTCCCTGCTCCGCTGCTTCCGTGCAACAAGCACCAGCAGCCAGAAGCTCACAAGTTGGGATCGCCCTGGCAGTGACGACTGCAGAGAGCACTAGAGGATGCGCCACCTGTGATTCCGTCCGCGGCGCGTCGATCCAGTGCCTGGCCGCTCCCGCACGCCCGTGGTTAAGCTTCCTGCTCTGCTGCTCCGTGCCATCTGCACCGCAGCCAGTGAGCTCGTCTAAGTCGATTCGCCCGGCACCGATCCTGCCGCGCAGCGCCTACGTCGACACCGTCGATCCGGTCCACAAGGCCGTCGAACTCCGTGCCTGGCCGCTCCGGCATGCGCTGTGGTTGAGCTTCTCTGCTCCTGCTGCTTCCGTGCCATCTGCACCGCAGCCAGTGAGCTCGTCTAAGTCGGATCGCCCGGCACCGACTCCTGCCGCGCACCCTACGTCGACACCGTCGATCCGGTCCACAAGGCCGTCGAATCCGGTGCCTGCCGCTCCCGGCATGCGCTGTGGTTGAGCTTCCTGCCCTGCTGCTTCCATGCCAACGGACCCGCAGGAGAGCTCATCTACCTCGGATCGCCCGGCACCGACTCCTGCGCGGCACCGACAACTCGCACCGTTGATCCCGGTCCCACAAGGGCCCGTCCCTCTGACTGCGCCCCGGCACGCGCCCTGGTTGAGCTTCTGCTCCTGCTGCTTCCATGCCAAGGCACCGCAGCCAGAGGGCTCATCTCACTGGATCGCGGCCCAATACCTACCAGCACCGGCGACGCTGCACCACGTTGATCCCGGTCCAAAGGGCCGTCGAATCCAGTGCCTGACTGCTCCCCGGCGCGCGCCGTGGTCAAGCTCCCTGCCGCCTACTGCTCCGTGCAACCTGCACCGGACAGGAGCTTGTCTAAGCCGATCCGCCGGCACCGACCTGCTGACAACCTGCGCGGTCAGCCCTGTCGATACCATCATTCCACTGACCCGATAATCTCGCACCGTTCTGGCTCCCATCACCGCTACAGCGCTGACTGTGTACTGCTCCGTCTCAGGTCTCGGTCGACTCCCGGCACCGCTGTAGTAGGAGGTCCAGATCTCGTTTCCAGGTACGGTACGCCTTCGGTCCGTCCAGAGTGCCAAGTTGGGAAGGTGTGGAGAGTCAGAGACTCTGACATGATTTTTCAGCAGCCGTCCATGTCCTTCGGTCATGCACTTCTTCCCACGTGACATCTCTTATGCTCAAAGACCGCGATTCTGGTTCCCACAAACCCTAAGAGGCATCAGGACTCCATGGAGGGTCGTGCTCAATGTGGACTCCAGGTGCAGGAGGTCCCGGAGAACGAACCGTAGTGGCTGTTCTGTTGGCGGTCCCCACATAGAGGGTCCTACCAGTTTTATCGGACCATCCAGGCTATTGCCAATACTCTGGAGGGTTCGACTGCTTGCTTGTCCGTCCTCTGCCCTGTCACTGTCATCTCAGTTGTTAAGAACAGTGAATGGGATGGCCAGCAGGCGCCAGCCCGAAATTGTAGGGGCTACGCGAGTGACCCTATTCACTCACAAGGTGTACTCTGCAAGGGCTTATAGCCCTGCGTGACAATCCATATGAGCCTGCTTAGTCCCTATTCCGGTAACACCGAGGATGGCGATGGATTAAATTTATGAGCTTCTCCATCAAATGACTCCCGCACAAGAGCTGCACTGGCCCTTGAAGGGAAGGAAAACGGCAGGCCAGAGGCTTCCTCCACCGCCGTTTAACCATAAGGCAGCATCTCATGCCATCAGTTTGAAACGCTCTCGAGGGAATCAACCCAGAAAGGAAAGCCTGAAAGGACAACAGGGTCCTCATGCAATCTTCTCGGCGTGCATACGCAACATCTACTGCAGGCCCTACCGTCCGGCCACACCGCCACACTTCTCTAGTGCCCGAAAACCCATTTATAGGGGCCTCCTAACTTAGGGCCCCAACAACCATTTCCAGGGGCCCTAACGTCCGGAAACCAACTTTCCAGGGGCCTCTAACCCTAGGCGCACCAACCCCCCATTGCAGCCCCTAATGCCTAGGGGAATGAAAAACCCACATGTTTCAGGGGCCCCTACCTCAGGGCCCCAAAGACCATATCAAATCGGCCCCCCACCATAACCCAGGGGCCCAACCCCATTTCCATAGGGCCGTCAACCTAGAAACCAAAAACCCCATTTCCAGGCGGCTACCTACACTAGGGCCCCAAAACTCAATTCCAAAAGCCCAACACTTGGGGCACAGAAACGATTCCAGGGCCTAGAACCCTAGATGCCCCCAAACCATTTCCCAGTGTCCATCTAAACCCCAGGGGCCAAAAACCATTTCCAGGAGTACATAAACTGGGCCCCAAAGCCATTTCCAGCGCCCCTAACCCCAGGGACCAAACGCCCAATTCAAATGCCTGAACACCAGGCGGCTAGAACCCATTTCCAGTGGCCCTAAATTAGAGAGACCCAAACCTCATTTCCCGGGCCCCTAAAAATCAGGCGGTCCCAAAACCCATTTTCGGAGGTCCTACCTAACCGGGGGCCAGAACCCTCATTTTCATGGCGCACCTCAAATAGAAGGAACATAACACCATTTCAGCCTCCCAACCCTTTGGGCCCCAAAACCCATTCCAGGGCCCTAGCGAGTAGGAGGCCACACCCCATTTCCATGAGCCACTTTAACATAGGGGCCCTTCAACTCCATTTCAAGGCGAAACCAGGGCCCAAAACTTTTCCAGGTGTCCCTACCCAGGGAACCCAAAACCATGTCCAGCGACCACTTAACCCCTACGCGGCCCCGAAACCTCATTATCCAGGGGCAACTAACTCCAGGCCCCAAAAACCGCCATGTTCCTTCGCGGGCTGCTAACCTAGGGTCCCCATAACAACCTGATTACACGGGGACCTCTAACCTCTAGGTCCAAAACTCCATTTCCAGCGGGTCCCTAATCCGCAGAGGCCGTAAAAACTCATTTCCATGGGTCCCAAACCATATTTCCGAATGCGCCCTTACTCCAAGGGGTCCACCACAATAGTTCCAGGTGCCCTTAACCTGGCCTCGAAACCCATTTCCAGGGCCCTAACTTATGGGCCCGATAAACCCCATTTCAGCGGCTAAATTCTAAACCTACAGGCGCATCACATCCTCTTCCAGGTGGCCTAGCATCAGGCCCCCTTCGGCAAACCGACCAAAACTCAGGGCCATTGACCAGGAGTCCCTCAATACCTCCAGTCACCTAATCAACCACCGATTGTTCAGGACCCTTCTTCAGAGGCCCCACATCCCATCCAATGGCCCTACCGCACGGGGTACGAAAAACCCCATATTTCCAGGACCCATAACCCAAGGGGCCAAACCCCATATTACCAGTGACCCTATCTCAGGAGCCCCAAACCCCAATTTCAGGGCCCTACATATAGGGGCTCCAACTGCCCATTTCGGTGCCCTAACCTCGGGCCTGAAAAAACCCCAGTTCAGG
>NC_133773.1:66055387-66125809 GCF_003597395.2 Chelonoidis abingdonii
AACGTGCACGCGGCGCGCACACACCTAACTGGAATGGATATGAGCAACACATCTCGAAGAACAACAGTTACAAAGGTGAGTAACCGTCTTTTATTGTCACTGATTTGACCTCCACAATCAGTATATTTGAGTTTTATTCCCTTGAATAATGGGCAGACAACTAGCTTTATAAATGATATAGGGTCACTGAACAGATATTAAACTTAAAAGGGAGAAAATACTTGGCCTACTGAGCTTGACAGTTTTGTTTTTCTAACATCGTCAGAACCTAGAAGTCAGTGCAACCCTTAAATAGTATACCAATATGTGTATGCAGTGAATGGAAAAATAGGTAAAACATTTTTACTACAAGATTCCAGGGGATGGTTATTAACATATTTAAGGGAAGAGAGGCATACAATATTTTAAATTTGTGAATAACTCAAGAGAGACCTTCATAATTATGGACTACGTGCAGTCAGTAGGAGACATCTTTCGTGGTAAACCATTTTGTCTATGGGAGAACACAATATCTAAGAACAGAGATCTCACTCCAGAACTTGTGCTTTTGTGTTAAGTCATTTATCTGACTTCTAAGAGTCGCCAGAGCAGACAAGAAATGCACAACTGCACTCTATAATTTTCTCTGTTCATTAGCTTTTTGCTGAGTGTAAGAGGTGGCAGGCTTTAATTTCCCATCTAGCCTTTTCACATTTATCCCCCATCTTATGGGATCATTATAATCATGAATGTCTTCATTTCGTCTTTATTCTGTTAAAAGCTTTAGCAGCAGCATGATATATTGAATCAATTGTGTTGATCTGAATGTTTAAAATCTGCTTGTGTGGGTAGATCATTAAACCTTCCAGTAGCACACTCGTATTTGAACAGGTTGTGCTGGTGAGATTGAAAAATGGTTTTGAGAAACTAGTAATGTCTGCTAAGTTTTTGTGCTTGCATGTTACCAGGTGAAACTTATTACAAAACAGAAGTAGATGTTTTTTCCTCTGGTTTGCATTAGAAAAACATTGAGTAAATGTAATAAAATAAACATACAGTGGTATCTATTTTTTGTCAAAAAAGCTAACTGTGAACAGAGTTTAATTGTAGCACAAGAAAGTTTTTCTTTGGTGAAAGACTGCCTTTCTTCTTGTCCATCCCCATGTTTCCTATAACAGCATCCAAGGATGTCTGTCTCTGATACTAAAGGCACTGGTATTTGTGCAAAGTTAGGGTCTCTGGAAGGCCTCATTTTCATTTTCTGCTGGGAACAGCTGCAGCAAAACAGAGAACCCTGATTTGTTTGATACAATATCTCTAACAGGGTAATTGCAACTTTCCTGTTTCCCTTCTAGTTTGCTTAACTAAAGCAGAGGAGGTGAATAATCATCTTGGAATGCAGCACTGTAACCTATCTGCTGGGTGATAAATGCTGATTTCCAAATGGATTAGCACTGTGAAGCCTGCTTATAGTGGAGTCAAATTTCATCATCAACTATGTGAAACTTCATTCAAAGGTCCACACTATAGGTTTGTCTTGATCAGGATAAAATGAACATATTAGTTTACACAGCCAAGGCACCCTTCGCTCCTGCTACGATGGTCTATCTGCTTCCACTGGCTCCAACAGTACCGCCGATGGAACTGGTGTCGAAATTTTTGTCTTTGGAGGAGTTGGATGAAAAGCAGGGACAACCCATCCCCTACCATCACTCTGGGTACTCAGCGAGTTTGTCTACATTGTGGCAATATCCTCCACTCCAGCTGACAAGGAGCCTCTGGTTTGCACCACAACATTCTCTGGCTCCATCATCCTGGCCCCAATATTCATCCTTGGAATCTGCCTGTTTTGCGAGGGACAATTTGTCTTTCTCCCCGTTTCTAGAGTTCTTGAGTAGACGCTCCGAGCTGGTGGAGGAAGAGCCAGTCAGTCCGATTCAGATGGTACTGCCAGACCAGGAGCAATTCCCATTCATCCTCACCAGATGCTGCAGTGGCTTTGGCATTCCCCTTGTCCCCAGATGACTTTGGGTATTTCCAGGATTGCCTGTGTAGGGTAGCAGGTGAACTTCACATCCCACTGGAGGAGATCCAAGACACACAAAATAGGCTACTGGACATCCTTTGGCTATTAGCATCGGGTAGAGTTGCTCTGCCAATCAAGAATGCCATCCTCGAGCCAGCTAGAACAGCATGGCATAAACCAATCACATGTACTCCTACCCTCAAAAGGGCAGAAAAGCTAAGGGGTCTGAGTTTCTTTTCTCACTCCTTCCCAATTTGCTTGGTCCAGAAAGCAGCACCTGCACTCCACTTGAACCAATAAGGAAGGCAAGTGGTTGGACCTTTTTGAGCCTCAAGATCTTCTCTTCAGATAGCCTTCAGTTCAGGATTTCAAATGATCAGCTATAGCTTGCTGAATAAGATTTCCTGAATTACAGCAGACTGGAGGAATTTACTGAAAAACTGCCACACCATTGGGCCTGATTCTAGGCAATGTAGGAGGAAGGGGAATGGGTAGCAATGACAGCACTTAAATTAGTGGTAGATGCGGCAGGCACTTCATCATGCTATATAGCTACAGGCATTGTCTTGTGGAGGGAATTGTGCCTCCATTCCCCTGGTTTCCCCAGGGAAGTTCAAAATGCAATTGAAGACCTCCAAAAACTGACTATTCCTTCCACATCCTCAAGGATTCAAGAGCTACACTTGGTTCCTTGGATATTTACACATCTGTGCCAAAGTGTAAATTCTACTGCCTTTCACCCACACAACGTTATAGGACTTACAAGTTTTTCCATCAGGGGCCTTATGAACCACCACACAAACATCAACATTCCCAGAAATCTTGCCCTCTGCCTTCACAGCCTTCCTCCTCTCACATGCAACCTGCACAGAAGTGATATTTCTGAGAAAACAGAGAGCCTTCAACCACCTTGCCTACTGCCATACAGCCTCCCCACTCCCTTTGGAGGTCGTCTAGCACTTTTTCTACCAGCATGGTGCAATATCAATGGACAAATGGGTGCTAAACATTATCCACCATGGCTATACAATTGAGTTCATCATGCTGCCTGATCCACAGGCACTCTCCGCTTTCCCATATCCTTCCTCTCACAACAGCATCGTCACCCAAGAGGTGAACTCCTTACTACAAAGAGGAGCGATAGAGCAGGTCCCTCCGGAATACCAAGGGATGCAGTTCTACTCAGCTTACTTCCTGATACCGAAAAAGAAGAGTGGGTGGAGGCCAATTCTGGATCTGTGTGTTCTCAATCACTTTGTTCGCAAGCACAATTTTTGTATGGTCACACTAGCAGCGATCACTCTTGCGTTGTTACCGGTCCAAATGGAAATGCTTTGCCTCCTGGGTACAACAAAAAGGGATGTTCCCCAGAAGTGGTGGGGATTCCCCTTATCCTGGACTACCTCCTGTCTTTGAAGGCATTGGGTCTTGCTCTCAATTCCTTCAAGGTCCATGTAGTGGCAGTTGATGTGGTTTCACACGCTGCCTTGCCCCTGCCGTAGAAGAACATTCTGTCTTTACTCATCTGTTTGAGGGTGAGGTTTTGGAAAGGCCTCATCAGTACCTTCAGACACATACAACCCGTCACTCCACAGTAGGACCTTAACCTGGTTCTATCTGTACTTACAAAACCACCATTTGAACCTCTGGAATCATGTGTTATGTCCCTCTTTTGCATGAAAGTCATCTTCTTTGTTGCTATTGCTTCAGCAAAAAGGGTAGGTGAGCTTGGGGCCATGAGGGCCCATGTTGATCAACCCCTTCACTTCCCCAAGCAGCACACCTGAGAAGAGGACCAACGACTCCACTCCCTCGATGTCCATCTGGCCTTGGCCTTCTACCTGCAGAGAATGAGACCGATCAGGAAATCCCCCAGGTGATTTGTGGCAATAGCTGAAAGAGTTAAGGGTCAGGCAATATTCACCCAGAGACTCTCCATGTGGATTTTGGAGTACATTACACTCTATCAGATTATCTGGCCTGCCTGGGCCCTCTGATGAGAGAGCTCATTTCTCGAGAATCCAAGCTTCAACCATGGCCTCCCTGCAGAATGCTTGTCCGGGACATATGTAGAGCGGCAACATGGAGTTCAGAACACACCTTTGCTATGGATTATGTCTTGGTGCAAGACTAGGCGGTGGTTGCTTCCTTTGGTGTGGCTGTCCTTCGCTCTGCCCTCCCATCTTCATCCTTGTACTCTTTGCTGAATTAGGTACAATTTGCTAATCACCTTCAGTGGAATACAGTAGGGACCATCACTTAAAGAAGAGAAGGTTACTTACTTGTAATTGGAGGTTCTTTGAGATGTGTAGTCCCTATTTATATTCCACTTCCTGCCCTCCTTCCCCTTTGTGGAGGAGAAGGAACTGGAGATGCATTCGGTTTGTCCCGTCCTTTACTGCTTCGTATGAAACCATGAGGTAAGTCAGGGTGCATGTGTGAACCAACGGACACTACTACTTTTAAATTCTCCAGCTCTGGACGCATGGTGCACAGGCGTAACCCCCTCAGATCGGGACCAGACATGTCAGTTATAGGGAAGTAACCTTCACTTCTAGACAGGCAAGTTGTGCTTAAGCACTTCTAACTGGAGTTAGCATATGTCTATGCTGCAAAGACTCTCTTCTGTGGCACTGAGTCTTAGAGGAAGGGGCCAGTCTCTAAGACCCTCCTACTCACCAGGTTTCAGAGCCTGGGCTCCAGCCTGAGTCTGAACGCCGACACTGCTATTTTTAGCCCTTCAGCATGAGCCCCATGTTAAGCCTGAGTCAGTTAATCAAGGCTTTCATTTCTGCAGGTCTTGTTATTGTGGGTTCTTTCTTTCTTTGTCTCTTTCTTTCTTTCTCATTATAGATATACCCTAATGATGCTGGCTTAAAATATGTTTAAAAAATGAAAAACTCCATTTTACCCTACTCAGAAAAAATCCTATGAAAAGTTATCAATTCTGAACACAGTTGTCATCAAATGGTTGTCTTTACTAGAAGACCGCATTGAGTTAGAACATGGCTTCTCAAAATTGCATTACCCAGTTCTCAAAACTTTTTATATTGGTGACCCCTTTCACATAGCAAGCCTGTGAGTGCGACCCCTCCCCCCATTAGAAATTAAAAGCATATGTTTATATATAAATATAGACGCCCCCTTCACCCCTGGCTCCCATGGGCTCCCTGTGCCCATGAGGGGAAACGGACCTGCCTGCATGGAGGCGCTGGTATTGCTTCTCACTCTCCCACATGGCCTGTATAAGGGGAGAGTGCAATATCTGGGCTCCCTGCATCCAGGTCCCTTTCCCCACCTGGTCTATGTAAGGGGAGGGCAGAGAGCAGCAGCTCCTGATCAGACATACCAAACCTGCAAAGAAAGTGCAGAAATTGGGCTCGTTTTTTGGCTCAATTGGCTTGTGAGTTGCTTGTTGGCTAGTGTTTGACTTGTAGCTTGTTTGGCTCGTAGCTTTTTGCTTCCTTTTTTGGATCAGTTCCTAGCAAGCAGAGGCAAGGCAGGCCCACCACCAGACTGCATGCTGAGGGGATCTAGTCACAGAATGTTGGGGTTCTTAAGGATTGGCTTGTTTTGAAATGGGGTTAGCTTGATTTTTGGTTTATTGTGAAAGTCGGAGTGCTTATTTACTGCATGAAAGTTGGCAGCTGTGCTCCTTTTGCTCACCTCACATCGCAGGTACGAAAAGTGACCTGGATGCAGGGAGCCCTGGTATTGTTCCTTGCTTCCTCTCTCATAGCCCTCTAGGGGGGCACACAGCAAGTTTTTGGGGGGTGAGCATATCTGTGTCATCTCTTGTCCCCACCCCCTATGTTCCTACACTGGGAGGAAGCAGCCCCGTGCCTTTGGCTGGGGTTGGAGCTCACAGTTCGTGACCCCCACATAACCATGTCAGAACCCCCTGAGGCGTCATGGCCCCCAGTCTGAGAACCAGTGACCTAGCATGATGTTGACCATGGCCTTGATCATGTTGACAATTGACCATAGTCAGTGAAGACAGGGACAACTCACATTCAACATAGTATCATGTGGTTCCAGTAGTGTGTACATTTTACAGCATTGAGCCCCAGCATTATTGGCGTCAAACTTACACAAGAGAAGTTCTGGATGAATGCTGCAGCACAGAAGTGTTACAACAAGGTTTACATCCTATGACTGAATTAAATCAGTGTGAACAGTTAACAGTTTCAGTTTACATGTGTAGTTTTGTTTCTCTACCAGTAGCTTGTAATTATTGTATATATTTTTATTTCAATTTTAATTAAAACTTATTTTGAAACATTTGGTACAAATAAGTGTTTAAAGGAAAATCTGTCAGAAAAAATGTATACTCAACATCTTTTATGATTTGATTTAGGAGACTGTATTTGCAAAATACTAGCTATGCAGAATATTTGGCACATTTTCATACATGTGACCATTTTGGCCTCTGTTTTGTTTATATTTGACTTATACTAAAATGTTTGAGTGCTTTATTGCACAGCTTTGCTAAAATGTTTTTACTTGTACTTCCTAATTTAAATATTATTGTAGTTGACTGTACACAATTTTAGCAATTTGATTTTTTGTACCTACTGCAGAAATATTTAGTTTTATTACTCTTAGATATTTTCATAGCACTTTTATTTGCCTACTTAGTTACCGGCTAAGAATAAGAACAACTCTTGCTCTGAAGAGTTTGATTTTACACGACTATTTCCAAGTGGTTAATTTTAAAACATTGAATTTTTAAAAATAGTTTTGGTGTATTTGGTAAGTATTTTCTCTTTCAAATTTTAAGAGCCAAATTTCTGATGACACTTCAGTGCATTGCAGAAGTTGTAAGTCCATTTGGATTGCAGGCAGTGTGAATTAATGCAGAATTTGGCTGTAAAGAAATGAATAAAATATAAAATATTCTAAATCTGTGTAGGATCTGGCCTTAAACGAAAGCTTGGACTCCTCGGGTATTAACTGTATTAACATGTTAATAGAATGTGACAAGTTAAGACACGGTTGGCTTAGATATGGCTTATATACTGTTGCTGACAATGGCAGCTAATAGTATTTCACTCCTGCCAACAGGCTAACAGATGGTTGTGTCCCTATAAACAGGTTGAAGCACTGTTTTGTTGTGCAAATGAGTGCCCCTCCCTCACTTTATGCCCATGTAACTGAGTTAGTTAGTCCTCCTTCCTCTATGCTATCTGTTGCACTCATATTGCTGTTACGACTCTGGGTATGTCTACACCACGCACAAACCACTTTTGGCTTGTCTGTGGGGTCAACCTAGGGTAAACTATAAATGATTGTTTCTTGGAACAAATATTTAGGGCGTGTTCACATTAGTCTTTATAAAGGTGTTAACTGACTTTATGGGCAATTGATTAATTCAAGATAAAAACATCTAGTGTAGACATACACTATGCTGTTTAAAGGACGTGGTGTGATAAATGGCCTGTTTACATCACCCAATCCCTATGTTTAAATGTAAAATTTAAATATGTAAAAATGCTATGGTTTTAGGACAGATCTGAACTAAAAAGACAAAATAGATAGGGAAAGAACTGCATTAACCTCTTTATCTCAGCAGTTTAGTCCAGGGATCTCAAACTCAAATGACCATGAGGGCCATGTGAGGACTAGTGCATTGAACTGAGGGCTGCATCACTGACACCCTCTCTTGCTGCCTTTGGCCCCGCCCTCACTCTACCCCTTCCATTAGTGCCTGCCCCTGCCCCACATCTTTCCACCCTTTCCCTACCCCAATTCAACCCCTTCCCTGAAGTCCCCACCCCAACGCTGCCCCTAGGGGGTGCAGGTGGTGTGCAGGGTGCGGCAGGCGGCTCAGGGCAGGGAGTGCAGGAGGGGTGCAGGATGTGGCAGGGGGCTCAGGGCAGGGAGCTGGGGTGCAGAAGAGCTGTGGGATGTGGCAGGGGGCTCAGAGCAGGGAGTTGGGGTGTGGGATATGGCAGGGGGCGCAGGACAGGGAGTTGAGGTACGGGTTGTGGCAAGGGGCACAGGGCAGGGGGTTGGGGTGCGGGATGTGGCAGGGGGCGCAGGGCAGGGGGTCGGGGTGCAGAGTGCGGCAGGGGGCTCAGGGCAGGGAATTGGGGTGTAGGGTGCAGGCTCCAGCCCGGCGCTGCTTACCTGGAGCGGCTCCGGGGTTGCAGTGGGGCCAGGGCAGGCTCCCTGCCTGCCTGCCCGCCCTGGCCCGCACTGCTCCGTTCCATGAAGCAGCTGGAACTGTGTCCCTGCAGGCCCTGGGGGTGGGGGAGAGGCTCAGGGTTCCGTGCGTGTGCTGCTCTTGCCGCTCCTCTAGGTACCTCCCATGAAGCTCCCATTGGCCGTGGTTCCCTGTTCCCGGCCAATGGGAGCTGCAGGGGGCGGTGCCTGGAAGGAGGCAATGCAGGAGGCCTCTGCGTCCTTTCCCCTCCCGGCCCGAAGGGGCGTGCTGCCAGCTGCTTCAGACAGCAGTGCGGGGCTCGCAAAGCCACAGGGGGCAATCCCGTGGGTAGACGGGGGGGCATGGGGAGCTTGGTGGGCCACATGCAAGAGCCCCGTGGGCCGCGTGTTTGAGACCCCTGGTTTAGTCTCTGACTGTTGGAGAAACTTGGACAGGAGAATGAGGCTATCTATTTACACCATATCGTTGATATACTAGAACATATTTAATCTTAATTTCTAAATCCTTAACAAAGTGGGCAAGATCTATAGATATTGGTAGTATTACATGGTGAAATCCTGCCCATTTGGAAGTAATCTTCAATAGTTGGCTTTGGGACTCAAAGATAACCTTTTTGAAGAATGAATTGTTTGCTGCAATCACAGAGGAAAGAGGAAGACCTCCTGGCCTCCCAGGAAAAAAAAAAAAAAAAAAAAAAAAAGGAAAAAAAGATAAAGACCATATAAAGAGGTTTCTGTATGAAGCAATAGAAGGGGTCAGCTGAAAATTAAAATTAGACGTGAGCTCAAGGATTCAAAACAAACTCATGAAACTGCAGCCTCAAAAAAAAAATCAGTTGGCTAATACTGGGAAAATGAATATGCTTGATAACAAGTGCTACCAAAAAAGAATTTTTATGAAAAACACACAGTTATTTGTTTTGTAAGTTTAAAGGCAGCCAAGAGCAATGAATTATTTTGCTTGATAAAAATAAGCAATGATAACATATCATAATGAAATATGCTATAGTGATCTGTACACTTCAGAAACTCCACGCTCTTGAGGTAATTGAAAAATATGTGGAGGTATAGGCGTGCCAGAGATGTAAGAATGGTAAAGATACTTCAGATGAAGAAATGAGGGAGATTCTAGAGGCAGTAGTGCAAATGAATAATGGCAGAATTCCAGGAAGATCTGATGCCTTTCCAACTGAACCGTGAAAGATATTTAAGGAGTTCTTAGCAGACTGTTTAGCAGATACCTCTAATGCTCTTCTATTGGGGCAGGAATTTCCTTAGTTTATGAAAACTACTGTTGTATTTATCCTTGAGGTTAGGAAAAAAATATTGCCTCTTGTGGACCTTACAGGTGTATGTTATTGGTGAGCCATAATCTAATGTTCCTAGCAAAAATATTAGTCACCTGTTTGTAGTCCATTCTGCCTGTCTGTTTATGTCTGGATCAAACTGTGTTCAGTAAGGATGGGAAATGATTGAAAGTCCAATCATATTTAAAATAATTCATATCACCTTATCAAAATGCCATCCATTTTTCTTGTTACCTTTGATGTAGAAAAGGCTTTTAATAGGATTGAGAGGAATTTTTTTGTTTGTTTGTCCTTCTGTGTCTTAGTTCCTCAAATGGATTTTGCTGTAGCAGATATGGTCACACTTGAAGCGGAGAATTTTTTAAAAAAAGGAAGTAATTGTTATGGAAAAATCCAATGCGTCAAATATATATGTGGTGTATGGCAAATATGTTGTTACTATGCAATACTTAGCATTTGCTAACAAAATCCATCACACTTGATCTTTCTTTTTAATATTAAAAAATTGGAGACTTACTTGGTTTATATGTGACTGAAGACAGAACTGCCATTCTGTTTAAGACAAATCACAGAAACATGCCCTGGGAGGTGTAAAAGAGTTTCATTCTGTGATGTGATGCCTTTCCAGATGAATTTTGCAAGATACTTGCAGTGTTGTTTTAGCCATGTTGTTCCTAGGATATTAGAGAGGCAGATGGGTGAGGGAAGTTGCTATTTCAAGTGGCAAAGCTTTTCTCTTTCACCAACAGAAGTTGGTTCAATAAAAGATATTACCTCACCCACCCTGCCGCTCTCATTTTTCAAGATATGTAAGGTCTTAGTAGGCCCTGCTGTAAATTTTGATGTAAATGATGTAATCTCCTGCCAAATAGAAACATTTGGTGACTATATCACTATACAATGTTTCTCTAAACAAAATTTGTAATAGTTAATATTTCTTGTACTTAGTGGTAATTTTTAAACTTGTTCAAACTTCTTAGAGTTAATAAAATAGTGCTACATCTGATTCATGCTTTAATCTGCTCGTATATTTACTCATATACAAAATCTAAAATGTGCTGATCTGTCAAGTATGTTGGAACTTTACATTGTATCTTTTTCTACTATCTCCTTCTTAGTCTTTCTCCCACACAAATATTTAAACAACCCAGCTGCAAATTCTTGCAAATTACTATCCAAGTTAATTAAAATGTTATGTTTGGAGAGACTTATAACCAGGAATTGGAGAACAGGGAAACTACAATACAACAATAAAATGGATTTATAAAACGTTTTTTTAACAGTTTGTTGGTCCATATGAGCTGTAAAGAATCCAAATGCTGCAGACAATTGATTAAACTGTGCACATGTATATACTTGAGTATCTTAGAACCCTGGGAATTCAGCTCCAAAACCAGACCATAACTCTCTTTTAACGGCCAGCAATTGGTCCTCTGTGTCTGTGGGCTATAGTACACCTCTACCTCGATATAACGCTGTCCTTGGGAGCCAAAAAATCTTACCGCGTTATAGGTGAAACCATATTATATTGAACTTGCTTTGATCCACTGGAGTGTGCAGCCCCGCCCCCCTCGGAGCACTGCTTTACCCCGTAATATCCAAATTCATGTTATATTCTGTGGCATTATATCGAGGTAGCGGTGTATTACTCATCCATAAAGTCAATACATTCAACCAGTTTAGAATAACACTTCAAGACAGCTACCTATGGAGTAGAGTGCAGTGGCAGGGGAGAGGCAGCTCGTTTCTCCAAGAGCATTGGGAGAGCCCCCAACTTGAACAAAAAGCTACTGTTGAAGCTATCGTAGCTTCCTACTCAGATTTGAACCTTAGCGTTCATAAACTGAGAAGCTAGCATGAACCTTCTAAGCTTAATTACCAGCTTAGATCTGATATCGCTGCCACCAGCCAAGGATTCCAGGGCTTGGCTCCCTTTGGTCTCCCAAAACCTTCTCTGGGGGACCCCAAGACTCAGAAGCCCTGAGTCTTACCACAAAGGGAAATAACCCCCCTCCCCTTGTCTTCTCTTTACTTCCTCCCCAGGCTTCCCCTCTGTGGGTTATCCTGGAAGATTGCTGTACTTAAACTCCTTGAATTACAAAAACAGAGAGGACAATTCACCTTCCCCTTCTTCCCGAGGCTGCACAGATTCCACCCTCCGTAAATCAACACAAAGAGAATTTCCTTCCCTTCGTTCCTTGACTACCCAGAGAAAACTCAAACAGGTCTTAAAAAGAAAGCTTTATATAAAAAGAAAAAAACCACCAAACATAGTCTCTGTATCAGGTTGACAATACAGGGATCAATTGCTAAAAGAAAAGAATAAACAACCTTATTCAGAAAAGAAATACAATTTAAACATTCCGAGCAACTACACACGTGAAAATACAAAAAAAACAACAATAACCTATTGTTTTTACCTTTGTACTTACAAGCTTGGAAACTGAAGATTAGAAGCTTGAAGATAAAAGATCCCTCTCACACCGAGAAACAGAAAAAGACACAGACCCAAACATCTCCTGCCCTGAGCTTTTAAAAAATCTCGGTTGGGTCCTGATTGGTCCGCTGGTCAGGTGTTGGTTCCCTTTGTTAACCCTTTACAGGTTAAAGAAACATTAACCCTTAGCTATCTGTTTATGACAGAAGCTTTCCATGATTTGTCTGAAAAACCCAGTATTTTATTGAACTCAGTAGATATCTACCTCGGCAGAAAGAGTTAGAAGAATCTGGGATTGAACCATGACATGTAAAAAACCAAAACATATGTGACAAACTCCTAGCGCCCCTTCCCTCCCTCCCCCATTTTGTTATAGCTCACTATTTAAGAACTGTTAATAGTGTTTGGGTGACAGCTGTGTGTGTGTGTATGTGTGTACCATAGTTGTCATCATAAGGTGACATTTGCAGCTAGGATGACCAGACAGCAAGTGTGAAAAATCAGGACAGGAGGTAGGGGGTAATAGGAGCCTATATAAGAAAAAGACCTAAAAATCGGAACATCTGGTCACTCTATTTGCAGCATACTGAGAAGGTGTTATGCACATGATTAGGCCAGTTTAGGTGTAAAAGTTTTGTTTGCTGGAAGATTGAGAGTAGGCACTCTTGTACTTCCAGTATATGTGCTTGGGGGGATGGAGGGGTTCTAGTAATTGTAGCACATTCCCTCTAGGCTGTTTTTTCATCTCTTTTAACTTGAGTTGATTACACGTTAAATTGAGTGAGTTAACCTACACCTTTGCAAATGCTGATTTAGATATTGCACCAGAAGAAAGAAGTGTATTTTACCCTAAAGAAGTTTTGCCCTAAACTTCAACAGCCTTGTTTTCACTAGGCATCTTAATATAGGTTAAAATATTTTTTTCCCTAGTGAAGACAAAGTAAGGATTAGCACTTAAAGAAGTATTAGCTAACTCAACTTAATGGGCAATCAGTTAACTAGGTTGAAAAATAGAAACCATACCCCTAGTTTGGAAATAATGCATTTAGTGCAACAGAAGGTAGTTTGGAATTTGTGGTTCCTTACCTCCTCCAGATCTTGATGGAAAAGAAAATAAGCTTATACTCCATTTTTATGCCTTAACTTGAAATAAAAAGAATAACTGTCAAGTGGGAAGCTTCGTTCTTGCTCCTCTATTGATAGTTGGCATTACCCTTGGAAAGAAAAGAGTATGTTTTGCCTTCGCAATAAAGCATTGAATTTCTTAGAAGGAAGCATTTTCATTTACTGTAGCAAGCACAAAAAATTCAGCTAGGACAGGAGTTTCACATCCTGCCACAGGGAGGAATGGAAACCAACATTGCTTTGCAAGTTTTGCACATACAGTAGAGAGGGTAGCTTTTCTTTGGTGTGAGCTGTTGAGGTGAGGGCACACTTCAGCCCAATAATAGTATATTTATGGCATATCTTTGCCCAGTTCTGTAGGATGGCAATTCCTGCACCTCATGTGTCAGGATCCTTTAGCACAGTTTAACTAAACTTCTGCATGTTTTTCAGTGGACACTTCTGTATTGGTTTAATCCTGGCTTTTTTATTTAATGTGCACCGCTAAGCTGGTAGAGGCCAGATATAGGGCTTGTTCACACTGAAGAACCTTTGCCTTTATAGCTGTGCCTGCAGAACCCCCTAGAGTAGACACAGCATAAGATGGCAGAAAGAATTCTTAAATGTTCTTTTAAATTCAAAATAGGGGTTGGGGTTGGGACTTGAATCATTATAGTCAACTCAGGTGAAGTTTGCAATCTTGCTGCAGTCATTCAGACATGCCCTGAGTGAATAAAATCCCAGAACCAAAGTGAGAAAATAACTGATGCTTTGTCAGTGCCTTTGTGCAGTAAGTCTTAGTCCTGGTAGAATATTTAAGTAGCTATGTAAACTGTGATTTTATTTCCAGTGGGAACAGAAGCAAAGCTGGCTCTTCTTGCTAGCTATATGCATACGCTTCTAATTGGAAAACTGACAGAGAACTGTGTGTCAGGGGAGGGGGGAGGGTATTTATCTCTGAACTTTTTGAAGGCTATAGATGGCTCAGTCTGCCACCTTGTGGTAATTTGAGTGGTGTTTATATTATGGTTTTGAAAACTAATAGAGAAAACCGACCATTAACTGCACACTTTTTGTTTTTTATTGGCTGTAGATTGATCTGTAGAACAGTTTTCAGAAATATGACTTGTTCATTTGGAACAGTTGTGTAAAGCACAGTGTAGTTGAGTTTAGTAGCTGCTTAACATTAGTAAGATAGGGATTTTGCGCAACTGTTCTGGTCAAATGTTCATGAATGTATGATGTATTTGCATAACATATTTTTGAAGGACAAAATACAGCTGTTTCAGTGAGAATTATAGTCCTTAATATCTTGGCAGTTATGTATGGAATATCAAAATTGAAAGGGATTTTGATAGCCATCGTTTACATTGTTATTTATAAAATGACTTCTGTAAGTTCAGTCTAATTCAGAGTTTGTGGAGCTCCTGTACCTTTGTGAATCCATAATGTTAAAAAGACTTCTATACAAATATTTGAAAAGGAATTTTTAAACACATATCTCATGGATAAAAAGATGAGGTAATGGACACTTACATGGAAGTATTTGAAGTTTTTACTTCCCTCTATCCTCTGGACCACAGAAATTGGAAATTGAGCTTTTTCTGAGCTAAGTGGAAAACTTTCTGAGGTAGCAGCTGGCTCTTAACAATGCTCTAAGCCTGTTGCCTCCTGGTCAAACAAGAAAATGGACGGAATTTTTAAGAGACAAGTTGGGTGAGGTAATACCTTTTTCTTGGACCAGCTTCTATGGTGGAAGGGATAAATTTTTGAGCTTCAGAGTTGTTCTTCAGGTCTGGGAACCAGACTATCTGAGTTACACACAAGTTAGATAAAGTGTTTGTTAAATGTAAAGTTGTTTCAGGTGAGGATGAAATGGATGAGTTGGTGATATGGTTAGTCAATTTCTGAGTGTTGTATGTTATCGTGTAGATTTTTGAGGCAGGCAGTGATGCAGTCATTGTGAAGAATGTTGGTATGCAGGGAGATGACCTCCATGGTGGCAAGCATGGTGTTTTGGGGGAGGCTGTTGATGTAGAGTTTCTGGATGAAGTTTGTAGAGTCTTAGAGGAAGCTGGCCTTTTCCAAGTATTCCTTCAGTAAGAGTGCTGTCAGGTATGATGGGTCTGCCTGAGTTTCCTTGTTTGGGTTTCTTGGGAAGCATGTAGAAGTTGTAGGGGATGAGGTTGTAGAGTTTCTCTGGAAGGAGTTTGGGGAAGGATTTGATGGTATCCTTAAATTACTGGGTGAACTGTGGTGTGGGGTTGTATATGAGTTCTTTATAGTTGGTGTAAAAACAATGAAGAGTCCGGTCGCACCTTAAAGACTAACATTTATTTGGGCATAAGCTTTCATGGGTGAAAAACCCACTTCTTCAGATGCATGGAGTCAGAATGTTGTCTCCTGGCCTTTATGACACAGTCATCACAGTTAAGGACTGCAATGACACTCCCTTTGTCTGCTGATTTGATTGCTATCTGGTGATTGAAGTTCAGAGACTGTATAGTTAGCCTCTTGTTGGTGAGAGATTGTAGTGGATGTAATGTTTGATGAGGATTTTACAGTTAATTTTTTTCTGAATTTTTGAAGTTATAACTTCGTTTTTCTACTGTTAGCACTGCAATGATCTCAACCACACACAAGTGTACAGAGTATATATTGATAACAGATAGAAATGTATTCAGCCTCATGTCTGGCTCCACTGAATCATTATACAAATTGTAGCATTCTATGGGTTTAACAGAGCTTGACCAGTTAAGGGAGGATATTGTGAGAAGCTTTTGCTTTTTTACTTGATTTTCTTTGTGAATGCCAGGGGGAGCTATTTCCTATTAACAGCTTTGGTCTCTTGAAAGACAGTCCTTTTAAAATAGGTAACAGCGGTGTTGCAAGGAATTGGTCATGCAATGGTGTTAAATCAAGCATCAGCTGAAATTCGTGTTCAATAGTTCGTTTTGTTTTCATAGGATTCTGCTGCTTGGAGGTACTGGCTATTTCATTCCTGCTTTTTTTTTCACTTGCCAAAATGTAGACAATTTTCAGACCCCCCTGATTGTGGGCTGTCTCTGCATTTTCTCGTTTTTCTCTTGTTGCCCCAGACAGCAGCCATCATTGTGGTGCCATGTAAATATGGCTTCTGCACCATCAAGTGTAAATTTGTGAAGCAAAAATTCCCCCCCAATCCTCAAATTAATGAGAAATTAGGAGGATTGAGCACTAAGTCCGTCCTTTTATTTGTGAAGTGAGAAAATTTACTGCTGAAATTGCAGAGACAAATCTTTGGAACTTCCCCTTCATGCTATATATTTCTCAAGTTTAGGTTTACACTTAAATGTCAGTGTTTTTCAATTTATTCTTTCAATAATCTTATCAGCCTGCATTTTTTTTTCTTCAGCTATGCCATGCTGACCTTTACAGCCTCTTTGGAGCCTTGTTGTTTTTCTGTAAATCTGTTTAATTTCTTACTACGCTCCAAGTACCTTCAGAATGTGGTAGGCAATGGTGCTCTAAATATAAATTCCTTTTTAAAATCTCTGTCTCACTTTAGTTGTCTTTTCTTCTTTTGGAAAGAAACTACCATCCAGTAAGTGTTAACAGTTCTGATTTTGATTTGGTAAATACCTAAGTAAAATTCCACTTTTAAAAAGTCATCCACCTTTTAAAAAAATCTTAATTTTAATCTATCGTGATGGCTTTAATACAGGTCTTGACTTTGACCTTTAGTTAAAATAGGATTCTTAGAATATCTCTGAATTTTGTGGAGAGATTTCTGTTGCCATTTTAATTTATTATGACACATCTTGTCAGCACATCATTTTAATGTTAGCTTCTGCTAGGAGCTTGTAGGGGTCGGGGGAGAAGATGAAGTTGGTGGGAAACATCCATTCTCATTCTCATGGACCTCTCAGCAGCATTTGACCATGAGGTACTGCTGATCCCAATTGAGAGATTTGGCAGTGGTCTGGATAAATGTGCTAAGCTGCTCTGAGTCCCACTCAAAGAGCAGTAATAGGAAACTGGATGTGTAGCACTAGATTCTTCACTTGTGGAATTTCACAAGGATCAGTAGCTCTCTAGTCTTATTCAGCATCTGCATGCAGCCACTAGGTGAACTGATAAGATGAGGTGGACTCAAGTGTCAGCAGAATATAGGTATGAGAGAGCTCTACACATCTTTCAGCACATGTGATCATACTGCTACCACAAAGATGGACCATTGCTTAGATGAGGTCCTGCTTATAGATGGAGAACAGCTGGTGGAAGCCCAACCAAAGTAAGGCAGAGATTATGCTGGGGGTAGAAGAAAGCCCTCTGGTTGACCTGAGAATCTATCTCATCCTGGTGGATGATGACCTGGCCTCGGTTATACACTTCCATCAACTCGCATCTGGACTATAGCAATGCAGTACACCTGGTCATGAAACCATCAGCCTGAAGAAAACTCCAGCTGCTACAGAATTCTGCAGCACATCTCAGCAACATGAGCTACTGTGAGCGCATCAATCCTGTTCTGTCTCTGCAGTGCCTTTCCGTAGAATACTGAGTCAAGTTTAAGGTTCCAGCATTTTATCTTAAAATTGGTCAGTGACCTGGGCACAGCATATCTAAAAGATGACCTAAAACTCTGGGATGAAAACTCTGGTAAACAGCTCTGCTCCTTAAGCACAATGGAACTGGTTACCATAAGAACAAAAGCAGGAGACAGACCTTTGCAGGAGACAGACCTTTCTCAGAGCAGTCCAAGACAGGAACAAGTCCCACAGGAACTAAGGACCATCCAAAACCTTGCATCTTATACTCCAAGTGCAAGGCATATTTCTGCAACCTTGCATTCTCAAAAATACATTGCAGCATGTACATTAATTTAAAAAAAACCAAACCTGCCACCAAACACTACACTGTATGCACAATTTTTCCCTTGGAGAGAATATGAACCACGTGTGATAAATGGTAGTCATGTTGCTTAATGCAGTTCTGGAGGGCACTTGGATTCAACAGCGTTGAGGGTGGCATAAGAATCTTTATAGAGTAGAAGGTTGACGAGCAAGTCCTAGGAGCTAGTAAATACTGTTGGAATTCCGTGGCTTACTCATGTATCTCACTGGGTTTCTTCAGCCTATTATCTCTCCCTTTTCTTAATGATTTTTCTCAGTAGGAATATTGATTTTTTCACGTTAGTACTAATTTAGCTCCAGGGGATCATCCTTTTTTGTCCAGTGTCTCAAACATTGAGTGTAATTACTGTTCTACTTTCTTCGATGCACAATTTTGGTTTAAACAAATGTGATGGTAATACTTGTATGCTTTTGTGTTTTTATTAGTACTTATTTTTTCATCTCATATCTAAAAATATATTAGAGAAAATTTCACCTGTCTGACATCTAAGACTTGAATACATTTTTAAGTTTTTCACCAAGATACTATGCATGGCATTAATTCCGTATGTTTCTGTAGAAAACTGTAATGCTTCTCCACGTTGCAACTGACTAAAAACAACAAAAACTTCTCCATGTCCACACATTACATATTGATGACTTATCACCTGTTTAATATAGTCTTTTGCAATGAGCTAGCTGGAAATGTGGTTTTGATGTTGACTGATTATCAACTGTTTACTTTAGAGAAGAAATCTTACTTTTGCACTTCCTTTCTATAGTTGAAGCTATGTCTGCCATGACCTCAAGTAGCAAGCTTCTGTTATGGTTTTCTTAAAAAGAGCAGATAAGCAATTGTCCCCTATGACTAAGTTCCATTTAAAAAGTGGACAATTACAACAATATCAAACCCTCTACCAAAGTTACATAGTGCCAAATGTGGCATGGAATGAGCCTGAAAGAAGTATCCTCGGATGTACTGGTTTTTAGAGGATGACAATTAGGATATGATCCAAATTTTGTAATTTCAGGCTGGTATTCCTGTAGTAAAATCTTGGCACGTTTAATAGCTTTTTATCTTCTTAGACATTACTGTTTTAGTGAATTGGATATCTGAGGGCTATGGTAATTCATTTGGTAGATCCTCTCATTGGCCTGGCTTTCAAGCTTTCTCACATAATTAGGATTGTAACTCTGCTTTCTCATATAGTGGTGTTTATTTTTAGAAACACTAAGAAGTGGGTTGGGATGAAAAGAAGAATATTGGGCATGAGGTTAACATTTTTTTTTTTTAAAGTGTTGATTCCCTCCCCCCCCCAAAACACTCAGGCTATGTCTACACTACAGCTTTTGTCGGCAGAATTTGTCACTCGGGGTGTGAATAAACCACCCCCTGAGGGACATAAGTTACAGTGACATAAGCAGCAGTGTGGGCAGCTTCTCCTGTTGACATAGCTTCTGCCCTTCATGGAGGTGGTTTTATTATGCTGACAGGAGAGTTCTCTCCTATCGGCATATAGTGTCTTCACCAGATATACTGGAGCTGCGCTGCAGTGCTGTACGTGTAGATATGCCTTCCATTGTAGATACTCAGTTTTCCTGAGCCTGCTTTCATGAAAGAAATGAAGGTCCTAAAATACCTCGATAGAAGGAAGCAGAGAAATTGTGATATTAGTTGAATTATTAAATGAAAACAGCCAACTAAAATCAAGGGACAGACTTCTGTCTTTTATAGTCAAATCAAAGACAAGAAGAACCACAGCAAAAACATAAAGATTTTCTTTTTGTTTATACTTTTAATGATGTTGAAAGCATGCTTGTATATAACGTTCCATTAAAAGTTTCTTGTATGTAAATGCAGAACACTAACAAAACTTTCATGCTCTGTCTAATGTAAACATACTATTTGAAACATGTATTTGTAATATTTCTAGCAAACTCAGTAGAAAACTGTTGGGAGCGCTGTAAAGATGGTAACAATTTTGATACCGTATGCTGATACAAGAAGCATAATAAATGTTTTCTGTCTGTTTGCAGGATTTGGAGATAGTGTATTCCTATTTACATGGAATGGAAGCCTTGTCTAATCTGAGGGAACACCAGCTCAGGTATGGTATTTTAACGCTAATATTATGTTACTTACGTGCTAAAGAGGCATCTGTTAGTGGTGAATTAGAGAATATTTTTTACCCAGATGTCATGGTGATAAATATCTTAATATTTGTAATAATACTTGATTTCTTTTATCTTATAAACTTGGCAGTAATAATGCAGATTTTTAATTTGCTACTTATCAGTGTGATCAGCTGTAAATATAGAGTTTTTAAAACCAGAGTAACAAACTTTTGTAGAAAATTGGTTGCTAGATTTTTACCACCACTCGTATGTTTTAGTTAAAAAATAAATAAATTCAGTTTATATGAAATATTACAGTGAATAATTTTAGATTAAATACTACCAGAAATTTTAACTTGTATTAGAGGCAGAGCTGACAGTGCCAACTTATAGCTAAGGTTGTTTAATGCTTTCCATTTTAAGACCCTGTTCTCAATTGGCTGTAACTTTACTAAACTTAAACTATTTAAGATGAAATTTTCCATGCCAGGTATCTGGCTCAGGTTGAATTTTTTTTGGACTGCTTCAGGCAAAATGCTTGAACTGCTTCTGAGTGTGAAGTTGAGGAAAAAGAAGCTTTTTCCTAATATTACACTCCTACAGCTATTTTAGGAAGCTGTAGCGCCTCCATGTTTTTGAGAAGGGACTTGAAATTGCATGAGGTTTGCCCTGTTTTCAGAGGTACGATTTGCTGTCCCAATGAAAATCTACCCAAATTTGGCTGACTTAAGACTCCGAAAATTGTTGTTTGTATACAAGTAGTACTGGTTTGTTAGAGAATGTCAGCAAACTTCTGTGAACATTGTCTCCGCTGAGTATGCTCCACCTGAACAGAGCTCTGTGCTAACCACACTGAGTGAGCTCCAACATGTGTCTGGACAGAGCTTTTCATGCAGTTGGTTCTGGCTGAGGAGGACCTCTTTACTCCTGGGGCAAAATATTTAAAAAAAAAATAATTCTGCACAAAATATTTTAAAATTCTGCAAATTTTAATTGTCAAAATAACACTACATAATCAGGCCAGTTTCAATTGTTTTGGTAATTTATCTCAAAATACCTGTCAGCAAGTATGTTTGTAATAATACAGAGACGCTCACAAATTCCCCCAGGAATAGAAAGTTAAGGAAACCCCTATGACAACCCAGGTCCTGTTCTCCCCTCCCCGAGCCCAGCCCAGCTATGGCCCCCATTTGCCTCGATACCTGCACTCCCTCCCTCCAGAGCCCAGACACCCACCTCCCCTCGACCTCTCAGAGTCTCGGGATCCAGAGGGAGAAACAGCCTGATGCTCAGTCCCAGATTTGCATGGAGTTTTCTTGCATGCCGCTGTTTCCTTCTGTCAGAGCATGTGGGGAATTGCAGCTGCCGGGAACCCTCTAGCTCAGTGGTCTCCAAACTGGGATGCGTATACCCCAGGGGGTGCGCAAGACAATCCATTGGGGGGCGCAGCAGGAGGAGCACTGCCAGGGGCGGGGAGAGGGCGGCAGGAGGAGGGAGGGAACGAGCGAGCCAGGAAGCTGCCCCACCACTCCCCTGCAGGCAGGGCTACCGGGAACGCAGGGGCTTTAGGGGCTGCAGGGCCGTGGGCTAAGGGGCCCCGGGGCCCTGGCCTGCAGCTCTAAAGCCCCTTTCAGAATGCAGCCCTGAGTCCTCCGGCCCGTGGAGGAGCAGGGGCAGCCGCACAGCCAACAGTGGGAAAGAACGGTGCTTTCTCCTTCAAAGCTGGCCGGAGAGAAGCGGCACTTTGAAGGGGAAAGCTGTGCTTCTCTCCGGCTCCTGGCTGTGCGGCTGCCCCTGCTCCTCCTGAGTCCTCCAGTCCGTGCTCGCAAGGCCTCATTCCAAAAGAAGCTTTAGGGCTGCAGGCCAGGGACCCTGGGTCCCCTTAGCCCAGGGCCCTGCAGCCCCTAAAGCCACTGCATTCCGAGTGGCCCTGCCTGCTGGGGGTGGTGCAGGGGAGGAGCTCCCAGAATTATGGCTCCCAGAATTGCGGCCGTGGGGGTGGTGCTGTGCTGTGCAGAGCCACCTGCACACTCCCTGCACCAAACAGGAGCTGCCCCAGGTAAGTGCTCTGCACCTCCTGCCTGCCCCAGCCCTGAGCCGCCTCCTGCACCGCCTGAGCGCCCTCCCGCACCCTAACTCCCTCCCAGACCCTGTAACCCCCCAAGCCACCTCCTGCACCCTAACCCTAATCTAGGCTTTTGAATTGCTGTATCACAAAGTGTTAAAACAAGATTTTCAGAAATAATGAAGCATATTCAATCACATTGCTCTCACTAAAAATATTATTAATAATAATTTTTTTTGTGAGAGCAAAAAGGGTTTTCGTACTGTTAATAAATAAAATACAATAAAAAATATTGTTTTTCATCTTTATCTCATCCTTTTTTAATTTCTATTTTTATATGTTTTATAATGTACACAATATATTAGTGTAGTAGTACATGTATATAATTTATACATAAATATACATATATTGGGGTGCGTGCTCAAAATTTTTTTACTGATGGGGTCCATGGTCAAAAAAGCATATTCTGCACACACAGCATAAATTTCTGCAAAATTCTGCATTGTGCAGTGGCACAGAATTCCTTCAGGAGTACCTTTTTGTTGCTGGAAATGAGAACAGGGAGACTCCTGTGCTGTTAGTGCTCCTCATGCTGGAATACAGGCAATTTGGAGGAGGAGGAAAGGAAGTATCCCTATATGAATGCAGAAGGGTGAGGGGCAGAGAGGACAGGGAAGGAGGAGACAAGAGCACGGAGTTGGGGGGGAAGAGTGCAGGCTTGGTGGTTGGACCAGGAGCAAGGGCGGAGTCAGGGATAGAATGAAAGGTTCAACACAGACAACTTGGAGGAGGATAGAAGCAGAGAAGACGGACAGAAACTGACAGGCTGGGTATTTAGGGAACATGGTAGGGGATGGGTTATAAGCGGACAGGTTTTTGGGGTCAGGGCAGAAGTATATATAACTACTAAAGCATACTTCCCTCCAGTATCTGGAATAGAACTCAAGATTCTCCAGTTCCAACATTTCTCATTTCCCAGTAGGTCTCATAATGTTTGATGATAGTGTCGCATCCCCCTTTAGTGACTGACCCACACAGAGGGTAACAGCCTACTATTACTGTGAGTTGCTCTGTTAGCTCAGGTGCTAGAGGTTTCTGCTGTAGATCCAAAGGTTCCAATTTTGCTGATGACCCCTGTGCAGAGGCAGCGTGATTCTACATGATATCTTAATTTTTTCAGTTTGCTTTTATGAAAACTTTGTTTTTATGAAGTTTTCAATGTAAAAAGAATTTTAAGATTGCAAAGTCAAGCACTCTGTGTGACACACCAGGGTATAATCCAAACCAGTGAGTAGTTGTCACCCCCGCCTTGTCACTTGGGGTGCCCTTAACAGTGCCTCGTAGTCTCCAGCCTAGACTTCTCAGAAACAGCCTGCAGCATGTAAGTTGCTGTCAGCTATATCTGTGTGTGCTGCAGCCAGCCAGCCACACCTTGGCTCTTACCCGTGTTAAGCATTACCACAGAACGACTCCAACACACTCCCAGTCCCAGATTTTCCCCAGAAACATATGTCCTATACAGCTCAGTCCTCTCCTGGACAATATAAATATGTTAAGTCCCTTATTCCTTAAAGGCAATAATATGCACATAACTTGTTACCCCAACTGGAGTTACCCTGACACTTCAACTTGAATACACTGGGTTACATAAAATAATAAAACAGAGATTTTAAGTGAGTATGAGTAATGAGGCATGAAAGTCAGAAATGTTTACAAGAAAAATAAAGATTTCTAGAATCTACTTAAGAAACTATCTTAGTTGCAATGAAAACTTTCTCACCACAAGCTCCAGCAGCTGATCAAACTCTCAGGTCAGGACCCCTCCCCTAGAGTCCAACAGCTGCTTCCTTTGTCTCTTCAGGTGCAGTGAATGCAATGGGTGGAAGGGGACGGGGAGAGGAGTGTCTTGTGGTGTCTGTCCCTTCATTTTATAGTCCTGTCCCACTTTGAGAAGCATTTCCATCTGGGAGCAAGGTGACAAGTAGTCTGTGTGGAAGGAAACTCCATGCTGGTTCTTTGCCAAAATGTAGAATTTTGCGCTTGACCCCTTTCCTGCCAAAGAATGGCCACTTAGCAGTTAATGCTCCATCGGTAATGCTCCATATCTACTTGACACTTGGCTGAGGCATCAGCTTGCCCTTTGTCTCTGAGGAACTGATTTGGCTGCTCCCCAGGCTTATCTGGGAAACATACAGTAGAACCTCAGGGTTACAAACAGCAGAGTTATGAACTGACTAGTCAATCACATGCCACATTTGGAACTGGAAGTATACAATCAGGCAGCAGCAGAGATTGGGGGGTGGGGGGGTGGGGAAGCAAATACTGTACAGTTCTGTGTTAAATGTAAACTACTTAAAAAGAAAAAGGAAAAGCAGCATTTTCCTTCTTCACAGTGACGTTTGAAAGCTGTATTAAATCAATGTTCAGTTGTAAACTTTTGAAAGAACAACCATAATGTTTTGTTCAGAGTTACAGACAACCTCCATTCCTGAGGTGTTTGAGGTTCTACTGTACTTTTAGTTATGATTTCAACTTATGTCTATAACTTTACGTGCAACACTGCTACGTGCATTTTGCCATGATCTCATTGATCAGCAAATTGAGTTTTCAAATGATACTTTACAAGCCATACTTCATACAAACATTATTATAACAGTGTAGAGGGTGTGAACATGGGTATATTCTATCATATTCAGAAGTTAGAAAATACTGCAGCTGTGTTTGTTCATGCAACCTTAATTTGCCCCCCTGCTCTATATGAATTATGATACAGTCTTTTAACTGCATGATCACAAACTGTTTTTTCTATAGAACCTCTGCCTCATTCAGTTCATACGACGGACTGTGTGCCAGGAATGACTCGGTTGTTTAGTCAGTGAGGTTATTGTCTGTAGAACTCCTGCCTCATTTGTTTCTGAAGTTAGGAAGTGTGTGGTGAATGATGCAGGAGAATGCATGGGGTAAAAGAATGATCTTGTGACTAAGGCAGTTGAATACTGCCTTGAAGAATGATTTTATCCCTACCTGTGCCACAAAGCTCCTGTGTGAGAGAGTCACTTAAGCCCAGCTTTTTGTAGGTGGTCACTAAGAGTATGTCTGCACTGCCTTTTGGAGGAGTCTTCAAGTCTGTGTGCTAAAAATAGCTGTTTGGATGTTGCAGTGTCTGATTCTAAACTTAATTAAAACTGAATTGCTGGAGATGTGATTTATTATAATTGATATGTAGAGTTTGACATGACTAATGTCACTACTGCTGTTCTGTAAAAATCACATTGTTTGAGTGGTGTTAGCAAAGGGAGGCCTGAAGCAAAGCTAGGAGTCCTTGATCACTATAGGAGCAGTTGTTATACCACTTTCCATCATATATAAATACCTGTTCATTTGCAAGTGCACTACATCCTCTTTAGTTTTATTTGGGGAAAAAAAAGGGTGTCGAGAGTTGAGCACTTCTAAAAATAAATGTTTAATAAAAATAATTTATATTAACATAGGTTACAGATGAAGTCAAGGCCGGATTTCCAGTTAGGTACAGTAGGCATGTGACTAGAGGTGCAGGTGTTCTAGGGACACCTAAAAATTAAGTGTGTTTAAAAGTTAAAAAGTACTTACATTATTTTTTATATTTCTTATTGCATTTTTTATGGAAAACTATATAGGCGGAGGTGCAGGGAGGAGAGGGATGCTGAAGATGCTGTGCCTAGGGGCATGTAAAGTATAAATCTGGCCCTGAGTGAAGAGGTGTTCAAGAATATAACGGTACCATACTGTGAAGGATGAAGCTAGTGGCAATCTAGAAATCTGTTAAACACTTCTAAATATTTTTTTTAACATTCCTAATGTGTCCATAGAATAAAATGCCAACTAGGAAAAAATATTCAAGAATTTCTTTAAATCAGGGTAGTTACATGCATGTAACCTCAAATCCTCCCACTTTTTTACTAACTGTATAAAAGGGGCCACATTTTATTTGTTTTTTCATAAAATAATTTATAAAATAGTATACTAGTGGCTCATCTTCTATGTGTATCTCCTATTGCTTTCTCCCACTCTTGCTTTTTGGGGTGCTTTTTGCCCACATTTTAAACATTTGGACTGGTTGCTACAGAAGTGAAAGTGTTATGCATATAAGTGTCTTTCACTATTAAAGTAACTCCTCACTTAACATTGTAGTTATGTTCCTGAGAAATGCTACATTAAGCGAAACAATGTTAAGCGAATCCAATTTCCCCATAAGAATTAATCTAAATGGGGAGGGGGTTAGGTTCCAGGGAAATTTTTTCCACCAGACAAAAGAATGAAAATAAGCAGATAAGCAGACACGCACAAAATAAGTTTTAAACAAACATCTTAGTACTGTACACAGCGGTGATGATTGTGAAGCTTCGTTGAGGTGATGGAATCAGAGGGTGGGATATATCTCTGGGAATGTCTTATTGCTAAACGATGAACTAGCCCTCCTTGGCTGAGCCTTCAAGGGTTAACACATTGCTGTTAATGTAGCCTCACACTCTACAAGGCAGCGGAAATGAAGGGAGGAGACACAGCATGGCTGTGGTGTGTGTGTGTGTGTGTGTGTGTGAGAGAGAGAAACACACACACATTGCCCCTTTAAGTAGATCAGCAAGTTGAAACAGCAGCTGCTGCCAGCAAGCTCCCTCTGTCCTGAGCCCTGTTGTATCCCCCCAGGACATTGGCACCCCTCTTCCCCCTGCTCTGCACAGCAATCCCAGGAGCAGCTCCAAGGCAGAGGGCAGGAGCAGCACATGGCAGTGGCGGGTGGGACACCTGAACTGCCCGACAATTGATGCCAAATTACTTTTGTTACCTTATTTTAATGCACTGAATTAACTTTGACACAAATCAGATCTATGGTCTGGATGCTAATCTTTAGTCTCTAGACCAGGGGTTGGCAGCCTTTCAGAAGTGGTGTGGCAAGTCTTCATTTATTCACGGTAATTTAAGGTTTCGCATGCCAGTAATACATTTTACATTTACAGAGGCCAGCGGCCGGGACCCCAGGCCGGCAGCGGGGCCAGCCGGTTTGGGGTTCCATCCGCCGACCTCTGTCAGCTGGGGTCCTGGCCGCCGACCCTGCTCGGCCTGCTACCAGTCCTGGGTTCCGTTCATCCATGGTGGCAGCGGGCTGAGTGGGGTCGACGACAGGGACCCCAGGCCGGCAGCAGCATGCCACGTTAAATTAGCTTGTGTGCCAGAGGTTGCCGACCCCTGCTCTAGACTGTTACTTTGTCCTTCACATGTCATTTTATGGAGTTTTATCCAAGTATTGATTTTTTTATACTAAAGCAGTCAGAATATGTTTTGCACCTTGTATGTATATATAAAATTCACTTCACTTTGTTCTGGAAGGTCAGCTTTGGTCACTCACCATCTGTTGCAGTATTAATTATTATGAAATGATGTGTAACATTTTTAGCAAACTTATCCATATTCAAGAATACTAGGCTTAAACTGACCTTATAACTTGTAAGCAGGGATCCTAGTGGCCTGATACATTGATGCATGGCTTTGGCTTGTAAATTGGAATTAAGTCGAGATTTTTTCTAAGGAATGTGTGGAACTTGTCCTAACTTTACTAGCACAGAGAATTCCTAGAGGAGAGCTTGTGTTTACAGCACCATATATAGAAAAGGCTGACTTCATCCAGATGCAGGTTTATCGCATTTTCTAGGATAGTGACACTCTTTTTGTGCTGGCTAGTTTGTAAACCATTTTTGGAGATTAGTTGTTTTTGTGGGGTTTTCTAAACTGCAAGCTTTGTTCACTAATGAAAAATGCTGTCTTAAAGTTTTGGGTTTTTTGAAGTTGATTTTGGTTCTGAACTTGGTTGACTAAAATATGTTGTGATGTAGGAGATAGATGTAACATTCCTATAAATATCAGCACACCCAAAGTACTGTCAAAAACTTTATATATAGGAAGGAAGTAATTAACTGCCTATTATGAAAAAGCTTTAATTATATTAATCATAACAAAATACATACGTATGTTACTGAAAACACTGTGCCATCTTGTGCAAGAGGATTGTGTTACTTGTTTATCTACAGAAAATTCAGCCATAGTGCTACTAAGGAAGGGTGAATTTGTTTGACTTAAGGAGGAATGGATTTCAGTCTTTGTCCCAAACTCAAATCAAAATTGAATTTACGTGCCAAATAAAATTGCACTGTCACTGGGAAACCAGAGTCTCCTATAATTCCTTAATTCCAGCCTGTGCATCACACAGAACTCTGCTAGCAGAGCAGAGACTATAGAAGAACTTAATCAGGTTCCTTTATTAATATTTAGTTTTTTTTTAAGTAGCGATTTTTCTATTCTGTACCTTCTTTTAGCTTCTCTGTTCCACAGATTCATTTATGATAGGTAAGACCAAGAAGCTAAATAACTGAAGATTGAGATCCCAGAACTAAGGCCAGTTGTCTTTTTTTTTTTTTTTTTTTTTTTAAAGGTTGCGGGACTCATGGAAAGCCATGTGATACAATGGACAACATTTCAGCAGTAGGATGCATTAATGAGTAGGGAAGCCCAATAAGCTTCTCATTGCACAAGGAAGCAAAAGTGGCCTTCCAGTGAGCAGAAACTTTTTCTTAATGCAGGAGATGCAGACCAGAGAGGTTCTCAACGTCAAAGTGGACTGTTTGATATGGAGCGGACAGTCTATTGCCAGGGAAAGGAATGGTCACAACCACCTCTGTTCAGAAACAGGGAAAAATTCAGGCCCTATCCATTAACAGGAAAAACTCCCTTGTTTCCCCTCACTAGCCAAGGTTGTTAAAAAGCTATTGTGAGAGAGTGGGTTGAGGGGTAATTTTAGTAGAACCGAATTGGCTATTGAGGCCATGGAGCTAGGAGGCAATAGCAATGACCGTGGGGAAACCTTGTCGCATTTTAATAGAAAAATCTAACTGATCCGGGGGCCCAGACCAATTTCTTCCTCCACTCATTGAGAAGCCATACTCTCAGACTTTTTACCAATTACCAAGTGGGAAGCCTCAATTTATATAATCAGTTTTAATCAACTTTATTTGTACTTCATTTTCTAAAGAGAGGTGCATCACCCACGAAGGCTCACGCTCCAAAACGTCTGTTAGTCTATAAGGTGCCACAGGATTCTCTGCTGCTTTTATAACCATTAAAACATTTTAAGTAAATTGAGTCTGTACATTAGATTTGGTACATCTTTTTGCTACTACAAGGACATACTGTAATTATATACATTTAAGAAATTATATAGCTTAATATTTTCAAATTCTTATTAATTGTACATTTTGAGTATGTTAGAAAATGGTGAATGATATATTGCTTATTTATTAGATAATCACTTTTTGCTCATGAGTTTGTGTCAAGTTCGTTAGGGTGGCAACTGGAATTTAACTGAACACATACAACAGCATATACAATTTATTTTTATCAAGCAAAACATCATCAATATTTAGGATACATAAACTTCTTTTATCAAAACACATTTCACATTTTTCATCTAAATTAACCAGAGGGATTAACTGTAGTCAGTGAATTAAATTGATTATTTCAGGTCAGCCTAGAAAAAATTTCAAATATGTCTAAGTGAAAGTGCTGGAGATTTAAATTCCTGGTCTCATCTCTGTCTCTTGAAAATGAGACAGTCTCCTAAATTACTTAGACTGACCTGTTGTCTTATTTATAAAGCTTGATCACAAAAGCTAGATGTTTTTCCCCCGATCCTGTCTTTACACAGAAAAACAAACTTTCTCAGCCTTTGATAGAGGCCCCTCAGTTCAGCATATTTATTTAAATACTCTAAGAGATTATAATAAGTTTTAGACCTTAACATATTTTGTATTAAATTCATATTTAATTATAAATGTCTGTTTTTAAAGAGAAAAAGCTTATAACTTAAATTAAAGTCCAGTTTTTAAAATTTTATTTTTTAAAAAATCAGTTTTTAGCCACCCCGGTGGAATGAAGGTCATAGTGCTGGGAAACTTTATCTTGATATGTCATCAGAAGCTAGTGGGTCATCTTCATATAGCAAGACATCTCATTGCAACAGAAATGATCACACCCCTAGTGACTGAGAATTTCTGCCTGGAATTCAAATATAGTTCCTAATGTTTTAATAAAATACTCACATTAGCCTCTTAAGCAAATCTCCTTATACTTGTCCAGCAAGTAGCCTTTCTGTTTGCAGTTTGCTCTGGAAGTATACAATATTTACCTGTGGGGGGTGGGGTGGGTGAAATGGTGTAAGTCACTGAGCCACAATGCTGTGTATTTCATGAAGATAAAGTGGTTCTATGAATCCTCACTGATTTCATCACAAAAAGGAAGGTTACTGTTCTCAGGACTTAGGAAAGTTTTGTCTGAAATAAGTGCACCTGAAGGAAAAGTAGCACGTATTGGATGTGAAAGGGGCATTAAGGATTTCCCTGAAGTCTGCAGGCAAATCTTTTCACGTTTTTGTAACTTACTGCCCTTTTGGAATTGGAAATGAGCAAGAGATTTTAATGCTAAAGCTTCAAAATGTCAGCCAAAGGCTGAAGTGTCATAAGGTACTTTTTGGAGGTATATATGGCTTAACTTGAAAAAGCAAGTACTGGAAATCTCACAAAAGACATCTGCTCAGTATTGCATATTGCTTTATTTTTCTTGAAATGTGCTTTATATTCTGAAGTAGCTTACACTGAAAAGTGAGATAATACTTAACTCCTCTACAGTACTTTTCATCAGCAGATCTCAAGGCATGTGATAAAGGAGGTCAAGATCATTATCCCCATTTTACAGAGGCTAAACATTTAATGGGAGAAGTTACATCCCACTAATAGTCACGTTTCAGTACTGTAAACTCACCAGTTTAGATATGTCGGTAAACAACTTAAACTTAAACATATATTATTTTCATTAAGAGCTGAGAACAAATGTGACAATATTAATTAAATATTTTAATAAAACTTTTTTCAGACATTGAGGCTTCCTTTGAATGATAACCTATGAAGGTGGTAAAGGCAAAAAAAAATGTCTTTTTTTCTCTTACAGGCTGATGTGTGAAACTGTGAGATATGAAAGGCATGAAGCAAACGAAGTTCTGTACTAGTAAGTGTTTCCTGTCTTCTTCTATGTGCAGTTCAATGAACCACATCTTTCCAAAAATGCCAAAGGGTGTGTTTTAAAAGTTTGTTCTGTGTGAGCAAATGAGCCACCTTAACTTCTTCATCACATAGCATAGAAATGTGCAGGTTCAAACTGGTGTCAGTAATAGAGCTGATGTGCATTGTTGTAACATTGTAGTCAGTGAAAAGGCAGAGAATTAGTGGGTGTGGAATGTCATCTCCTCAGATTAAGCTGTCATCTGGATTTAAATCAATCAAGATAAAGCAGTAGTGACCAGTTTTTTCCTGCCATAGATGTCAGATCAACAAATCTAGCATGAGTAATAATTAGCAGGGAGGTGAATTGATGTCATTTCAGATACAGTGGAGATCTCTTAACACACATCCTACATGTGCCATTAATTGCCCCTTCACCCCCCCCCCCCGGCATTTTTTTTTCAAATTTAATGTAAGCAGGTAACCTGCAATGCAGTACAGTGTTCATGAGTGGATGAGTTGAAACGTGTATGAATAATGCAACCTTTCAAATTCTTCTAATCCAGTGGCCAGAGCCTCTACTTTTGTTTTTGCACAGGCAAATTATTTTTTTGTATTTTCATTATCATTATGACAAAGAATGGTGAGCATAGTTATATGCTAATTTCATGATAGCAAGGTTCAACCGAATAAACTAAACAATTGTATCTAAAGAAAGGTATACTGAAAATAAAGATCAGTAGAAACTAACATACTCTCATATCGTTATGTAGCCAGCGTAATCTTAATGATTGATTGTACATAACTGTTTTATCAGTGAAATTTATGGTGACAGTTTTGTTACATTCTGGTTTGACTGCATTCCTTTTTGTGTGTATGTATGTTTAATAATAACATCTAGACTCTAAATCTCAGGAAGGTATAGTAGATACCTTGTTTTGGTTTTTTGTGAACAAAATAAATGCTGCTATTTGCAGAATTTATGGTGGTAATAATACTTAAATAGGATTCAGGTGTATAGTCTGAGGAAATGTAACATGCAAGTGGAAAATCCTGAATCTGGGTTAATTTGAAGTGGCTCTCCCATTTCTTGCATTGATTCCCTTTGTCAGGCCTTTCATGTGACTTTATCTTCACTTTGATCTTCTGTCTGTCCTTTCTACTTACATCTGACCCTTTTTTTCACTCCATTCAGTTGGTCTAATTGGCAATATCTTCCTATACACACAAGTGCAAAATGTTTTGGTTTACCATGAGCAATCTGTGTACACTTGGACTCTATGAAAACCTAGACATTACTGGAATAATTTTTTTAAATTGTTGGAATTTTGTCAAACACACACACACACACACACACACAACACACACACACACACACACACACACGGCAAGGTTGTAGTTTAGCATTTTGATACGTTGTGAGATCAAAGATGGATCCATAAGGAAATCCGGCAAATTCTCCTTGATTACCACCTATGTTCACTACATCACTGAGAGTGGCTCTGAAATTCTGGTATTTTCAGTACACTTGTAAGTTTAGTTAATTTCCATCTTATTTCGGTATGGTAAACCTCATGGGGGGGAACTTGTTCTTTTTTTGTGTCCTTCCTAAGCTTAGCATATGTCTGGCAAGACACGTGTGTATTACTGAGGTTTATAAAATTAAAATGTAAAAGAGATGCATTCACTAGCCCTTGTATCTGTGTGTTTCAAGGGTTAGGTAATGGGATAGAGACACTCTCATCTCTAGGTCAGTAGTGACCAAAAGTTATTTTTGACCTGAATGAAATGAGTTGGGCATTAATCCAGTTTTCTAGTGGACATTGCAAAACTTCACAACTGGTAGCCCTTGTTTTGTAGTCGCAAAGGCCAAGGATTTAAGTAGGCATGGAGATTGAACTTCTAAAGTCTATGAATTTCTATGAATTTCTACCTGTTCAATACAGTGTTGCAATGATTTCAGTGCTGTCAATGTGATGGTTTGTCACAAGCTCTAAAATACTTTAAAAAAGTCTCTATGGAAGTAGCTGCAATTATGACTGAGCTATAAATGATTGATTGACCTCTTTTTTCCCCCATGTATATATGAATGACCTCCCCCAGGCACAACTTAATGTATCAATATTGGGAAGCTAAATCTTTATTTCTCTTCATGTGAAGATGAAAACCAATATATTTGCTGTCAGGTGGAACAAACTACCCATAGAAGCAACATACATTCACTGTAAATATCATGTTTCTAAATAAAGGACTGAAGCCTTGTTTTCTTACGTAAGGGGGAGAGAGCACTACATGGGCGGAAGGGAGGATGTGTGTGAGGGGAGAGGCATCAATTTTATCATCTAAAGTTGAGGTACACATTTAAAAGTTCATCAAAAACCTGACCACCATGCTATCCATTTTTATCTTTACCCTAATATAAATAAGCTGTAAGAATTCATAATATCTGTATAAATGTTTAATTTTTTTAAATGGCCAAAAGGGAAAAACAGAGCATGTTGTTAAAATTGACTTAGCTCATCTGCATTTACTTTACTATCAGCGGGTTTATGTTCATGCAACAAATTGTCAAACCCTAGGGCCATCTCTTTGTTTAACATGGGAACTAGGTTATTAAAAGTGGCAGTTCAGCTCCAGTTATTCTTCATTTGCCAGACATCTCTACTAGTTTTATTTGATGTGAAGTTAATGATAGAAGGGCTAAAAGCCTTTGAGGCAGAAAATCAGGTTTGAAGTTTTTCCTGACACACACACGCACACGCATATCCGATTTTCTTACCTGCTTGACAAGACACTCCTACCCCAAAGTCTGATTTAATTTTTTTTTGTGCTGCTTACTGCATTCTGTCAAATTACTTGTTAAAAAGATTCTTGTTCTTCACCTCTACGTCATATTAACACTTGGCACTGCCATAGATGAGATGGAGTCAGCATTTTTATTTAGAAACCTAATTTTTAATAGTTGTATACATTGCCATTTAATTTATCAGGCTTAACCTTGGCAGCCAAAATACAATTTCGTTTTTATGATCAAGTTAGATTAAATCTTCTCAGCCATATTTGGCAAATGAGGGATCTTTCTGACTATAAAAGCTTTTTTTTTTTTTTAAACTTCTCTGAATTAAAAAATACAAATACAAAAAACCCAACTATAAATTTTTTTTTTCCAGTGAACATGGTTGATACATGGTATACAGCTATGCAATTTGACATATTTACATAGGATTTTGGTTATGAGGAAGGGAGTGAGTAGTGTACCAAAAATGATTTGGGGGATTTGGTGCTACAGTTTTAATTTTGATTAGATTGAAAAGCCGAGTCTTTAAAATATAAAGTTTTACTAGGAAGCAGTTTTTATTCTTAGAAGGAGACTATATGGAGCCAATGTGTGTGTATTCAAATAAGTTAAATAACTTGCATGCTTCTCTTATCCCCTTTGAATACGTTACAGAATGAGTTATGTTGGCAGAAAACTTTTGAATTTTGATGGCAGCTTGTCATCTAAAGAGATTAAAATCATCAAAATTCATGCATGGCTGAAATAGCATGCTGGGGAGGTGACAATGACTTGGGTATATTGGGCCTATTACATCTCTAGAGTTTGACTTCAGTGGAGTTAAACTACAGATGAATTTATTGCATTAACTTTTTATGATTGATAAAAATATGCAGGTTGCTCTGATACTTTGTGACCTTTGATAAGAAGATCCTCCTAGCCACTGCATGATTGTTAGCGCCCCTTTCCTTCTCCAACTTCTTTTCTGAGAATGTGGATCAAATACAAAATTTCCAAGACTAATATATTTGATAAATACTTCTTAAATTCTTGCCAATGAGAAAATATTTCAGAGCTTGATTGTTAGTTATAGATTAGTGGTTTCAATAGGGTTGCCTCCTAAAACTGAAATGCCTTAGATGAGTGTTCTCCATCTTTTAAATGTTTTGAACTAATTTTAAATAAGAATAATCTTCTTCCATCAACACTTATTAAAAATTAGGGAATTTTATAATAATTTGGAATTTTTCCTATTTTTTCCTAATACAGTACCCCATTAGTTCTCCTACTAAGTACATTTTTAATTTAAAAAACCCTTAATCTGTCTTCAATGATGGACATTATTTGACTAAAAAAATTAAATACATACATTACTACACAAATGGTGACTTGAGAAGACTTCTAAATGATAGGTGGAGTTGAATAAGTTTTTGTTTTGATAAACTGAAGAGCCACAGTTTCAGGTAGTTCAAAAGAGAACTTACAATTTGTTGGCTGATTTTCTGATTAAGCTACACCGTATCTCTTACTGAAATGTTTAGCTGCAAAACTATACTTCAGTCTCCCATCTTTCATTTCCCCCATCCTACATCCTGGGCCACCCAGAGGATTCAGGGGGCCTGGGATAAAGCAATTTTGTGGGGCCCCTTCCATAAAAAAAGTTGCAATACTATAGAATACTATATTCTCGTGGGGGCCACTGCAGGGCCTGGGGTCTGGGGCAAATTGCCCCACTTGCCCCCCCTCTGGGTAGCCCTGCTTACATCATCTTAAAAAAAAAAAAAAAGGTAAAGTTGGTCATTTGGAGTAAGAAGTAACTATGGAATTGCTAATACTAGAATATGGTTGGTAGCTGTTGGTAACAGATATTTCTGTGATGAATGCACCGTAGTTTTAATTTTTAATAAGCTGAAAGCAATATCATATATGGGGAGAAAAGGATATTTACCTGTGTTCTCACTGGGCAGCTCTGTGTTCTAAGATTAGATCCAAATGCTCTTGTTCTGTAGCTGTGATATCACAGAATGACATAGTCTGGGGTGCTGCAACTCAGTGAAATCCACTAATGGGTCTTTACAGGACTCGGTTTTTTTGTTTAGTTTTGTTTTTGTTTTTAAAGTAGGGCCAGGTCGGTAACCCTTTCAAACTATGTGACACAGTGTCTTTGCAGCTACCCAAATCTTCCCTTTTCCTTCTGCATGCAGCCTCTGGGTCCACTGAAATGAAATTGTGGATGCCCTGCATATGTGTAGACCCTAATTAGCTGGAGAGAGGGATGGCAGAGAGGAAGATATGAAGGAACTTAAAAGGCCCATGGAATGCTACTAGCTGACAGCCCAAAATTGTGCCTGTTGACAAATAGCAAGAGAAGCAATCATTGGATGTTTCATATCTGTGCGGACCCCAGCAACCCCTGGAGAAGGATGGCGTTTGGGAGAAGGAAGCATGCTTGAAGACCTATTCACAGATCTTGCTCCCGAACTGCTGTCCTCTCCAATTCTCATGAGCAAAATGTAATTGAAATAAAGATTTTACATAGAATCAAAATTAATATAGTTTAATATATTTTGGAGCTTGTGTATTAAAACATTTTGAAAAGTAGCTGAGGACACATAGCTGCTGTTCTTAAAAACAAACACCCTAGCTATTTCATTGTAGCTGTAGGTCTGTGTAATATCCATGAATCCTGTGCAATGAGAGGTGAGGCACAGGATTTAGAGGGTTCTTGGGAATGAGTGTGGGGAACTTATTAGTATGTGCTCCTGTCATAAATAGATAGCTAAGGGTTAATGTTTCTTTTACCTGTAAAGGGTTAACAAAGGAAACACACATGACGGCAAGAAGGCAACTCAGGAACTGAATTTTTCAAAGTCAGGGAGGAATTTTTGCTCTGAGTCTTTTGTCTGTCTCTCAGCTATGAGAAGCTCTTTCTTCTTCTAATCTTCTATGTCCAACTTGTAAGTACAGGTGAAAACCAATATAGGCTTTTATGTTGTTTTGGTGTATTTACATGTGTGTAATTGCTGGAATGTTTCAATGGATATTTTTTGAATCAGACTGTTTATTCATATTTTCTCTTTAAGGGATAGCCCTGTATTTGTCATCTTGATGCAGAGAATAATTTGATGTTTTGTTCTTCTTTTTTATATAAAGCTTTCTTTTAAAAACCTGTTTGAGTTTTCTCTGGTTAAGGAGAAAGAAGACAGGGGGGAGGGAACACACGTTCTGTGTTTAACTCTCCTAGTGTCCAGGGCGGGAAGAAGCTACGGGGAAGAGAGAGAGAACTTTTCTGTTTCTTGTATTTGGGTTTGTCTCTTTGTGGAAGAAAGGAGACATGTTCTTGGTATTGTGATGTAAAGAGATTGCATCAATACTCTCAGGTTAGCCCAGGCCTTGTAACTTGCAAGTTGCAGTGCTGGTGAGGGGGTTACAGTGCTGCAACTTATTCGGTGTCCACACTTACAAAGCTCAGCAAGCGCTGCAACTCCCTGTCTGCAGCGCTGGCTGTACTCTTGGTTGCTACGGGTGAAGCGAATCCAGCTGGTGATGCAGCGCTGCTCATCAGGTGTGGACACTCACCAGCGCTGTAACTGGCCTCCAGGGTATTAGGATGTATCCCAGCAACCTTTTCAGCCTCTCTGGTCATCGTTTCGCACTCCACTGCCTGGGCTCAGGTGACCCGCCTTTTATGCCAGGAATTTTAAAAATCCCTTCCTGTTTGCTCAGCGAGGCGTGGAGGGCAAATCAATCAATCAATCAGTGACCATGCCTCCACGCCAAACGAGCCCCAACATGGAGGACTGCCGAGCTGAGGATCTCATCAGTGTTTGGGGTGAGGAAGCTGTGCAGCACAGCTGCGCTCGAGCGTAGAAATTATGATATCTATGGCCAGATATCAAAGTCAATGCAATACAGGGCTATGACTGGGATGCGGTGCAGTGCAGGTTAAGGTAAAGGAGCTGCGGAGTGCCTACTGCAAACACGTGAGGGAAACGCCGCTCAGGTGCTGCCCCCACGACCTGCCGTTTTACAAGGAGCTGGAATGCGATACTTGGATGTAACCCACTGCCAATCCGAGGATCACGATGGACAGTTCAGAGCCTGGAGAGGAGGGGAGGGTGTAGAGGAACCCGAGAGTGAGGCTACTGAGGTGTTTGGAGACTTCCAGGAGTCATGCGCAGGAGCTATTTTCCAGCCAGAAGAAGCTACAGTCGCAGCCGCTGGAACTTGGTAGTGAGGAACCAGCAGAGGACTGTTCCCGGTAAGAAGCTTTTATTATAAGGATGGAATGTTTTGGGAGGAGGGGGGCTATGGCTGCCTGCAAGCATGCCTAGATGTGGAATAGCCATTGATTTGGTCTATCACGTCGCGGTAATCTGCCTCTGTAATCTCTTCAAAAGTTCAGCCAGAGCATCTGTCATAAGTAGATAAGGTAAGGTAAGGGTTAATTTCTTTTACTGTAAAGGGTTTAAAAGGGAACCAAACCTGACAGAGGCCAATCAGGAAACCGGATTTTAAAAGTAAGGGTGGGAACCTCGGAGATTTTTGGCTTTGTTCTGTGTCTTTGTTGTTTTCCTCGGCTGTGAGTAAACAAGCTTTTCTTCTAACTCCATCTTCTCTCAAATATTCTACTATCAAGTGTGAGTACAAAGAACCAAGTAATCGCTTTTGATGTGCTTTGATTTGTATTTAACATGGGCTTTGATTTGCTTTTTACTGTTTAATTGGCTATCTTTTAATCAGGCTGTTTATTCTATTTTCTTATAAGCATATCCCTGTATTGAGTTTCTTATGCAGAGTGTAGTATATTAAGTTCTTTCTTTTTTATATAAAGTTTTCTTTTTAAACTTGTGGGAGTTTCTTTTCCTATTGAGGCAAAGGGGAGAGAAATTTCTGTGTCGGAGCTGGTTACATCTGTGACAGGCTAGGGGAGGGAGGAAAAGCATGCTCTGTGGGTTACTTTCCTATTGTCCCAGGGCGGGAAAAAGTTACGGGGAAAGAAAGAGAGAGGAATCAGCTCTGTTCCCTGGTGCTTAAGGCTTGTCTCCTTGAGAGACGGAGACAAGTTTTGTATTGTGATGTAAAGAGATTGCATCAATTCCCTCAGGTTGCTCAGAGCGGAACAACGGAGAGAGAGGGAGAGGGAGGGAGATATATTCCTTTGCCGGTAGACTCATACTTCTGAGTCTTGGGATCTCCCGGAAAGTTGGGGAGGCCAGAGAGGGGTCCCTAAGGAATTTGGGAACCAGCTGATATACCTCAATACTTCTGGTGGCAGCGAATAAGATCCAAGCTGGTATACTGGGGAGGTTCAGTAAGACCCAGATTTTGTACGCTAAGGTCCAGATTTGAGGACAGACGTTTACCACAGCATGTGCAATGCGCTTCCGCAAGTTTATAGGGAGATCACGTGGTCCTTGTCCCCAGCAGGACTAACACGTCCGGCCATTGTGCCGTGAGGGGTGGGGGACCATTGCTGCACACAGGCAAGCTGCGTAGGGACCAGGGCGGAATCACATAGCTGTAGAAGACCCTCCCGCTCTTCCAGGTGACCGGAGCAGCTAGATATCAGGGAGGTTAAAATTCTGTGGAAAATGCAGGGTACTGTTAAGTGCTATTCCCTGAGCTGCTCTTTGCTGTTCCCAAGTCACAGAAAGCCCATGGATTCCAGAGTCAAGCAGCCCCTCCAGGTGAGCCAGTGTGCAAGATGGCTCTGAGGAGTACTGTGTGGGAGATGTGGGTGGGGGTTTCAGTGTCTATTTCCCTGTAGCTGCTCTTTGCTTTTCCAAGTCAAGAAAGCCGTGGATCAGAGACAGCCCCTTCCGGTGAGCCACGTGTGCAAGATGGCTCTGAGGAGTACTGTTTGGCAGATGTGGTGTAGGATCAGTGCTATTTCCCTCTAGCTGCTCTTTGCTTTCCCAAGTCACAGAAACCCATGGATCCAGAGTCAAGCAGCCCTTCCAGGTGAGACGCGTGTGGGAACATACATTTGTCTTGCAGTGCAGCTCTCTGTGTATGCTCGCAATGTGTATGCATGCTAGAATAGTTCTTAAAAACATACAGGCTCTGTAGTAAAAGTTTATCTCTCTGTGTTTTTTTAAAGGACCTGTGGATACTGCTCATCAGCGCAGACTCCTGAAAAACTACGGACTTAAGAAAAACAAGGAAGATAAGGAGGAGCTGTGAAGCAGTTATGAATCTGTATTCCATAGATAATAAAAGTTAAGACTGGGGGAAAGGAAGTCAGGAAAAAGGAACAGGCTGCAAGAGAAAGGAAAAGGCTGCCAGATGAAAGGAACTGGCTACGAAGAGAGCACAATCAGCTGCTAAGCATCCTGGAACGCTAACAGACCTCATGCAGTCAATGGTAGCCATGCAGGCAGGCATAACCGCTGCCTTCCCCCCATCCAGAGCTCACATCCCATTGTGCCCACTGTTTCCTGCAAAACCCTTTCAGCATCCTGGTTCTTACCACCACCAGCTGCCCAAACACCATACGTTCCCTAACAGCCTGGAGAATGAACGACCCTTATCCTATGCACTCAACCCATGCACCTGAGTATTTATCTGAAGTGCGCAGCATTCTATCAGCACTCAAGGGAAGGACTATATCAACCTCATGACTTTATGCTCATTACCCTACACCCTAGCCCGTTATCTTACTGTATTTAATAAGGATTTCTTGTCTTTAAAACAGTTTTTATTATTAAGAAAGATTCTGTAACATTACTGTACACAAGTGAAAAATAGGCACTGCAAATATTGCAACCATTGCACTTAACTCTGTGGAAGGCACTCATGTTCAGCCTCAATTGCTCTTGTAAGCATCCTATCCTTGAAGCGTCGTCATGCTGGAGCTCTCTAGTAGACGCCTGCGTCTCGGCATGTGCAAATTCAGCCTCAGGCGTTGAACTCGGAAGGTCCTTCGTACTGAAGGTTTCCCTTCCCTTCAAAATATTTGGAGGATACCAGCACGCAGTTAATAATCAGCTGGATGCTGCTTTCCCACAAGTCTAGCTTCCTGTAGCGACTTCTCCATCTCCCTGTTAAACGTCATAAAGCACAACTCCATCTTCATTCTGCACGGCTCAAGCTCTGTAGTTGGAACCGGTCCTTCTCTGTAGCTCCCTGATATCACGGTTTCATGAAGCAAGGCCATTACAGGGTAGCGGGTCTCACAGGATCACAGTGGCATTTGACGTTTGCCACTGGGATTCTTTCCTGTTGGGAAAAAGTCCTGCCTGCAGCTTCCTGAAATGCACTGTTCCGAAAGATTCGTGCATATGCACCTTTCCAGGCATCTGTGTAAATGTCAGTGGACGCCCGAGTGAATCACAAAGCGCTGGAGAACATAGAGAAATACCCTTTCTCCGATTACAAGTATCGTATGCCAGTGGGGTCGAGTGCAAATAGGAATATGTTCCATCTATTGCCCTCCACAGTTTGGGAACCCATGTGTGCAAAGCCATCCATAATGTCCTGCACATTCCCCAAGAGTCCACGGTTCTTCTTAGCAGGATGACAATTAATGGCCTGCAAAACTTGCATCACCACTATTCCAACAGTCGACTTTCCCATCCGAACTGGTTTGCGACCGATCTGGTAGCTGTCTGGAGTTGCCAGCTTCCAGGACTGCAATAGCACCCGCTTCTCCACTGACAGGGCAGCTCTCTCAGTTACGTGCTTGCGCTGCAGGCTGGTGGCGAGCTCAGCACACAAGTTCCAAGAAAGTGGTTTTCATCGAAGAGTCTGCGCCATGTGCTCGTCATTCCCAGACTTTGCATGACGATGTGATCCCACTACTCAGTGCTTGTTTCCCGAGCCAAAGAGCGGCCATCCAGTGTCTGAGCACGTCCGTTATGCCACAGCAATTTAGTGTCAGGTGCCGGTCAGCCGTTCTATTTCAGGCATGTGAGCTCTCCTCATTGTCACTTTGGAGCAGAAGGAGTAGCTCAACTGGCCAGACGTGATGTGCTGGGTGACAGCATTCATAGCAAAGTCTCAGCAGCTGGGCTCCATTTTTACTGAAATACGCGGCAGACTCACAATTGGCACAAACGGTCTGAAAGGGAAGCGTAGCACCACGGGTCTTGAAAGGAAGGGAATTGACGCAAACCTTCTGTTCCATTCCACAAGCCAAGCGCCAAAATTGGGACGACGGTCTGCTCGTGGGATAGCTACCACAATGCACCATCAAACAGCGCTGAAATGCTGAAGTGTGGACATATCTGCAGCGCTGGTCGCTCTGGTTCAGTGTGGACGCTGAAACAAAACAGCGTGGCCTACACAGGCCGTACGACCAACACGCTGATTACAGCGTGCAAAAATGTAAGTGTAGCCATACCCAGTACCCATACAATACATACCCAGTACCCTACAATACTCAATACCATACATCAATATTTCAGGTTAGCCCAGAGAGGAAGTCTGGGTGGGAGAGGGAGGGGGAAGGGAGTGGTTTATTTACCTTTGTTGGAGACTCAAGCATCTGAGTCTTGGGGGTTCCCAGGGAGGTTTGGGGGGCTTCAAGTGTACAGGCAGTGATTCGTGGTTGGTGGCAGCGAGATAAGACTCAAGCTGGTTAATTAAGCTTGGAGGTTATACTACAGCTACAGATTTGGAGCAGATTTGTGAAAGAGGCTTATGATAGCTCCCCTGAGTGATTCTTTGGATCCTACAGTAGAGCAGCCAGTAGGACCTCCATCGCCCCTCCTTGTCAGCCTGAGTGTCTTCAGGATTGGTCAATAGGGCAGAGGCAGCATATGCAAGAGAGTGGGGCTAATGAAGGAGCCCCTCCATCTATGCATAGTCTGACATAGCTATGGAGTGGGAGGTGGATGCAATGTAAGGCATAAGGTGGCCCTTAGCGTTTGTGGTGACACTTAGCCTGGGCAGGGTACTCTAAATAGACATGACTCTTTAAATTTACATTTCAAATTTAATGCTTTGTTAATTAACATTTAATAGTCCAGACTTATACTGTGCATTATTTACATACTTGGGAAAGGTCTGGGATGTTTGAGAGAAGTCAGAATTTCCATACTTGATATTTTAGGGTCCCAGTATAATTATTTCCTCTTATTTTCTTTGACACTTTTCTCTACTCTTACTCTAAACTTATTTTTTCCGAACATTGTGTGTCTCTTCATGGAGGCTTTGGAAATATTTCAGAATTTACTGTCCTTAATGTTCAGCGAAGATCCTTGATTTCAGAGTTAGTAACAATTCCCCTTGACCCCTATATTTCCAAGGCCACAGAAGACATTTTGCAAATGATTGATTAAAAGCTATCTAAATAAACATCATACTCAGGATTAAGTCTATTTTGAAACTTTTGTCTGGATCAGCATACTGATTTTCAGATTGGCCTCTGCAGGAAATCTATATTCATTCTCCTTGTGCTTCTATAGGCTCCTGTGAAAGTCATCCAACAGGATATTTCATAATGCAGACAGTCATTGCAGAACGGCTGGTTTATTGCGTTTTTGCTCTCCTGAAGGTGTATTATACCTTCTGCTAGCCAGACAGTTGGCAAAGTTGTACTGGGATCCTGCCAGGTCTGCACTGCAGTAAATCAGGATTTCATGTTTATATGTTTTATTGAGAGGGCATTTGCCATGGGGAGCTTCTTAGCCAACATCTGCCATCAAGACAAATACATTCAAGGACTTGGTAGTTGATTCTGCATAAATAATGTTATTGAATAAAGACTTAATAGTACAGACAATTCATTGCAGTACAATGAGTTCTACTAGATTTTTTTACATGATTGTTTTAGACATGCTTTTGTGAGCCTTTTGTCAAATTGAAATTAAGGCTTCTACAATAATTATAGGTTGCACCTTCTTTTTTACGATAACTGTTTGTCTAAAGACGGTCATATTTTATTGTTGCAGCAGTGCTGGGAATAACAGGTAGTTTTAGACAAATAATGCCAGGGCATAGGACTTACTAAGAAGTAGGACTGTGTCCACAAAATCTGTATGTAGGATTATTTAATCATATACCACTTCCATCACAGTTTAGCCAGTAAATTTGCATGGAATTTTGTTAAGGAAAGAATCTACTGCTTTTTCTTCCTGAATTTCTATCTGTAATCTAAAGTGCTATATAATTGCTGAATATTTTAATATCAATCTTATGCAGTGTTAGATCACTTATGCAGGGAAATGTGACTGCTCATTGTCTATAGACAGGTATGAAAAAGCTTGTTCACTAATTGTTAAAAAACAGACTTATGTAGGCTGTTTATTTTTTTACAAACACCTGTCTCTGTAGAGGCTTACTTTCTATATTACAGAATCTGTTTTGTGCTGTTCTTACAGTAACTGATGCTATTTTTGGTGATTAGAAAAAGATAGAAGAATACTGTCGAGATCTTTCAGAGAAAGATGCATTGGTTATGTGTGCAGAAATCTACAAAGAAATTATTTCCTGAAGTGTTGGTCTAGTGTTTTGTATGTCCTGTATTTACATTTTTAGGTACCATGAGCCAAATTTTGTCAACTTTCATCTCATTTAATCAGCGAGTCACAACTGTGGACATCAGTTTAAACAAAAATGCCACTTAAAAAACACAAGTTTAGTGATAGCTGGGAACGTCTTTTTTTGTTGCCCATTTTACTTAAGAGCAGGCCTTCTGATGTTTGCGATCTTTCTATTTTGTTAAATTTGGTATAAGGTTGATAGATAAGGAGAAATATACAACAGTAATATAATTATTTGGTTAATATACATCAAGTTAAAATGTTCAGGTATTTGCGGTAGGGGTAGGACAGGTAGGGTTGTAGCTGATACGTGGACGATCAGTTGTACCTTCAGTACATATTGCTTTGTTTGTGATGTACCTTATTCTTTGAACACTGCTTACATACAGCATCAGGAGCTCAAGTGTGGTGATGTGGCTGATATCCGATGGCCAATTATTATTTTTAAGTTAGTTGACAGACCAGTTGAAAAACTTGAACAACTCCCCTTCTTATTGCAAATAATGTCACAGTGATCAAACAACTCAGGTAAGATGGTAGCTGAGTACCTGGGAAAATACTGAAACATTTGGAAGTTTTTTTGCAATGCAACATCACCAATCGCTTAAAGGGAAACATCTAATACGGTAGTAGTTGCTTACATAAACAAAGGAGGGCCCAAAACCAGCTGTCTACACACAGATGTTGACTATAATGAGATGAGCAAGGAAAAAGCTTATATCTTCAGAACTACGTATATGTGAGGAAAACCCAAACACATGAGAGATTAATCTGAAGAAACTAACACTCTCAAAGTATGGGTTTATAGAATAAGCTGTCCTTTAATTCCATCACGTAATGGCTGATACTTGACACTGGAAAGGTGTTTCTCATTTCTAATATGTCAGCTTCTCTCCTATGGCTTGGACTAATTCTCTCCCATCCTTTCTGCTTATTCAAAATAGATGTTGGAACACAAGTAGTCTTTTCTCATTTTTCAAACATCTCTCAACAAAGAGGAGTCTGGGTATATGTATTCCAGTCTATATAACTGAGGAGCAACTTCAGTTGTTGCTTTGAATCTGTTCCGAGACCTGTTTGCACACAATGTATTTATTGGTATCACTGTTTGGGGGGTGTGTGGGGGAGCATAGTTAAACCAATAAATCTCCCTATGTAAAGCATTGGGGTAACGGCAGTCACACAAAAGTAGAGTTGTACTGCTTTAACTATAACTCTGTGGTTAAGAGGTACAATTTTGGTGTGTGGGCAAACCTTTAGATTGTTGGAACCATAGTGATTTCCTGATGGTTCCACGTTTCCTTCCAGAGTCAAGGAAGATACGTTTCTCTAGGCTCTTGCTGCTCTTGTAATCTTTACAAGTTGGAAGTGGGTAAGGAAGTGCAAGACCACCTCTTAAAGTTTAGGCTGATTCTCTCAGTGTCTTTTGGAAGTTATAGGTATACTGTTTAGTTGATGGTCCTTATGGAGCCTGGGTTATGAAACTTGAAGGGAAAGTAAATCTCTTTAAGCCTTCTCTCTCCCCTTCAGAGCAGAGATTCTCAAGTTTACAATCCAGGACGTGAATACATGAAAGCTCTCTGCTGATTTGATTGCCATCAGACTAAGGATATGATCATGCAGGCATTTATGAATGTGCTTAACTTTACACACACATTATCTCAATTAAACCAATGGGAAAACTCACATGCATAAAGTTAAACATGCTTAGGTGTTTGCAAGATTGGGTCCTAAATATTTTATCTCCAGTTCTACTACAGTACTGTCCTAACTCTTAATCCATTGTTACAAAGATTGTATTTATATTGACGGTATTTGTGGCTGGAGTGGAGAATCAAATATTTAAGTGGGCCATTTAAATCCTATGGCGCTATTTTAACAGAGAAAAAGAAATTTTAGGCCATGTTCAGGAAAGTCTTGCTAGAGATGACACACGTAATTTGTTGGGTCCCACAAGGTACTGAGTAGTACCTTAATTTCAAGTGACTTCCCAGGGATTGAAGGTATTTAGCAGTTTGTACAGTCCAGAACCTTGAAGGTCAAAGCTTGGTTATAATTTTGAATCACTCTGGCTCAGAAACTATAGCATTTAGTGTCCTGGCTATCACCCGGGTGAGATGGGTATTTCTAATGAAGGCATACATATCCAAATAACAACAAATCCAAATCATTTTACAGATGGTGCTAAAACTATTTTATGTGAGCCATTGTCTGTAGTCCCTGGTCTTAATGTGAGCATGCCCAAGGCAAACATACATGAGTGCTGTGTGTGTTGACTGGGTTTATAATAAAAGTTAAAATGTTTATGGGTTCTCTTTTAGAAACCTGAAATTATGACGTACTTTGCTAAATAGAAACCCACCTGGAACCTTAACAGTTATGTTGAACATAGTCAAGTGAAAAATGTTTAAAGTAGTTTGAGGTACCATATCTGTCCCAGAGATTGTGGGGACAAGGTGGAAGTTGTAGCTATTGTATCACTTGGAGAAGTGACTTGTGATGTAAAGAAAATATGTATTTTTCAATTAAACACAGGACAATGTAATATTAAAATCAGATACTCTCACAGCAGAATTTTTAACCTCTTTCAGCTTGATCAGTTTGGCTGTCTGAATACTACAGGCTCAATGGGAGAGTCTACAACTTCCTTGAACCACAGCAATGTGATAAGTGGAGCTTATGAGCTCAGCCAGTACAGCTCTATGTTGGAAGACCTTTATAAACTCTACCATACATCTGAATTTTGTGAATATCTCTGTATCTGAGAGAGCATGCATATATTAGAAAATGTATTGTGAAGAAGTCCTGAAAAAAGCATCTGACCTTATCAGCAGTTAGAAGTGTGCTTCTTTTGTCATCAGGGACTGTTCAATAAAAAGAAACTTAGTTTCCAAACAGTTATTTGCGTGACAACTTTACAAAGTCATGTCTCAGAGTTCCATGTTTCAGAAATGACTGTCTGATTTATCTCAAGTTTTGCAGGTTAAAAAAAAGGAAAAAAGAAATCCCTCTAGCTACAGACCTCATATTCAAGTGAAAAGGACTTCTTTGAGAAAGTTGGAGAGGGCACCATAGTCATGCATCTAATGGAAACCAGGTTAGAACCCTGACTCTGGAGTTCCTTTTACAAGTACATAATTCCTGTAAATTAAGGGCTTGCATACACTGTGGCAAGGTGAATCTAAATGTTTCAGCAAGTCCACTGGTGTTTGCTGTGTTGTGATACAATAGAGTGGAAATTCCACAGTAGCTTAATTTAAAATAAAATCTCACCGTATTGAATATAAAGCATGAATTAAATCAGCATAATAGCAGTTTTGTGTTCTTATGTTAAACTCAATTTTACACTGTTCCAGCACTGCATTCGGAATGCTGCAGATTTTTATCAATACGTAGATTGTGTTGAAGAAGTTGTAATGGGAAGCTGGTGCTTTTGTCAGCTTGCACCTTTTGCATTTGAGCATATAGGAGGCAGTTTGCTTATCACGGGATAAGCGCACAAAAAAACCAAACCAAAAGGAAAAAAAAAATGTGTGGGGATTTGTCCTGCTTTGAGGAGGGGTTTGGACTAGATGATCTCCTGAGGTCCCTTCCAACCCTGATATTCTATGATTCTAAAACATTAGCTGGATATTTTCGAGTTTGGGGGTTATTTGCTTCCCAGATCCATACCCATTCTTCTCCAACTGTTAGGGCGGCTCTATGCACCAAAGTTTTGTTGGCAAAACTTGCCATATTTTGGTACATCCTTGTCTGCATCCACATTTGATTTTGACTCTTATCAATAAAACCCTGACTTTCTGTTGGTCAAAATTAACTGACTCACAGAATGACAGACCCTCCCCTTTGTTGACACTGTTCCACCAGCAGAATGCCTCTGTGGACTTTCAATTATCCGTATTGGTAAAAACTGTCCGCTGTGGTAGTTGGAGGAAGTTCCACAAATACAGAAGAATCAGGAGCCCTCTTCTTAAAACAAGCATGCAGCTGTCATTTCCAGCTGGTGATGTATCAAACAATTCCACTACTTGGAATTCATGTTACATGGAGCAAGTGAGAAGTGTGTGTTTTTAAAACAAAAACAGCATATGTCAAACACTTGTTCCTTTCTGTAATATTAGTCTCATCTTTTGTCTTTAAGCAATGTCACAGTCTGAAGGACTATATCTTCTTGTTGCAATATATTAACTGAGGTCAGTGGACTTTCTAACATCAGATTGACTGAAAGGTTAACCTGTTACTGGACTCCACATAATTTACCTCAAAAAGCTCCCTGTAGTGCAGGGGTGGGCAAACTACGGCCTGGGGGCTGGATCCGACCTGCAGGATTGCCACTCCCGTGGTGCTGCGGTGCTAAGGCAGGCTCCCTGCCCTGCTTCGTTCCTGGAAGTGGTCAGCATCATGTCACACTGGCACCTGGGACCGGGGAACCGCAGCAATGGAAGTTTCTGGGTAGGTACCCGCAGGCGAGGGCAGCGCATGGACCCCCCCCCCCCCCCGGGGCCGTAGGGACATGGTGCCAGCCACTTCCACCCCAGTAAGCCAGGCCAGAGCCCACACCCTGAACCCTCCTGCACCCCACACCCCTCCCCTGAGCCCCTGTTGTACCCCTCCTGCACCCCAACCCCCTGTCCTGAGTCCTCTGCCACACCCTGCTCCCCTCCCTGCACCCCAATCCCCTGCCCTGAGCCCTGTTCCACACTCTACACCCCCTCCTACACCCTAACCCCTTGCCCTGAGATCCTTCCTGCAGACTGCACCCTAAGCCCCTGCCCCGACCCTGCATGCAATTTCCCCACCTAGACATGGCCCTTGGGCCAAAAAGTTTGTCCACCCCTACTGTAGTGGATACTTTTGAAAAGGCCACCAGTGTCTATTCTGCCTCAGCTAACTCCAGATTAATGGGTCCTTACAGAGACCCAGGCAAAAAATAGCCTGTAAATATTCTTCCTTACAATTTGCTCTGATCACCTGGCCAGAGTGGTTTTTCTGCAGAACCTGTAATGTCTCCCCCAACTGTGAACTGACTGGGCAAGCACTACACTTAACACCCCATATACTCAATCTGTGGCTGTGAAAGCCACTGAAGCTACCCATGCTCCAGAATTTTACATTTGCTTCTAAACTCTCGTTTTTTAAAAAATGTAGCCATTGTGGTTCCAAAGAGAACCTACCAAATTTGAAGAGTGTAAACTGGTGGAGTACTATCTGCCCAATGGGTCATGGAACAATAGCTCTGAGAAGTCTGAACTGCCCTATTTATCTCAGTGAGGTGCTAATTAGTGATGCAGGTATCAGTGATGCTGTTAACTATTTCAGTGCTGATAATTTAACCATTAGCTAATGTGCTTATCCTAAAATCTCAAACTGCCTATTGGGTTGCCAGAAGCCCAACATGTCTTACCCAACTGCCAAAATCTCCAGCTTCCTCCTAATAACTTCCTAAATGCAAATAAGCTTTTACAATACAAAATTCTATATTATGTTGAAAATTAAAAAGGAAGTATTAGCATAAAATAAACTGGATTTAGTATCACATTAAATAAGGATATATTATAGTGATTATATTCATTTTCGTATTCATTAACCTAATTTTTAAAATTTACCTGAAGCCGCTGCAGAGTCTCCAGTCTTATGCAAAAAAGTGCTGCAGAATGCAAGGTGTTTTGCCGCAGAAGTAGGGTTAAACTTAATACAAAATACATGGCACCTTGATTGTGCACCTACATTAGAGGATAATAGTATTTGCAGAATTTCTTTTAGTAGTTGCAGATTCTCATGGTCGTCCTTATCTAGATGACTTAGTCTAATCAATCTTTTAATGCAAAGAACAACTACTGGTACATATTGTGTGTTTCAGCATTTGCTCATTGTTCTGTGCCTTACTACTGTATTTCAGCTGCGTAACTCGGGAATAGCTCAGCTGAAATCAATGTAAAACTAGTGTGAATGAGATAGGAATTAGATGGTCCATAAGAAAAAATGCCTGGTTTAGTATGTGTTTTAAAAAAAATAAAAATAAATATTCTGTTTTCACCTGGACCTTGTTATATCACCTACTTGTGTAATCTAAGTAGCATCTGATTAGAATTGGTTTGGGGAACTAGAGGATTCTTGGCTGGTTTGTGGTCTGAATAGCTGCTTTTTTCTGCTGTAGGTGAATTACTGAAAAACTTCATTTCCAAATAGCATTGTTAAAAGCTTATTCCTTGCTTTGGGCCTGCTCCTGCAAGGTGCTGAGCACCTCTTGTCGCTTCAATTGTGGGTGCTCAGTATATTGCAGAAATGGGCTATTAACACACACACCTGTGTGTCAGAGAGCTTAACGTACAAAAGCATTGTCTTGTTGTGCCCATTTTAGTGCTGCTTTCAAACCTGTGTCTATACAATACTGTACTTCTGTCGAGAACATAATACTGTAATATTAGAGTTTCTGCAATAATGATCTGTTACTTCAAAGACTGTATCTAACCACAAACAATAGCTTTTAGTATTCCCAAAAGCTTATTATTCCCTAAATGCCTGGAAAACATTACCTGTAATATTATTGAATATAGTTGTTGTGTAACTTATAATCGTGCAGCAACAGCTTTTAAGTGAGAGATGTACGTCCTCCACATGCTATAGGATCGGTTTTGATCCTCTTCTCCCATGCATTCCTTTTTGACAAAAATAAACCAATCTACAAGAGATTTTACAAATAAGATTTTATCAGCGGTGGCTCCAGGCCACCAGTGCAGCAAGTGCGTGCCCGGGGCTGCAAGCTGCAGGTGGCGCCCTTCCGGTCCCTTTGAGGGTGGCAGTCAGGTACGCATGCCTGGGGTGGCAAGCCACAGGGGGCGCCCTTCCAGTCCCTGCGAGGGTGGCAGTCAGGTATGCAATGGGTACACCAAAGCCACGGGACCGGTGGACTTCCCGCAGGCAAGCTGCCAAAGGCAGCCTGCCTGCTGTGCTTGGGGCGGCAAAAAAGCTAGAGCTGCCCCTGGATTTTATGCCAGGTTAGATTTAGATATATAATTTTTTTTTTTTTTCTGGAGTCTAGAAGGTATGTTTGGGAGAGATGGTAGGCAAAATTTTGTTGTTAATCTGTTGTCTGGTCGTAACTCAAAAATGGCTTGGTCTAAATACTCCAGATCTCTTTTAAACTGTTTGTATTGGTGAAACCTGATTGCTTTGGCTGTTTTCTTAGATTTATAGGGTGCAATTATCTATTTTCATAGATTGATAGGGTTCAATTATGGTGCAATTAAGTCTGCAATAGCCAGATGTGAGCTTCTTGCATCATGCATAACTGTCATGCGTGCCATAAGAAATCCAGAAGAGCTGTTGCACCATGCAGAATTCCCAAGTTTTTATTATTATTATTATTATTATTATTCTAGGCAGCCCACAATTTGTGGATGTGGATTTCTTAAGGCAAGTGTGGAGTGTAGTGGGCTGGAAGTGGGGGGCTGTGATTGCAGAGTTCCTAGAGTAAACATGGTCTAGTGAGCAGTATATTCAAACTGTAGAACGTGACTCCAGAAGTGGGTAATGAGAAGGCTGCCCACTTGTTTGCACCCCACATGTTGAGAAATGATTCATGTTAAGACCCAACAGGGAGTGAGAGTGAAAGAGGAATGGAGATGCTCTGCTCCTTTCCCTGCCCTTCCTCCCTTCTGCTGCTTTCTGGCTGTCCAGACCTCATCACTTCTCCAGCACAATTCAAGTGCATCTTCTCACCTACACTGTGCTATGCTCCAAGGGAAGCACCATTTCAAAAGGCTGTGAAGCTGGCTCTATAGCCTCCTGAACTAGAAGTACGCAGGAGCACGCTACTGTGCTGGTGGGAATTTGAGGTGAAGGAGAAGTATCCCACTGGCAATCCTATCCCACCCAACAGCCAAGAACTTCCCTCCATAACTCTGACCAGCAGGTTCCTTACCCAGCAGCCCTACCCACCACTTACTTCTGCCATAACGTCTCACCCACATCCAAAATCACCAATTGTAATTAAAGAAAAAATCAGTTTAGATTCTGTTAAACCTCATAGAGGCAATGTTGGAAGGGAGGAAGGAGTGATGAGTGTAGGAGAAATGGGTGGGCAGGAGAGAAAGTAAAGAGAAAATCAGATCCCAAATGTTGATTATATGGCAAAATTTGCCATGTCTCAGAGTGATTGTTCCTGAAACTTTGATCTATTTATGCATCAGTCCCTTTATGGCTTTCTTTTGCTTGGTAATTCAATATTCATAAGTGTTGCCACAAACCATAACAAAGAAGATAATCTGGAGCAGTACCAAAAATATAGCTCTGAAATAGTATCAAGTCTAGTGTATTCCAGCTTTAGATAAGTTTAGGGTGCAGATTGCACAAGTCACCAATAACAGGTTATTTACTCATTGGCTATGTAACATTTATTATAGGAAGTGAGGTTGATGGTCGCAGAAAGAGTGATATGAAAGACTTTCCTTAAAATTCAAATAAAACATATAGTTTTCTTTATATGTGTTACAATGTACACACAGACTACCCCTTGTTTTGTGCATACTTAAGCTTTAGGCTGTAAGTATGCACAATCCAAGATAAAAAAACTGTCCCCCAGTGTTGACATTCTTACAACCTTGTGCATACTGGTAACAGTGAAGATAGTTTTTCTTCTAAGTGGAGATCACCATAAGAGAGCTTGTTAGTACTCTGCAGTGAAGACATACATAGAGACTTCAATTTGTGTTGCTTCTGGCCAGTTCAGGGCCAAGTTATTTGAAATATCCCTATCCTAATTTACAATCAAATAATTAGTTTGACTTTCAGCTTTTCCTTTTCAGAAACTGTCATTTCAGCATACAACGTGAGCTTTTTCTTCCACTGCTTCCATTTCTGAGAAGTTCTTAATCTTAAAACAGTAATTCCAAGTCCTATGTTCATATTTTGCTGTGTCTACCGTCACAGATCAGTTTGTGTACTTGCAAACTTCCTCTGCTGCACCATGCCAACTGTTCTCAGTTCATGCTTGTGTTTCTGTATTCCTCTACAGTCTGTCTCTAACTCAGCTTTTCAGTCAGATTAAAGCTTTATTTATTTTTCCTAATTTGTTTTCAGTTTTATTCAAACTTCTGTTGCCATCATTTCTCAGTGCCTATTTGTATCAGTAAAAAAAGAGAACAGAGATCCTTGACAACATGCCTAGGGAAGAAAACACCAGTTTGTTCCTGGTATGCAAGGAACAGCAAGCACGACATGTTGCCATTGACACACATCTTATTTCTGTTCTTATGTCCTGTGATGAAGATCTAATTTGCCCCCATTTGGAATGTGTCTTCCAGGATAAGTTATCGTAGCATGTAGTTTCCTATGTCACAATAGTGTGGCCCATTTGGTGAAAATAAGAGAGAACTATTTTTCGCCACATTATCATCTCAATCAATTAGTCTGTAGTTGGTCATTGAGGGAAATGAGATTGTGATCTATTTGTTAATCATCCAGGTATCTGATGTCTCTTGATGGCAAACAATTCCATTTTTAAGTCTGCAAGAGTGACTTATTTCTATCATGGCTATATGTTCAGGGAAGAACTGAAAGAAAATTAACTTCCTAAGTATGAATATTAATACTCTGCCATTTATATGCTCTTCTAGTCATTTCTAGCCATGTTTCTGATTGTTGCTTTTTTTCTGTCTCACATTATCCTCTCTTTTTAAAAATTACTACATGCATTTCTACAGCGCTCATCGCTATGGAAATGCGGGAATCTTTTTGAAAGACATTGTCACATATGTACTTGCAGCTTTGCTTTTTAAAATGAGAAATGTGCAGCTAGCTGTAAATAGCTTACTTAGCTTAAATATTGGATTTTAATAACTATGCTGTCACCTTTTGTTAAAAGATACGTGGGCTAGGCTTGCTTGAAGTTTGAACAAGCTAATTGTTGCTAAAAACTTGAGGCTTGTAATTAAAAGAATGAAGTAGGAAGTGCTGTAGAATGATTAATTCTACATCCTTAAAAGTGTATCCCGGTAATTTTGTTTTTTGATGAAAATGTTATGTACATATATTGACTGGATTCAAGCATCTGGGTAACAAGCAGTAGGAGTGGTGAAAGCTGAAGAAGCAAAGAATGAATGGTCACAGCCTAGCCTATACCGATTAAGATGGCACAAATTAGTTGCTGTTCTAATGTGGTTATTCCCTGTGAATCTTTAGAAACTAGTTTAATCCCCATGTAGGTGTCACTTACAGACTTGTTTCTTGGAGGTTCTGAGGGCAATGAAGGGGTGGTTGTGTTGTAGAGGAGGGAAGGCCAGCTGAGATATAAGCTGGGTCAGGATAACTGAGAGAAGCAAACTGCAACTTGTTCCTCTTTTCCTGCTAGTAACTAATCACTATCACTTGTCCTGATCTCCAAAAAAAAATAAGCTGCCTTTCCCTGCTGCCTACCCTGCCCCCATCATACTAGAAAGAAGCATGGAACAACAGCACAAAGTAGCACCAGATGCACATGCAGCCCAGAATTGTTTGGTGTGGGTGGGCTGACAAATGAGTGAAGGTACTCTTGGAATGTGAGCCCTCTGTCGGCACTGTGGGTTGGCAAGACAGAGCCATGAAGTGAGTAAATCTTTTTTTTTGGACAAGGGAATGGGAAGGAGGGACGGTCCAGAAATGGGGAAGGAGCTCATGTTGAAGGCAAGGGGCTCTGTCCTCCAACAAGGGGTAAGAGATTCTGCAGAATGCAAAGCAATTTTACTAAACTTGACTATGTTTTTGATCTTTTATAATCAGGTTCAGTATTATTTTATTGGGCTGCTGTGATTGTGTGCTGTGGGCCACTGCTACCACATCAGTGGATGTTGTAATTTAAAGAATACTATTAAGTAATTCAAGGTGTTCTGGTGATGTATGTGTTTTTAGGAGGCAATTAGAATTGTTTAAGGAATTTTGATGCAAATGATTAAACAGTAGCTTTCCTTCATAGTTTGCTATGCATTTTTGGCGTCTGGTTTTGTGATGCTCTTCCTAACAGTTTTTTGCGATTTCTACCCACTATCTAAATTATGCTTCTCATTATTTCTCTTCTTTATTCCAGCCCTGATGATATTGGCTCCTGTTGGTATATCCTGCTGTCTGGTTCAGTATTCATCAAAGAGTCTATGTTTCTTCCAAGGAGCAGGTATGTCTATTTAAATATCTGTATATTTTAAAGGAACACCATGAAATGGAATGCTATTCAGTTTTTTAAAAAGTAGTCAGGTTATACCTTTTAGTATTTCTTGTCATTTTTTGCAGTTATACAATCTTATTTTCTCATCTTTCGAAGTATCTCTCTTCAGTTTGAGTGAAAGACCCACACGAAGAAATTGACTATACATCAAAATGCTGTTAAATGCACAAAAATAAACAAGTTAGAAAACAGAAAAAAAATGTTTGTTGTACTCAAAGGCCACAACTGGAATTGGTAAACCTATTATTCTAGGCATATGTGGAACAGATACAAAGGTGCAGTCCTTGTGTTGAAGAGCTTGCAGTCTAACAAGAAAAGTGGCGTAGAAAGGATGTGTAACATTGTTTTAGATTGAACTGACACTTATTAAACATTTTGTGTCCATTTAAGTAACAGACTTAGAAACATTTTGAGTCGATACATAGTTGAAATCTGTATTTATTATTTCTGGTAGCACTATAGTCACTGTGCCAAACACAGGGAAAGTCCCTGTCCCTTATCACTAAGAGTTCATGGCCTGAGAGTCAAAACTAGGAGAAGGGGTACAGCAAAAATGTAGCAGTTACCAAAGACGCTGGTTAAAGTATAGGATAGATTTAAATATAAGGATTTTAAATTTTAGTTTGGGATTGTAAAAATTAAAGTTTACTTGCAGCAACCAGCACTGAGAGATTACTTTCTCAGTACTGAAGGGAGGACTTCCACTGTATTACTTATTATACATATTGTACTTTCCTAGGGACCCTGATAAGATCAGACTCAGAGTGAAACTGACATGCTACTAGTCAGCATTTGCCAGAATGGAACAACAAAGTGAACACTGTGTTTAAAAAAAAAAAAAAAAAAAAAAAAAAAGGCAGTTGAACAGGCCGTTGGGAAGGAAGAGAAACAGAAGGAAAGGTATACAGAAAATGTAGGTAGAATGGAAATCCAGACATGGAGGGAAGATGTTGACTAAAGAGGGAATGTTGGACCATGGCACAGGTCTCCCTATAATTTATAACAAGGTCATAGTACCGGTAAATTACAGAAAACACACTCTTCTGCAGTGGTGTGAAGATATGTCAACCTATTATTGACTTCTGTCTGGAGATGCAACATTGACTAGCAACCAAAAGACACTTCTGACCCTCACCCTGAGGGAGATTAATCATTATGTTGTTCTTTTGGGGTGGCTAGGGAAAGACAATAGGCCCACCAACTTCTCTATTCTCCTTTAAAAATAAAAGGAAGTGGAATATCAAGCATTAAATTAGAAACTGCCTCTTATGCTTGGATCAAGACTACCTCTGTTTTGCCCCTTGAAACTCTGCTCCATTTCACTTCTTTTATGAAACACTTTTCTTCCCAGGAAGCTCTTAACAATAATCCAATAGAGATATTTAAAAAGGAGCATTGCCACTGTTTTGAGATTTACATTTATTTAGTCATCTAGTGTATTGTCTAAACTTCATTGTCTGTAAAACTGACTGTAATCTCCTTGGGGCAGAGATTACTCATGCTGTATAAACACAGACATGCTGATGGTACTGGGTACCTGAAATACAGATGAGAAGGAGGTGGAAATGAAGGAAAATGGCAGCAATAAGGACCTGAGGAACATAAACACACACAGTCCTAATGGTGGTGGTAGGGAAAAAGTGCTAAAACAAAGTGAATAGGAGAGAAGGAAACTACAGTAACCCATTAAGCACCTACAACTCTCACTTGGAGTAGACCATTATGGCTATAAAAGGAGAAGCATGGTAATTAAGGGGTCCCTCCTATATATTATGAGGAGTAAACACTGTCCCCAACGATGACATCTAAGAGAGAGTCCCATAAGTGTCTTCACTGCAGCTGCAAGTGGCAGAAGTCAGTCCAGCTGTTGAACAGAGAAGCTTTTCAGACCAACAAATAATTTGGAATTTTGGAGCTTATGTTTCCCTACAGTTGGTAAGAACTGGGGGTCAAGATTAAGCACCTCTCACTACAAAATGCTGCAGTAATTGGAGGCAGAGCAGGATAGCTACCACTGCTCAATCCCTCTGATTTTTCCTTCAGAAAGGATCTCTCAGACTTCATACTACTCCTGTGTTAATTGAATATAGAAAATTTATTTTAACGTGCAGTTGGATTTGTTTGAGTGCATATATATCCAAATATAGAGTAGAAATATGGAGAACTACAGACTGGGTGAAATGCAAAGTCAGTGGGGCTATTTAAGATTTGTGATTTTAATATGTATGGTTTTTAATGTAAATGAATTAGAATTGTCATTGTGTTCATCTTGTGCACTTTCGCTTTCCCTTAGGGTGTTCTAATTCTGTTTTACTAGGAAATCTTGGCTGAGTTGTCATTCTTAATCTTATTCAGTTTCTAGGATTTGAAAAACATTTGATCAATTTTTATTTCTATCTTCTGAATTGTGACTTGTAGGCTGAGGAAAGGATTTTAAAAATAATTGAATATTCAACTTTGAATTAAAAGATATTAACGCGGCCGAGAACTTTTAAATGCATATCACAATGGGGGAGGGAGGAAAAGGATTTAATGTATATTAATTAGTTTAACTGTGTGTTCAGACAAGGTCTGTCTTCTTCTCAGATAATGTTTTCCTACTATTTGTCCTTCATTAAGTTCATAATGCTTATTTTGTGACATCACAATATTTCAGTGGTAACACTGATGTCATGAAATAAGCACATGACTTCTCTGCAAAATCAGGCAGAAGCTAGGTTGTTTGAATCAATGCCTTTATCAAAATAGAAATATGTGCAATAATACTGGTCAATTTTTTTTCTATAAATGTATTCCATGTTTGTGGTACTGTAAATTTTCCCCCTTTTTATAAAACTTAAAATTATTTAGTGCATCTCAAGGGCTTTCTTTCTCAACCTTATTCTGATGAATGTAGCTGACTTCTAGTATGCTGTATTCTCAGCTTAAGTTTTTAGTTACTTGATCAAGTTGGGAATTTTTTTGTTATTGCTATTTACTTTCTAAACTACTTTCCAGATGTTTGTACGGATGATTAATGCATTTTTTAAAAACTCACTGAAGATTGCCATAAAATAAGTCTCTTATTAGAATACTTGAAACAGCCATAAAAATAACCCTGTTCTGTGACTGCAGCTTGAATAGTATCCAAGGTCATCTGCTGTTTTTGAAGTCTGTAGACAGATGACCATCATCTGCAGTAGATTTTCAAAAACAATACATAGACTTATATAGCACTTCACCTGCAGATTTCAGAGTTTTACAACATTTCAGATTAACTACTAGTGTAATTGCAAAAGCAAAAGAACATTCAGTGATGAATGAAAATGAAAGGCAGCTTGTATAAAATTTGACACACAAGAAAATCCTTTTTTTTTTTTTTTAAACACAATGCAGATTTAACTTGGGGAACTTACTTCCACACTATATTAAAGCCAAAGGCTTAGTAAGATTCAAAAAGGGATAAAAATAGGCATTTTCATTAGATAGGACTTTTTAAAAGAGAAATAAATTCATATTTTTCAGGGCATCAGTCAGTTTTTTGAGTGTGTCCACACAGCAAAGCAGTGCAAGCCAACTCAAGCTATTTTGAACCCAGCTAGTGTGAGTAATAATAGCAGTGAAGACAGTGTTGTGGTAATATAGCCTCCCAGTCCCAGACCTGAACTTTAGCGTCCACAATCTGGTCCTGTCCCAAACCTGGACTTTAGCGTCCAAAATCTGGGGGCTTACCTGAAACTCCCCCAAGCTCACTACCAGCTTGGATATTCTCGCTGCCACCAGATCAGGAACTGATGGGGCCTGATCCCCCCTTTTCTTCTGGTCCAGGAGCCTTCCTGGGGGACACCCAATTCCAAATCTTGGATGCTAAAAGCAGGGGAAAAAATCCTTCCCCCCCTCCTTCCACAGGTTGCAAGAACGTTTTTCATGTTCCAAGGAGTTAAGCGTTCTACTACCTCAGGAACAATGAGATGCAAATACCACAGCTTGGCTTTGCTTCCCGTGCCGCCTTCCCGTGAGGGAGACAGATACCTGATACAGAGGTGATTCTTTTTCTCTTTCCCGTAGCCTGCTCTTTCCCTGAAGAACATAGGAAATAGCCCACAGCCTGGCTGTTCCCTTCCCTTTGCTCCCTAGGAAAGAAACTTCCCACGTTTAAAAGAAAAGTTTAAGATATATAAAAAAATAAAGAAGAAAATATAAAACAATAATGTTGCAATTAAGAACTCATACGGTCATGACTTATAAGAATGAAGAAAAGTCTGATTTAAACGATACGTTAACGTCCAACATCCACATACATTAATCAACAAGTCATCATAGCCGAATTGCTTTGGGTTCTGTGTCTCAGATGTGTAGGAGACACTTGGAGATTGAATGCATTTTAGAGGAAGGCGTTGTTACATCCCAGCCGAAAAAACAACAAAAGACACAGCAGTCATCTATTCGTGAAATCAAAGTCCTCTGCGAGTGCTTGGGGGGTTGTGTAGCTCGAGACTTGTGGTATGATATGTGATAGGAGGAGTTGTAGGAGGAACTGTGTACTCACAGCCAGTGAAAACATAAAAAGCCTGAGTATCCAATTCTCCGCCTGACTTTAAACAATCCAGTTCTCTGATTGGTCCTCTGGTCAGGTGTTTGGTTACCCTTTCCAGGTAAAAGAAACTTAACCCTTACCTTACCTATCTATTTATGACAAGTGTAGCACGGGCTAATGAGCAGAATACTTACCCAGGGTCCATGCTGACCTTGTGCCATATATGCTGAAGCCCCTTCTGTGCTGTTTTCACTGCTACTGTTACTCATGCTAGCTGGATTCAAACTAGCATGGCTGGATATACCATAAAGGACGTGGATTATGAAGAATCCCCAATCTGGTTATTTCAAATTGTCCACTTCATTTTTTCTAGGACCTTCCTTGAAAAGTGCTGGCCACTATCAGAGATAATCTACCAGACTTGGTGTCCACTGGTCTGATCTGATCTGGCAATTCAATCATGTTTTAAAGGTTACAGGAATGTGTAAATGGAAGCAGTGGTGTCCTCCTGGATCTGTAGGGCCTGAAATAATAGCTGAGTGGCGTGAACTGCCCTTTTCATCTTAATGGGATATTGACTGAACTTTGAAGACAAAAACTTAAATTTCAACACTATTCCACTGTTGATCATTTTATCCTGTAATCCTAAATTGCTTTACATGCCTCTTTAGAGGATCAAGGCCCCAAATGTCTCATATCTAGTTGCTAAAATTCTCCTCATCTTCCCTCAATTATTTCTGCAATGTAGCTATGTTGTCAGTCCAAAAACCTGTGGTATATCAAATGCTGAAAATATGGTTGAATTTTAAAATTTCAAAATTAATATGAAAATAAATGTTTGTTGTACTGCTCTTACCATCTGTTTTCACATTTAATTTGTTAGAAAACCCAATTTTTAATTCAATGACATTGTCACTGAATGAAATTCAGTCTTCTGCATTAAAGATTCCAGGGAAGGGTGACCATGTGTCCAGTTTTTGACTGGATGGTTCTGGTTGAAAAGGGATCCTGGCAGCTCCAGTCAGCACCGTTGACTGTCTGGTTGGCAGCGCTGTGCAGCTCCCTACTACCCTCCATGCTGTGTGGCTCCCGGGAAGCATTTTGGCTCCTACACGTAGGGGTAGTCAGGGGACTCTGCATGCTGCTGCTGCCCCCACCCCAAGTACTGCCCCCACAGCCCTGATTGGCTGGGAACAGTGGCCAAAGGGAGCTATGGGGGCAGTGCCTGCAGATGGGGCAGCAGCATGCCAGTGCACAGAGCTGCATGGCCATGCCTCGGTGTGGGAGCTGGAGGGGGGACGTGCCGGCTGCTTCCAGGACCTCTCTCTGACCCCCCGCCCCAGCCCTGATCTCCCTCGCACCCTTTAAACCCCTCAGTCCCAACCCAGAGCACCCTCCAACACTCCAAACCCCTCATCTCCAGCCCCGCATCAGAGTTTGCACACCCAGCCAGAGTCTTCATCCCCCGCACCACTTCCCCAGCCCAGAGCCCCCTTCTGCACTCCAAACCCCTCATCCTCAGCCCCACACCAGAGTCTGCACCCCCCCCCAGTCCAGAGCCCCCCTGCCCTCCAACCCCCTGACCCAGACCTGATCCCCTCCGAACCTCTTGGTCTTACCTGGAGCACCTACTACACCCCAATCTCATCCCCGCCCACTCAAGCCGGTTTCTCCTCCCACACACCAACCCTCTGTCTCAGCCCGAGCCCCCTCCCATATTCAAATCCTCTCTCCACCCCCCAGCCCTTCTCTGCATCCCAAACCCTCATTCCTGACCCACCCCAAGCCCGTACCCTAGCTGGAGCCTCATTCCCTCCCACACAGCCCCCTGAGCCAGTCCAGTGAAATGAGCGAGTGAGTGAAGGTGTGGGAGATTAGTATGGGAGAGAATGGAGTGAGCAGGAGGGCAGCTTGGAGAAGGCGGGCATGGGTGGGGCCTCAGAGGAGGGCAGGCCAAGTGTTTTTGTTTTGTGCCAGTAGAAAGTTGGCAGCTCTATTCCAGGGATTTAGCCATAGAACTGATGTCCGTTTGTGCTGACACATAGGCTGTTTCTCCCCTTTTAGGAGTCCTGCATTAATCATTGCATGTTAACTGCTTTTCTAAATAACGTGAGTTAAAACAAGTATTACTTTGGGGAAGTTCTATGACTTGTATGCAGATATCTCCTATATATCGTTTCCTGTATGGCTAGGTCCTACCAAATTCGTGTCATAGATTTAAAAATCTGAAATTTCATGATTTCGCTATTTAAATCTGAGGCTCTGCTACACTGGAGAGTTGCACGCTGGTGGTGGTTACAGGCTCAACTTACTCACCGTCTCACACTTGCAAGGCACACCAGCGCTGCACTCCCTGGCTGGTGCTGGCTTGACTCCTGCTCTGCCTGGGGTATAAGTATGCACCGCTGGTGATGCAACGCTGCTCCCAAGTGTCTCAAAAGTGCTGTAATTGGCCTCCAGGTATTCGGAGGTCCCAGAATGCCTGTTCAGCCCTCTGCTGTTTTTTGTGTAACTCGGGCTCCGAGCTGCTTATCTAAGGCCAGTCTACACTGCCATTTAAATCGTTTAATGGCCGTATACCGATTTACGCTGTCCTTCACATGACGTCGTCATTAATATCGATTTACGCCTCCTTAAATCGATTTCGGAACTCTCCCAAACAGAGAGTAGCGCTAATTCGATAGTGATAACTCGGATTAGGTGCGTTGACGAAATCGACGTTATTGGCTCCGCGGTATCCCAGAGTGCACACTGACCGCTCTGGACACAATCTGAACTCGGATGCACCGGGCAGGTAAACAGGAAAAAGCCCCGCGAACTTGAATTACTTTCTGCTGTCCAGCGTGGCTCTGATCAGCACGGCTGCATGCAGTCTCAAATCCAAAAGAGCTCCCATGGACCGTACGGAGATACTAGTCTGATCGTGTATGGGGAGACAAATCTGTTGTATCCTTCTCCGTTACAGAACACGAATGCAAAGCGTTTGAATAAAACTGCAGGATACACAGCCTGCATGACAAGCGTAACGGAGCCAGAGACTCAAATGGACGCTATGAAGAGGAGGGGGTACTGAGGACTCCTCATCCCACAGCCATAGCAGTCTCTAAAATTATTTCCATTGGCTGATCCAAATGTCTGTAGGTTCAAACACATGTCTGGCGGGTTCAGGACAGCTCCTCAGTTTATTCCCCCCCCACACCAAGTGAAAAAAAGGGAAAGATTGCTGTTGCTATGGCTGTTTGCTCAATGCACTCTGCGAAAAGGCGCCAAAGGTGTCTGCATGCCTTCCAAAAGGGAGTGAGGCTGTACCCAGCACACTCGGGCAATGTTTCTGCCCACAGCACTGTGCTTCAACACGAAGTGGGAACTATGATAGCTGAGGAACACTACCCACGTGCACCGTCCTTAAATCGATGGTAGCACTTGACCAGGACGCAACAATCGATTTGTGATTTCACTGTGGACGCGAAACCCGATTTATAACATCGTTTGTAATATCGTTTTAAACTACTTCGAATTATCGTGCAGTGTAGACGTAGCCTAAAAACAAACACAGCTCTGCTCAGAAGAGGCAGGCAGGGATTTCCTTTGAATGTTCACAGTTTGCTGAGGAGAGAAGCAACACAGCGGGGAGAGGAGAGTCCGTTTTGGAGCAGCTGCTATCTGGTCTGAAGCTATTTGCATTTAGTGAAGTAGATTAGGCGTGGGGAAGAGGTCGAAATTCTAAAATGATTGACGTTGGTGCTGTGTATCTTCCAGTCCTCAAACTTGCGAGGCAGGAGCTGACACAGTGTCAGCTCCAAAATCCACTCTCTCTGTCTCCCCACACTCCCTGTCACACTCCACCCACCCACTTTTTGAAAGCACGTTGCAGCCCTTGACACTGGGATAGCTGCCAAATGCACCTCTCCAACAGCATGCAAATGCTGCAATGTGCCACACTGCAGACCCTTTCCCTACACAGCTGTACGAAGAAGCTGTAACTCCCCGGCTTAAGCTGTAAGTGTAGCCATGGCCTCCATTTCAAGGTTTGTATTGTATGGGTTTAACCCAAAGGAGTTGTTGGAGAGGGTCACAAGGTATTTCTGCTATACTTACATCTGTGCTGCTGCGGTGCGGTGTTCCTTCAGAGTTGGGCAGCTAGGGTGACCAGATAGCAGTGTGAAAAATCAAACAGAAGGGAGGGGTAAAGGACCTATATAAACAAAGCCCTACATATCAGGACTGTCCCTAAAAATTGGAAGTGCAGCTGCTGACTGGGAGTCGTCTCTGAAGCGAGTTGCTGCCTGCAAAACTGCCCTCAGTCAGCAGCCCCACTCTCCAGCCACCCAGTTTGGAAGCAAAGTGCAGAAGTAAGGTGACGTGCGGTATGTATTGCGCACCATACTTCTGCACTGCTGCCTGCAGAGCTGGCCCTCATCAGCAGCCGCCATTCTCCAGCCCTAGCTCTGAAGCAGTGCAATAAGAGTGCATACCCGATCCCCTAAATACCTTGTGACCCCCTGCATCCCTTTGGTCAGACCCCCAGTGTGAGAACACTGGTTCCCACAATGAAATCATGTATGTATAGGGTAAAAGCATAAAAATCAGATTCAGCGGAGAGACCAGATTTCACGTCCATGAGTGTTTTCATAGCTGTATTTTTAGGCCCTCTTTATGGCCTTATTGTCTCTGAATGTACTCCCCCCTCCCCCCAGTATGCAGCTCAATTGGCCATATGCAAGACCAGTGCCATTCCTTAACGTCAGTACAAGTCTAATGCTCCCTCTAGATTATGTGCACTTGTAAGTGTGATTATTTTACTAGGGCATAGCTAAGAATACAAATCCATTAGCTACAGAACACTTGGTGCTCAGTGAGGGCTGTTCCCTTCTGAACTGCGGTTTCTTCTTCCAGTTCACCTCAACGAGCTAATATATTAAAACACCATTTCTGTCTTACATTAGGGTTTTAATATTAGTTAAAATCTGTTAGTTAACAGTTTTGAAAAACACATCTTTTATTCTAATTTAGACCTGTCCAAAGTGAAGGAATGTCTTCTTCTTTCAGGCTTGTATCCCTGCTAAAAAAGGAGTGAACTAATGTACATGAGCTGCCCAAGGTAAACACATTGAAGACCAGCAATTCAGATTTACTGTGAAGTAAACTCATCAGTCTTTCCTGCATATGCACCTGGTGGACCTTGGTGAATGTACCTCTGGTAAAACTAAAGTGCTGTTTTTGTGTGTTCACTCTGAGCTCTTGTTGCATCTACGCCTATGTCTGCATGCACTGGGTAAAACTTTTGTTGCTCAGGATGTGAAAAAAACACAACCTTGACTGGACAAAAGTTTTACTGCGAAGAAGAGCTGTTGTGGACACGCTTTGTCAGGGAAATGGCTCTCACGCACAACTAGCACCCTCAATGGAGGTGGTTTTATTTTTTGGTAGAAGAGAGCTTGCCGGCCAACAAAGAGCGGTAGCTACCGCATACACTTACAGCGAACAGCTGTGCACTGTTAAGATGCTCAGTGTAGACATAGCCTTCCTACCTCCAGGTAAAACACATCTTTCAGTTTGACCTATCCTGAAGACAGATAGCAGCTTAGAATAAAAAGATGTGTGTGTTGTGTCATTCTTAGGTTTAAAAAAGTTTGTTGTTTTTTTTGTTTTTTTGTTATTGTTTTTTAAAGCAGTTAAGATATGCATCAGCGAATAAACATGGAAAGGCAGAGCTGCTCCAAATCAATCTAGCATGAAGCAGCTGAATGCAAGTTAACAACAGATCCCTGTTCTTTCCCAGAGTCACTTAAATGGCTGGCCTAAAATTTAAAGTATTTTGAAGAGCTGCAGAAATCAGTATCTTTGTTTTGGAATTACGTCTATTATTGCTCTAGTGGTCTCTGGTTATACATGCATATAGTAAATTTGTTGTTGACGTATGCCAGGATGCCTCCCCCCCCTGGATCATTAGCAGATCAGAACTCAAATGCCCTATTTATTTACTTCATTATCAAAATAATGAATAAAATTAATAGAATTGAGAAAAAGTGTCTGGGACGGCTGAGTCATCAAGCTGGTATGTGTAAGCACTACCTATATGACACTGCCGCACATATCTCTAGCAGAAGCGGATGTTGGTCACCCAGTAGAAAATTAAACGTCAAAAAGAATGTTGTTCCTTGCATGCGGTGAAGAAAGAAAAAAAAAAAAACCCAGGGAAAATGGAAGAGAATGCATTTGTTAGATAGCAGTACAGCGAGCATTGCGCTGCTTGAAAGCTATGAAGGCCAGTGCAGTTAGACCACTTTAATTCTAAATCATAAACAAGGTGTCTGAATTCTTCTTCTTCTTCTCTGAGAGAGACTAAAAAGTACGTCTGCTTACAGCGTGTAATAAGAGCAGCAAGACCATAGAACAAGCAGGAAAAATTGTTTGAGATAATTATCTAGCGCTTTGATATGAAAGTGCTGTGAGCATAATGCTCAAAATAACTTTAATCTTTTTGACTTATTTCTATATGAATATGTGAATGCCTGAGAAAGCTTAGCAAGGAAATACTAACTAGACTTAACTCTAGAATACTTCGAAAATGCCCAGAATAATATAAAAAAATGAGAATTGGGAATGAGGGAGTAATCTATTCTTAACACCAGATTGTATTTTGGTAGAAACAGCTTAAATAGTATGGTAATTGATGTTTTGATTAGCAACTGTTAAAATACTTACCAGTAGTTTCACACACTAATTTTTCAAGTACAACGCTGTTGAAATCCAGCGTTAGGCTTCAAGAATTGGTTAGTAACTTTTGTACATCAAATTTCTGGATTTCTTGTAAAAGTTAATTGGAATAATTACAAATATCTATTTATATTACATTTTTAGTTGATAATTAGAAACAATTTCTTAATAAAACATCTACAACAAAGAGTATATATGGATGACTAAATAAATCAACTTAAAAGACGTTATATTGTTCTTCACTACGTTCTAAATTAGTATCTTTTCTTCTAAATATAGGTATAAATAAGTGCATTACAATGTTTTTAAAACTCACTTACAAATATTCTAGAGAATGCTGTTTATGCACCTACTGATATTTGTTGCTGTTTTCTTTATGAAACCATCATTGTTTATCCTTCTTCCAATGCACTTTAATAAAAGTTCACAATGCACTTATGATTCAGAAAAAATTACAAAACACATCTGTTTAGGGATAGATATCTTATCTATAATTATCATATAGTAAAATGGGCTTTGAACAATTTTCGGAGTTAAGCCTATTTTTTATAACTGTTATCTATTGGAATAATTTAGTTACAATGTTCTTAGATTCTAGTTATGAGCATTTCTTTCAAGTTGTTGGCTTGTGATGAATCGTTACATTCCAGTGCTGGAAATAATGTTCCTTAGGGAGTTAGCTGATTGGAAAAAATGGATGTGGGCCCGGCAGGAACAGTATTGAAACAGTAAGACTTCTGTATCAGATACTGTCTCTTTACTGACAACCCTAAAAAGTGTGTACCGCAGATCTCAGAATTGACTAAATGGACAGAGATGATTTTGGATAAACTGCTTGTCCTGCCAACATTCATGAAGCTTGTAAATAGCACGGTAGCAATGAAGGCGGATTGTCTGTCTGCCCAAGTTTTTGCGTCTGCACACTGAGTTTTCTACAAAATTAGTTATGTGTCTGATCATTGCAGGTTTCTGGTTACTAGGAACAGATGTGTGAAATTCTTTTTATTTGGATCACAGAGTCTAGGGAACAGAGAGATATAAAATTTTGTAGAAACCTATAATTTTGTCCTTCATTTCCATGTTTGGTTGGAAGATTTTAAGAGCTAATTGATGTTTTGCTTAATATTTATTGTTATAATAAGAAATGTCATGGAGGTTGACTAAAGTTCCATAATGTTTTCTAAAGACTTATTTAGAAAAGTTTATGCATACAGAAAGTTAGCTTTCATTTGAAACGTATAACTTTGGATAATAGCTTGGCCAAAACTTGTTTAGAGAGCAATTAATAATTGATGTCATTATTGTTTGTTTTTTCCCCGTTTAAAATATCCCTTTACACCTCACTATATTTAACTGGTATTGTTGGTAAAAAGTAGGTGCTGTAGCTCATACATTATTTTTCTATATGCCTTTGGTCTCTAAAACTGTAAAAATATTTAAATAACTAGGTGAAATTCCTCCACCCATTTCAGCCTCTTCATGCTGAGAAAAAAGAGCGTTGAGCAGTATTAAAGGCGTCAGGAGGAGTTCCCTCAGCATAGAGCAGTCGTCGGCAAACTTTTTCTTCATGTTCCCCCCTTACCCGTTAATGGAATCTGACCCTCTCCTCCTGGGAGCGGCAGCAAGAGCAGGGCCCACGGGTGGAGCGGGACCAACGCTGAGCAGAGTGAGCTGGTGTTGCTTCTTCCTCCCTCCCGGGGTGCTTTGGCCCCACAAGATCCCCCTAGGACGTTTTGCGCCACAGTTGGACCATTGACCTAGAGGAAAGCAGCTGGAAGCTGCACCCTCAAGTATCTACAAGCCCCTCTGTTGCAGTAGCACTGTTTTCATCTGCGATGCAGCATGCTAGATGATAGGTGGTTGCCCATGTTGCTGTAATTTAGGCCCCCAAAGCATTACGATGAGATTTCTTGAGTCTCTGGGCAGCCAGGTTGCACAGAACTAAAGGTGGCTTAATACTGTCTCCTATAGACTGCCTTTCCTTAGGCTAGTGGTCTGTTTTCTACTGAGCATACTTGAAAATGATTATTTAGGACAAATTTTATACGTCTGGGGTAGGAGAGATCTTTTGCTTTAATCCTCAGTCCCGTTTAGTGTGTCAATATTATAATGATACAGATAACCAAAATGCAGTACTATATGCAAAAGTCTCTACAGCAGGAGAATTGAAAAAACTCTATTCATTTTAACAAAGAATACTGTTGTCTCTGGCTCCCTAGCAACAGCAAAGTGAGAACGTCCATCTACCAGGCAGCCTATCATTCCATGTGGGAGGAGGAGGATAAATAGTGTTGAATCTCTAGTCTGTAAAAGCTAAATCTAATTTTCCCCTAATTTCTCCAGCTAACCAGCAAAACCAAAGGACTGCAGAAGACAGTATCTGTGATTAGACCTCTGGTAAAGGGGTTATCTGCTGGATACCTGTTTTGTTAACAATTCAGACCTGCTAGTATTAGGTCTCTTGTGAGTTCCAGTGCTTTTAGTATAAGGCTTTCATTAGGATTTATCAAGCTCAGGAAGCGCCTTTATAGAGTGCTTCTGTTGCTTGATAGCGGTATATTGAATAATGTATTGTTTAGCTGAATTTTAATTCATTCACTATGTCCATTTTAGGACAAGGTTGTATTAGGTTCTTTTCCAATTTCTTTGTTGTATTAATTTTCCAAGGTGCAATACATCTGTCTTACTGCCATTCTCTCCTTTTGTGTGTTACTCCTTGTTGGAGACTGCGATGGCAGAAGTCAGGAATTTGAATCTTCGTCTTGTCAATGTCACAGGCAATCATAGTTATGTCAAGACATTTAATCTTCTATTTGCATCATTTACCCATATCTGCATACATACTTCATGGAGACAATGTAAAGCATGTTCAGCTTACGAAGTACTCTGAGTCTTTAGATTAAAAAGAGTATGATTCTCAAGTTCCCAGTATGAAACTGAAAAAGGCCTGTTGAGAGGTTTTTTGGGTTAAGTTGAGAGCGAGAACAACAAGGGTGATATTGATGATGGGCTTTTGCTATAGACCACCAGACCAGGAGGATGAGGTATACGAGCTTTTCTTCAACAATTAAAGAAGTTTCCATCACGGGTCTGGTTTCATGGGACTTCAGTACCCTGCCCTCTGCTGGAAAGGCAATACAGGTGCAAGCAATCTAGGAAGTTTGTTGGAGGTGCTGGGGACAAACTTCCTTAAAGTGCTGGAGAAGCTGACTGGGCCGTCTGCACCTCTGATCCTCTGCTCACCAAACAGAGAAGAATGTTATGGGAAGTAGAAGTTGCAACGCTTGGCAGCAGTGATCATGAGAAGGTTTGAGCTTCAGATTCCTGACAAAAGAGAAGAGAAGCGCAGAATATGGAGCCTGTACTTCAGAAAAAGCAGACTTTTGACTTCCTCGGGATTCATGCGTCGGATGCTCACTGAGGAGGCTAATGTGAGTGTAAAGGAGTCAGGAAGCTGCCTGTATTTTAAAGTCTTAGTGTGAGGGCACGGACAAACCATCCCAACGTGCAGAAACCACCGCTTGGTCACCTGCACATTTGCCTATCAACAGAGAAAATCTCAGTGAGCTTA